>NC_054081.1:18422640-18770140 GCF_017562075.2 Anopheles merus | reverse complement strand
TTTTCTGTCGGTTTGTTAGTGCCCACCTAAGGCATTGTCAGCAGTTTTGTTTTAAACCAATGCCAATGTTGTTTCTTCGATAATCCCTTTTAATCGCGTCCATATGCACAGAAATTCATCGGAATCCATTGTGGAAGTAGTTTTGACGTGACAATGACAGTGTTTTATCATTTTGTGCTCCGAATTAAATTTAAAGCACGTATTTAACTCTGTCCGTAAAACGAAGCAAGATTTTTTATCGTGTTATTGATTCCGGATAACCAAAGTAATTTGCGATTAATTGCATAAAACTATGTTTTTAAACCGCCACAAGAAAACAAGGAAATTTGAAGATGTACAGTCAATCCAAACAGTATTCGTCTAGCTGAATATTTTGCAGAAAGTGGCGAATTATGGTCGTTAAAGGCATGGGTTACTAATGATTTAAAAATGACGGCGTTTGATAAAGAGACCATTAATACACACATATTGCTTAAAATAAGCATTAAAATAGTGCAATAACAACTTAATTATTTAAACAAATAGAAAAGGCGTTTGATTGGCGCGCAAAAAGTATTCATTTATCAGGCTTTTATGAATATGCGTAATATGCGTAAGAAAACACCTCGGTAGCCTTGAATCAAAAAATGTCTTGATCGCACAATTCTTATTGCATCTATGACTATTAATGACTACTTGATCAACGTCATAACTCACCTTAAAAAGGACATATTTTTGACACACTTATCCTACAAGACTTGTTCCAATTAACCTCTGGTAGAAATATTATATTTCCGGGTCACGTTGGCAAGTTCCATTGAAAAATTGGCGACCATTATCTTATTGAGAGTCTACTGAATCGTTTTCATCAGTTTGGTTTCATCTGGTTTGGTGTATTGGGCAAATGACAATACTCTGTGGTACAAACATGTGGTACTTTTTAAGTACAATTTTCCAAAACTAGGACTCAAAGTACTTAAAACATGCAAGAATATATTTGACGATCTCGTTTCCTATAAATTTGATTCATTTTTCTAGCTCACCTTTCCTCACTGAGCCCTAGTATCATGACACCATGGTGCTACCGGTATACCAAATTTTGTAGCTGTATCTTAGTACACTGTTTTCGCTATACTAGACAGCGGATGTATGACCTTTACGACTTAAACTTGTTTTAATATGTTAGTAGTGGCTAATTTGAAATGAATTTTTTAATGATCCTTACCAGATTTTGAAAAATATCAGCGTATGGTTTTATTCAAACAAAACATGATTGTAACAACTCGCTCATTCAAGCCATATCATAACCAGCTACAATGAAATACAGCATTAACCATCAACCAAATCTCTTCTCCTGATCTTATTGGCCATCATAAAATGCAATGGTTCCTGGGTTATATTAGATATTCTGGACATTAAAGCGCTTCTTTCAATAGATAAACGGCCAAGCATGGCTACTTAGTTGACAGTTTGACACACAATTAGTGTCAGAAAAATGGCCAAACGTAGTTCAAATGAAGGAAAGAGGCCTCCCAAATTTTTTGTAGCCTTCAAAAATGGGTAGGATGTACATTATTCGAAAAAAAGTATTATTAAATTATTAGAAATCTTTAGTTTTTTCTCTTATGTAGAACATTTTCTTGAGTAAGCTACCGAAAGTACAAACGTTTGACCAATTAGTATTAAATTAATATGAATATATTAAATACTTAAAATGCCTCAAGTGTCCGTAATTCAAAGCAATATGGTATAAGCTAAGACTCTCATATTCAATCAAGAATCAGCGTGAGAGTATGAAACGTCCGTTCATTTACACACCGTGCGTAGTAGTGGTCGCTTTTTGACCTCTGCTGTCTCTCATGCCGCCCAGTGTGGCCAGGTGCTGCTGTCATATACCCGCGAGGCAAGTTGCGCTATCTTGACATCGCCGGCCAGCCACGACCGGTGAGTGCAGCGAGTGTGATTTATGAGCCACCGGGCCACCGCCATCACTCATTAATGCCAGCCGAAAGCTTTCCGAGAGCATCCTTTCAACAGGCGCCCAGTCTGATTTATGAGCTCGCTGTTCAACTGGAGCAGCAGTATAAGTTCCAAGGGAGGGAGAGAGGGGCTAATGAAGCTTGAAAATGAAAATTACCTCGTCGATGGTATCGAGTACAGTCTACCCCGATCCAAGGAACTGCCGCAGGTTGGGTGAAATTAAACACAACACTCCTATTTCGGTTGTTCGGTCTCATTTATCTTACGCGCTTGTGGAAAATATCTCTTTGCATGTGATTTTAGTTTTAAAAAAAAATCCATCACAACCTTTTTGTCGGCAACTTTGACCGACGTGATAATGTTGGAAGGGTCAAGTGGATCGGTGGAGAGAGGAATACAAAAGCACCTCTAACGTTACGTTCGTAGCGTTACAACAGCTTTATCTCGAACGGCAGAAAACTGATAGAACTGCTACATCATACCGTGTCATGATGATTGAAGCGCGCTGGCTTGTAATCATTTTTGGTGCAGAAGCGAACTGGTTGGTTAAATTAAACTTTGCTCTGCCCTCGGCAGGCGCTCGGTGTTCTGTTTCGTTGCGCTATGAAACCATCTAGTGCAGTCCGAATGTGTTTCGCGTGCTAGTGTGTTTCTCATTATTTCATTATTTGTGTTTTCTTACTTTACCGGAGTGGAAAAATCTGTCCGTTTCGTGCTTTGCCTGGGCGGACGTGTGGATTCGGGATTTTTTACACGGAACATTTTCTGTATCATCACACCCGACACAACGTGATTCTTCTACCGCGGAAGGTGGGATTTCCTCCGCGTGGCTTAGGTCTGCAAACTTTATCGGTTGGAAAATTCCTCTATTTTTCCGTACGTGTGTGTGTGTATGTATGAGTGTATGAACACCAGTAGAGCAGGGTATGCAACTTGATTGCGTGCTGAGTGGCACAATAAACCCCGCCGCTTGGTCATCGCGTGACCTCTGGGTGCGAGTGAGTGAGGACGAAAAGCCACAACGCGACCGTTTATGGCGTCCGCGCTGGAATGCAGACGTTGGCGGGATGATAGGCAAGGTGATAAAATCAACCCACTGCTGTATGGTACCAATCGATCGACCTTTGTTCCTTAAACGTCCATTATTAGACCAATCAAAAATCGATCGGGAAGGATATATCTGTAACGCAGCAGAAGATAGAAAACAGGGACAGATAAATGGAGGTCAAGAGAGGAATAGCGTCTTTGTGTTTTGTGAATGAATATTTAAAAGCAATTTTAAACTGAACACTGCTAATCAGCCTTTAAGTGAGCCTTAATATGCTCATTTTGGGTTGCCGATTGCATACCTTCAGGCGTACATATCACGTACTTAGTAAAATCGCTTTGGAGTGTTACTTTGAAATATTTATTATTCACGACACAAAACAAAAATGCCGCGTCGGAACAAAGGAATTCCAAAGTGGGTAAAATACCAACCCTCCCCCACTGAGCCGCGTCGATTAGTCATGGAAGAGGTAAATACAATAAAAACCCACAACACTGACTATAATGGCAGCATATGGTCGCTTGATTTACGGGCAATGCTTCATGAGTTCGACAGCATTCAAAGAGTGCTTGTGCAAAAAAAACCTACAATAACACACAAGCCTTCTACAGATTGCAGTATTACTAGAGACAACACAAATGACAGCTCTACATTACAAACAAAAAATGAAAAAGAAACATCATACTACACACAACTCAAATAAGGACACGCGATGCAAAACATATGCCACTAAACACAGTGCTTAAAACCTTCCCCACTCACTGGTATAGCACGCGTGCACACACACACACGCCTGAGTTGAAAGAGAAATAAAAAACCTTTTAAAATGCATCATCAGTTAACGAAAATTGATTCCTCGTTGACGCCATCGTTATATTTAAATAACCCTTGGGTGCAATACCAGGGCCAGAGGAGCGGGGCGTTTCGAATCGATACGCCGATAACTGTCGGGGTGACATCCACGCGACCATTTATTGACATCTGGACAATACACTGCGCTGCTTTCCCCCGCAATGGGTTGGTCGGTTGGGGGATGGAAATGTATTTGTTGGGAAGATTTATTATTTTATTTATTTATTTAAGCGCCGTGTCGCTCGACCGACAAACTACAAATCGATCGGCGTGTGTTGTCTTTTTTGGATTTGTTTTTCTGCCTTTTTGGGGGTGTATCACGCCGCTACCTGGAGAGGTCAAACAATTTGACCATCTGCGATTCCGGTGCATTTGGAGGGGGGAAATGATGAGGTTCACCTTCACCTCATCATTTCGCCCACTCCAAATCAAACGGGGATGCCCTAGGCGGTAACAAAAACAACAACACTCGAAAAAAAAACCATAAGTGTCTTCCGTTTTTCCTTGTCACCCTGCGAAACAAGAAAAATGAAAGTAAAGAGCGCCATACACACATACGTACACCGGAATGGTAATTTAAGGATAATGCACCCACATCGTTCGCTGCGACGAGTCACCGGTGCCTCAGGGTCGTTTTTTCTTCCTTCAAATTGTATTGCCGGCGGGCGCGTAATGGGTTCGATCACTTTCGGCGAACGAATTTGGCTTGGCGCATTTGGTACGGTGGGCTAATCGACGACCCCCATCGCCTAATCGAAACGACCCCGTGCGCGACATGCAAATGGGAGTTCGCTTCGTACGACCCTTCTGCGTCCTGCAGCCGTGCAATTATTGCCCCTTTCTGGGCCGAACTGACGGGGAGTTGGAAAACAAGAAGTGACATTTGATGGGCCACCACATGTCATCGGCCCCTGTCGTAATGAGTGTGGTCGCAGCGGAATGGGATCGAGAAATTTTACCACCCTGCACAGAAACACAATTTGGGGAAATTATTAGCACGCACACAAATTAGCGATTCGATTTGTCTGCCAATCTGAGTAATTTTTGCAAATCAGCAATTACAAAACAATTGATCGGCTCGTACACACCGCTTACAGGTCATTTGCCGGTTTTTTATTCAATTCTAGCAATGGAACCAAAAACCATAATGCTGCGGACCTCCATGCGTCAGTCATTGCGTTTGATCATTCGCCGGAAACGGAGCTAATAGATACCTTCAAGTCGATTTTTTTGTTATGTTTTTTTCTCATGTTTTATTTTCCCTCACGCCCGAAAAGGTCAAATACGCTGTATACAAATATTGATTGTGCACCGATGCCCGATAACATCATATGTATTGCACTACGAGCAAGCGGTAGGAGCGTCCACACATGCCACACACCGATTTCACTAATTCATCATGCACACTGTACGAAAGGAAAGTAAAGAGAATGACACAAAAGTGAATCACAAAAAATATGCAAAACCATATGTTTCACGACAGATTGCATACTTTAGGGCGAAAACAAAAACTTCACTGCCGCAAAGGGTGGAAAAAGGTGGAAGGTAAAAGTATAGGTCTGTCGATATTGACTGCTGACGGGACATATTATTAAATAGTGTTTGTGTGTGTGTGTATTAGACACACCCACGATCAAAGTATGTGCAAAAACAAAAAAATATCAAACGTGTATTCGTGATACACACTCGCAAAGCCCTTCCGCACTTGCAGAGTCGGATGCAGTGAACCGGAAATGGGCAAATGGCAAAAAAGGTATTAAAAAAAGTCAAAACTACAAAACGAAAACAAGTGGTGCGCCCGTCAATTTGCCAATTTGTTACAACGGAGTGCAACACAATCGAGTGAATCAAACGACACAAAAAAAGTAAAACCCTCTGCTCAATAATTTTCCCCTGGTCATGCCAAAACACCAAATCAATGATGACTCTTTGGCTTCGTGCACTCTTCGGTGGACTTTAATTAAAAAATTAGCAAACGCCCCCTTTGTTTGTGCTTGTTTGTGCGACTGAAAATGTGCGATATTGTTTCCTTGTTGTGGCCTTTTTACGTCGCCGTTGCTGTTGCTGCTATTTTTTTTTTGTTCATTATCCGCGACAAAGAATGGTGTAATAATTAACAGGTGCTTAGCACGCGATGCTGACCTCTGCAACCCTTTATTGCTACATTTTGTTGTTTTTTATTTCACTTTTTTTATATCCTTTTTGACTTTAATGCCAGATTGACCTTTTTATGTATGCAATTACAGGAAGGCGAGCTGTAAAAGATATAGTAAAACATTTGATTTTTTATGACAGTTTAACGGTACAAACACAGAGAGACAGAAGGATCAATGATAGGTTGTGGGTCAATCAGTTGATAAATGATAATAAATCGATAATGAAGATGACCACGCTGCTATACACTGACGTGGCGTGACAATGTTTGTAGTAAAAATTGACACGCACAGCACAAAAGGAACAAGTAACTTAAGGACGAATACGGGAGAAACGATAAACAGTGTTAATAAAGTTTTGTTTGACTAATGACTAATCGAAAACAAAATCTTGCGTTAAGCGACTAACGCTGGAACATTATACACAATGTGCTGAGGTTTTCCTTTAAAAGTTTTCCTAACGTCATATGAAAAAAAGAAATTGCTACAGGATGTGGTATCCTGTAACAATTTCTTTTTTTTCATATGACGTTAGTACATTAGAGTCAGCTCGAACATTTTAGCTGAATAGGGGCTGTGTAACGTTAATCGTTCCGATATCGTACTTCGCGACTGTTAAAAATATAAAACGGCCCTGTATGGAACTATGGCGCTTTTTAACAACGGTATTCTAGGTATTCTCCGCCGGTCTCATGGTACAGTCGTCAACTCATACGACTTATCAACATGCCCGTCATGGGTTCAAGCCCCAAATAGACCGTGCCGCCATACGTAGGACTGACTATCCTGCTATGGGGGGAAATCAATAAGTCACTGAAAGCCAACCCCACAAGTGGGTTGGCAGGCCTTGACCGGCATCGGTTGTTGAGGCAAAGAAGAAGAAGAAGATTCTAGGTATTCTATGGCACTTTGCGGCTGGTTCGCATGGTGTGTATGCAACACGATGCAACTTCAAGTCTTGTTAACAACGTTTACGGAACATTACAGCTTTCTAACGCATGACATCGGTACAAGGTGGCTATTGTAAGATGCCAAAGACTGACGCCACTAATATCCTCGTAGCTTATGGAAAAGTTCCTTATGATGGAGTGTAACTTAAAATTTTACTTTTGTTTCATCTCTTTCTGTTTTTGCAATAGCTAAAGTTCCAACAGTTTTATATTTGTTTAAATTATTCATTGCTTATGGCTACGAATTTGCAATACCAAACCATGACAAAAATGATAAGATGCTATGATACTGTATATTCATAAACATATAACGAATTATTATTCAATTAAAATAAAGCAGTTCGTAAATTTTTTTTTTTCGGGACAAAAGAAAATAATGATTTGGCAAGGACTGTATATTTGTTAATTGCAGAATGAATAATTTGTAAAGTGGTATTAATTTTACAGTAAATTATACTATATTATATAAAACTCATACACTCCAAAAGTTTTAAAATATTGTAAATCAAACAAAACAATATAAAGTGTTTTACAAGAATGAAGCCTTGCTTGAAAATAATACGCAACCAAATCCCTTGCAATTTAGCATAAGCGCTATCTAAAAGTTGCAAATGAGACATTGATGCTGTTTAACTACTGCAAAAGACGAATTCTAGCTGCGATCTTTAGTGTGTGAAAATTGGTTGCTTAATCATATTTGGCTATTTAGGTAACGTCGTAGCGTTTGTTTGGTAATTATTATTTGGCTTGAATTTAATTTAAAATAAAACCTGCAACATGACTACACTGTTCCATCTTCCCGTACCTCGGGCCCAGCGAACAGGTGCTTATCTCTTATCGCTCGCTTGCTCACCGCGGCGGACAATAAACAAACTTTTCCCACCGATAAATCACAAGTACAAATAGCGCGAGCAACAGTGGTATGCACCGGCACTGCAAACTGGAACCGTAAACCGACTCTCGTTTGCTTTGTTTTAGTGTGTTGTGCCTTTTGATGAATTAATTCTTTCCGTTAATCTACGGCGGTACCGTAGTAAATTATGCAAATTACATTGCCGCTCCCAACCACCCAATATTCAAGCCAGACCGAGTGGGGCGGAAACAGGAGACGGACACCAGAAAGCGCCACCGAATCAAATAAAGCACATCCTTACGGTTTGGGGCGAACAATAAAAAGAAATACTCGATTGCATTTCGGTCGCAATAAACAAAGAAACACCCCAGTGCTGAACTGGGTAAAGAGAGAAATGTAGAGGTAGAGACAGAGAGCAAGAGAGAGAGAGAGAGAGAGAGAGAGAGAGAGAGAGAGAGAGAGAGAGAGAGAGAGAGAGAAGGGAACTAGAGGCTAGAATTAAGCTAATGAAAACGCGCGACAGCATTGAAATCGCACGCGCGCCCACGGAAAGATCGTGAGTCGGGGTGCAGGAGGGCTTTCGTTTGAGCAACCGACCTCCCCGACTTGATCGATGTCCACTTCACGAAATGCATCCCAAAAGCATTCGCCGGCTAAAAGGATTAGATTTCCATTCCGTGCCCGACGTCGGATTGAAGTGCAAAGATAAGTAGATAAGCCATAGGGAAAGGAAACGGGGCGAGTCAGATGCCTCCTTCCACGGAAAAGGGTGGGGTTGGGGTGGAAAATTTCGAATGTAAAGAAGGCCCCATTACGGCACCACTGGAAAGCCACGGCGCAAATGGGTGCACGAGATAATTTATTATCACACAAAGAAACCCGAGTTCATAACCGGGAAGCCTTCGTTCCTCGGCAGCAGTTCGTTGGTTGGACATTTTCCTGCGCGTGCTGCCCATTCACGGCACCGACCAGGGCACATAGAGAAACAAAACGAGCAACCAATTTATGGCGCCTTTCGGGTAGCAGCTCCGTCCATTCCAGCTATCTCCCACTTTCTTTTTCTTCTCTCTCTCTCTCTCTCTCTCTTTCTCTCTATCGATACACGATTCTTGTATTCATTTGCATTCGAAATAGCGATCCTTTCGGTAGCCTGGTGCCGTCCAAATGCTAAGCTCCACAAATTAACTCGATTTCTGGATGTCCACATTGTGCATGAGCTTCGCGATAAAGAAGGCTCCTTTTAGAGATGGGAGCGCGGTGTGATGATCATGCCGACTCACCCGAAAGCTCAGATGCCGTTTGTTTCGGTGTTTATTTATGGCTTATCTTACGCTCGCTGTGAGACACACTCTGTGAAGGAAGCGAAATGAGCAAAGGGACGAGAGGCGGTAGGAAAGGGCAGTTGCAATTCCAACACGTCGTAGACAGCTCCAGTCACGTTCTTCTCGAGCAATGACAGAGATTCTTGGGATTGTCGGAATTTGTGCAACCAACAGTTCTCGGAGGAACGATTAAAACTGAACGATAAAGAGCGAAAGAGAGCTAGAGAGAGATAGAGAGAGGGAGGGAGAGAGAGAGAGAGAGAGAGAGAGAGAGATAGAGGGAGTCGATGGAAAGAGGGGGTGGGACATAGGAGAGGATGAGTGAATTGTAACAAAAGCACACTGACACAAGCGTAGAGACACAGAGATAGTTTAGAGCGAATTTGCTGGCAAACTGTTGCAAGCTCGGTCTGCCGTTCTGTCGTTCTCCGGCATAACCTTCAAATGGCCCCTGAATGGTGGACTAGCCGCAAGACGCAAAGCTGATTTTTGGAACGATTTTTATTTACCACCCACCCCAACAAAGGGGTGATTCCGGGTGCACAAATAAACGCTGTGCGCATATCTCTGCTTAAGCTGGCACCGACCGAAGAGAAAGAGCGATTAAATGCGTCTCGATTGCTCAGGAGCAACGGTAGCGACACGTACGTCCAGAGCCTTATGTATAGCAGGGATCAGCAAACGTTGCGGAGATGCGGACTGGCATTAAAAGTGATGTGAGCAGCACATGCATTGTGTAATTATAAAATTCTTTTAGTTAGTCTGCAAAAGCATTAAGAAAACAGCAATAAACTTTCTTCTATTTAGCGTAAATTCCTACGCGGTCCTGCCGGCCTACACAGGTTATCGAGATTTATTCAGCACCACGCAGCTTGATAGTTAGTCCTTGCGACGGGGGGATAGTCCATTTTAGACTTGAACCCATGACGGAAATATTATTGAGTCGTTCCAATTGACGACTGTACGACGGGACAACTCCCTCATTTTTTTTTCGAATTTAAATGTCTTAAGATTACTTAAACATGTTTGATTTTTTAAAGTAACGGAACATCCTCAAAATACATATATATGTCGTAACATGATTTTATTGTTTGATACATTTTAATTACATAATACAATGAAAACTATAACAAAAAATACTGCAACTTTCTTTCACATTACAGGTTGTTCATCCCTGTCCTATGCACTAACCAGGTTTTTTTGTGTGGAACAAAAAGGAATGGGAAGCATTTTAAGCGTTACCTTACATCCGCCAAACGACACCAGAGTGCAACCGTACAAGCGAGACGATCGACTGGGAAAGGCAAAGAACTGCTAAGCATCATTCCATCCGGATGTAGTCGTTCGCAAACGGTCATCTCCATTCACATACACACGGCGTCGAGCTGACTGTGGTGAATGAAAATTTTTAATTTTAAATCCACCCCAACCCTTTAATAGCTGCGTAGATGAGCAGGTTTATGGTTGGGATTGTAAAGGATAAGGGAGGGGATGGTTTGACGCACCCGATGGCGCAAATTACTCCCATCACTTCACTAGTGGATGTTAAGCCGAAGTTTAGGGGGCAAAGGTCGTGCGGGAATTGCCACCAAGTCCCTTCGTAAGAGTCACTGTCGATTCGATGATGTGTGGATGAAAATTAATTAAACTTCTGCTCGGACAATAGATTCATTACAATCCCCACACGCCGTGGCGCCATATAGTCCCAGGTTGGCATTTGAATGGTGTTTGCTGTATGCATGTGTGAGTTTTTGTTTTTTGGTTTTTGCACAGAGGGGTTGTGGAGATGAAGAAACGTGCCACCGGAGCGTATAGTCGGGTTTGCGGAGTTGAACCCCGTTTCCCCCAGCAATTCGTTTAAAAAAGCAAACAAAAGTAGAAGCAACCCGCCTAAAAGGAGTGTTGTGAAAAAAGTGTTGCCTACCTTTCAGGCGCTAAACCTAAACTGAATGCATCGCGCTTTGCAGTATGGCAAACGTGAAAATGAACACAAACGCTCACGCTGTCACACAGGAAATGGGAAATTTGCAAACGAGCTGAACCGTGTAACACAGTAGACAAGATAAAAATGTACTAGGCGCCTGAAGCGTAAGCAACATTCTAACGATCATGATGTAAACCACTAACCCTGGCTGCTTGTGATACTACAAAAAAGGAGAGACGTGAAAACCAGCTTCTAAATCGAGGCCGGACCAGAGAGCGTGCTACGTGACAAACCAATTTCCATTTCTACCCCTTCTTGTTCGGTGCTTGGTGGAAAGGAAAAGAATGCGTCCCGTCACATTCCTTTTCGAAAGTTGAAAAAAAACAAATAATAATACATTCGTTTGGGACACGTTTTGTATGCTGTACTTTTCACTGATAATACGGTCAACGTGCATATGGATCTTTTTTTATTCCTTCACTACAGATCGATGTCACAACCGAACGTTCTCCGCACTCCCGAAGGCGTTTTGTTCTATTCGCGTAGAGTAAAACTTAACCTAAAAAATGAGTTCAAAATAAAATCAGAAAATTTCTTTGATCTGCCAACTTCACTTTCCGAATTTCTGCTGTCTAGTGCCTCAAGACTGGTTCCAAACGAAGCTTATTGCGGCACGTACTCCGTAGCGTCAATTGCTGCAAACTCGTGGCGCGTTTGATTGTACCTTCGGCTGCCATTTTCCTTGATACCCAATGACCATGACCCATCGTCCCTCTGAGCATATAAAAATAACAAACAAAAATGAATCGACATCAAAATAAAACTGCTTCCAGCTGTCCACCGCTGCAGCAGTGGACCGGCAGCGCCTGAAAGGTATGCAGCCTGCAAAGCAAAGCACACGCAAAAAAAGACCGACACGCTCGGAAACAATGCCATGACGACAATGATGACTTCTGCAACGAATGAATGGCGTATCCGCTTCGCAGAAAAGCCATCATTCGCTCAATCTCACAAAACCATCATCAAAACGAACCCGGCAACTATAACACCGGGGGGGGGGGGGGGGGAATTACAAGGTGACTCCTTCCCCTTCGCCGCAGACTGTGCACGCCTCCTCACGTGAAGTTTCTGTCGCGGATTTGGAATCGGTCGTCATGTTTGTGCAAATATTTTCCTCATTTTGCCATCGAGCAAGGATGAGTGTCGAGGGACCCCGCTCCTCTGTCTCTCGGGTGTGAACCCATTGGCGTGAACCTTTTGGCCTCCACCTCTCTTACGTCTGGTAATGGTCCTCCTACGCTCCTACACGCTATTGTTGCACACCTTCCCAGCGCGCTGATAGATTAATCGGAACATGCTTTGTCTTTCTCTACGCCAACTCGCCAGCACGGTCGTATACGGCGGGTGGTCTTGCACAACATCATCATCGTCATCATCGCCAACACCACCGTTGGCGTTTCTCTACACCCGACCTTGACCGATCCTTGAACGGAAGAGGTAGCAAATGGAGCATCCTGGGGTGCGGGCGTGGCAAATAACTGGAGCTATTTTATGAACGTGTACTCAACCCACACCCCGACCTGTCGGCCGTCCTGTTCTACGCGACAGCAATGGCAACCATTGGCTTAGTAGGGAAGGTGAATGAAGCTAGAAAAATAAAAATGTGATTTTCCTTAAGCTATAGTAAGAGCACATTACTTTATGCAATTATAAAGATTGTCGATTTTATAAAACACTAAACAGATTATTATAAAATTATGCAGTCTAATTTTATGAAGGGTAATTTGCTTATTATTGTACTCTTAAGCGAATAGCCAACATATTTCATATGCTTAAGTTGCATAAAATTACAATGTCCTGGTTATGTGTGTCTATTATACATGATTATTGTTTATTGTTGTATGTATATTTTATTTTAGGCAGACAAATTATAAATAATGTCAAGCAATACTGTTTTTAAAACCTCTTCAAAACCCCAATTGTTGCTCTCTTACAAAAACTCAAAACTTTATTATTGCACCCTACATAGCCAATTATTGCACACATTTCACTACCCAGAGATATACAAAAAGAGCTCTGGAATGGATTTTTTTTTTCGAACAGTGTTTAGGTTAACAAGCACGTTAATGATAAATAAAAAACTGTCAAAATTATAGCACGATGAAAATAGTAAGCTTTGGCCTGTACAATAAATAATATCTTTGTACCAATTATTAAACAGTGGATTAAAATAAATGTTTTTTTTTACAAAAAGTCTAAATTTATGCTACCTAATCACGAGAATTTACTATATTTATTTGATTTCAATCAAAATATACAGTTTAAGTGGTTCATATGGCGAAAAAACCTTATTTTATGATGCACAATTCTTAGCGGTTTAGCTAAGAAATTCATTGGTGTTGGTCGAATGAAGCAGGCATATTTTCATTTATCAAAAAATCGAAAAAGTGTTCCTAAAAAACAAAATTAAATATTGGACTATGCGGCAGAAATGCTCAATATTTAAGGAAATTTTTCAACTATCATAAATGTTTTATAAATATTTGGAAAAACTACAATTTATACGCAGTATGTAATAATTAGGTAGAGTGTAACAATTGGCAAATTATCCAACATTGTAAATTGTAAATTGCTTGTAAATTTTGTTAACTAAGCTTATTGAAAGTGCTCTTGAATTAGCAAAATCTCTAACTGCAACTTAAGCGTTGAAGCAATACAGCCACGAAGAAGTAACGAAATGCAAAAAAGTATCGCTGAGCCTGAATGACACCAACTTACTGACACCGAGCACAGAGCGGAAAACAAAGCGCGGATGATGGACGGACACTGGGCAGCTGCCGGCCTGCACGGTAATATGGCTTCGGGGCAAATATTTACAATGTAAAACCATCTGTAGCGCAAACGGACCGTTTTTGTCCCCCCATCGTCATCCCCTAGTGGCAGTTCCGCGATGTGGTTACGCTACACCGGAAGCAGGCCCACCGCACCGGAGGTTAGCCGCTCGCTTCCCGCAAAGAACTACCACGCTCCAGCCAGCCCATTGGGGACGCCGTGTTAGCGTAGATGCCGTTCTACACACATTCTCTCTCTCCCTCTCTCTCTCTCTCTCTCTCTCTCTCTCTATCTCTCTCTATCTCTCTCTCTCTCTCTCTCTCTCTCTTTATCACTTTCAGACATACACTCTATCTCTCTCTTTATTTCCTTTTCATTTTTTATCCTGTTGTTGAAAGTGTAATCACGCACAACGAGTCAATTGCTTCAATCGGCTACTGCATCGGTTGATTGTTTTCCGCCGTGTCGATCGTGTAGCCTGCCTTTCACGCGCGATGGACAGACGCTATGCAAGTAGAGCTGTTTTGACGTTTTAAAGATTACTAGCCGAGCAAAGGTAGCAAGTCATTCTGAAGGATTGGGGAAAATGTTCTCTCTTACAGGGGTTTCCGATAGAACTCAAGACTGCGGGACACTTTGATGAACCAGCGGGAGTTAATCGAGAGATTACGGAACGATACGTGAAAACGTTGATGATTCCGGGATCTACGGATTTGTATCGTAAGACTGCAGCGCACTTTTTCTGGCACATTAGCATCCTCTAGGGACATATGCTCCGGGGGGGTTTTCATATCAGCAGGGATATTTTATTTAAAAAAAAATTAAGGCGTCAACTGTTTAGGTTTATGAAAATCAAACTGTGGGGCCCTTCACGATTCTAGTCAGTTTTTTGTATGGAGTTTGACAGTTGGAGGCTGAAATTATGTAAACACTCCATACAAAACCACACAAAAAACTAGCCTGTAATTTTCAGTCTAGATTATTCTAGCCTTAAAGCTAGAATTAGATTCGAGTACCTGCTCGAAAACACGGTGTTGTTTATATTTACCCCAAGGTGCATTAAAGAGATCACGTGGTGGAATCTAGAATCAAAGTGTATGTAGTCCAGGTGGTCTCATAGTATGTTTTTTTAAACCAATTTTGAATATCACTTTTTGACAGGATGGGTGAAAACTTTTGTTCAAACAAGCTTTCTTGAGGCATGACGAGTACACAAAACACTCTTAAAATCTTCATTCAGAAACAGAAGCTATAAAAATCAGTCTTCTAAATTCATACACCTTGGGATAAGCCCACCTGTATGTTATACTCCCTTAGATAGCTGCTCGAAAATTGCTATACAATGCAAACAGCTGACAAGCTGAAATTTCAGCCTACGAACTTCAAACGGAAAGGGCCCTTGTATTGGATTTTTATTTGTTTGCAAGCGAATTAATTAGTGGCACATACTCTTAACATATTTATTCTCATTGTTGGTTAGGGTAAAAATTCTAGGTTGTAAACAGAGGATAATGTGATGCGATAATGAGCCCGAAAAAGTGTGCCGCAGTCTTGCGAAACAAATACGCAGATCCCGGTATCGTCAACGTTTTCACCTAACGTTCTGCAGCCTTGCGATTGACTCCAGCCGATTAATCAAAAAGTTCCGCAGTGTTGAGTTCAATCGGACTACTCTGTATCTTACCTCCTTTTGTTTCAGAGTAATCGGACAATCATGATACCAGGAATTTGCAGTGGAATAGGAAATAAGATACTACTGACTGTAAGTCCTTACTGAAATTTGACACCTACTCAATCGACTGCACCTCTGGAAGATTGCAATACAGAGATAAATTTGGGCAAGATATTCTGGCTTGTTCAAAAAAAAAAATACACCTGGATCCAAGGCAAAGTACCCTGAAAGATGGCATACCAAACAAACCTAGGTTGGCAGAATTGCCGGATCCATTTCCATCCGGAGAGCTAAGTATGATATCTTTGGCTAACAAAACCAGCAAAGCAAACACACGGGGGAGCCTATAGAGACTGCTCGGGACCGGTAAGAAGTGACGATGGACAGACCATCGTCGTGCTAGAGGGTTCTCTCATTTACTGGGCCGGATTTTTCCGAATGCTCAGTGCCCAGCTATACTAATGTTGATTGGAAAGCACGGAAGGAGTCGAGTGCACCAATCGCCGCCAATCCTTCCTCAAACTCAATAAGCTAGACGCCCACCCGTTTGAGAAGCTCCATTGCCATTAAGGTGCGATTGAGAAACGGGGAAAGCAAACACACTGCAGCTATTCCAATTGCAGGCAGTGTTCCAGGCAGAGTTTCCTAGCTACATCCAACTCTTCAAGTCATTACCTGATGTCCACTGTCACCTTCTACCTTGTGTCCGGTCCCTTTCCCCACCACAGTGCAACGGGGAGTAACTGTCCGAGTGCGCTCGTTCGTAGTGTCAGCAGATAATTAAGCTCGATATTCTGGGCAAATATTTGCCTTCATCTTACAAATGCTGCTCGTTATTTAAACACAATGCAACTAGGCTCCCATGTCCACCCCCGTCTCCCAACCAGGAGTACGTCTTTATGCACTGTGGAAGGGTGGGGATCGGGTTTCGACTCTCGGTTCCGGTAATTTCGCCTCGGCATGCAAATATAATCTTCCGAGTAAACATTTGCAAACATCCACTATTGCCGAAAGCCGTGAGGAAGCTATGAGGTGTGGGGTAATATTCCGGGCAGCCGGAACAGCCGGGAAGTTGTGAGACGATGGGTCCGTCGAGTAACGCATCGTAAGCAATTCATTGCGGAACTGACCACTATAGTACCAGGGATAAGCCCGACAGTGTCCGAGAAAGAGCGAAAGAGATGAAGAGACCGAAAGGGTAAAGGGGTGTAGATAAAACCCGTTCCAAACCGAGTTCGAAACGGCGTTGACAGGCAGGCGTTATCGATGCACGGTAAACGTGCAGCGTCGTGTGTGACCTACGCCCGAAATGACAGTTTGCCGTGTGCCCCCCCCCCCCCCCCCCCCTGTGGACGGTGTGTTCAGCGTTACGAGGTAACTCCCACGGGAAAGGTGACACCACATCGCCACTACTGGCAGGTTCAGGATGTTTCGGACATTCGGACATCCCCGCTACCTCAAGGGACGGGAACCATTAATTCAATTGCCAAGGTGCCGGCGTCGGGTTTTCCCTCGGGGGAATTGGTTAGGATGCGCAACCCGGTGAAATCTTTGTCGTATGTGTTTGTGTGTGGGTGTGTGGACTTGCTTTTAATTAACTTTCGAAGCAAACATTAATCTGGCTTAGTCTCAGTACTGGTATCGTGTGCCCAGCGCACTCGGACGCGCATCGGGCTTTTCGGCCGACCATTGTCCGACGCCTCGGGAACGTCCAGAGTTGGCGGTCACTGCACAAATGGCGTTCGTCGAAGATTGTCACCCTGTTGGGCTGTTTTTCCCTGAAGGGTAGTCGTGTGCCATTTTAAGAAGATCAATACACTCGCTCCCACTTTGTTGAGTACACCCTCTCATCCTTCCGAGCGAGAAAATTTTGGAATCCGTACGTGTGTGTGTGTATTTTTGTTTGTCAATAAATCGCTCGGTAATTACCGGGCGGAAGAACGCTGCACCAAACACTCCCGCGGGAGATCGGAAGAAGCAATTACCCCTTTTGTGTGTAACGTGTTGAGTTGTCGCCGGACCTGGACCCTGGTGAGCTGGATGAATCGATTTTAATTAGTTGTCCTGATGGATTTTAGGCTCTCACCCTAAACGGTTTTCGTTTAGAGCTCTCTCTATCTCTCTCTCTCTCTCTCTCTATATCTCTCTCTCTCTCTATCTCTTTATATCTCTCTCTATCTCTCTCTATCTCTCGCTTTCTATCGCTCTCTTTTTCTTTCTTGCTTATAAAACGGAATCACGAACATGTTTGGTTGCTGTAAAGGATTAAGATCTCCCCGGAACCGAAGCATCCAAGAGACGTGATAGGAGATGTTAAACTGTCACAATCGCTTGAGATGCACTCAAACAACAACAACAAAAAACCTGTTAGAAATATTTCCAAACATTTCACGAGCGCATGAAATTCAATCATCCAAAGTAGCTTTAGTGCACGGAAACTCGGCTTTCGGGAGCAGCCACTTCTCCAAGTTAACAAGGACATAAAGGGTTTTGGTCACTACAATCGCTACCAGACGTCCAGTATTTTTATGTCACTCTTCAATCTTTCGTCCTTCGACTGGCCACAATATTCACCACATCATGGCCGCACACTATGCTTGACCGTTTGATTTCTACCTCGACAAACTCCGGGACGCGTAGCCCAGCGGCGCCCAGGGTTTTATGTTTCAATCCTTAGTCACCAAGTGGTCATCGTCTCTTCGTGGCTTGAGCCCGTTGTCGGGCAATCAAAATCTCGTCCAGTGTGCTTTTTTATGTTTGTTTCATTCTACACAGCTGAAATGGATCTAATTTCCAACCAACGGCGCTGGACAACGGACAGAGAAGAGTTCCGTAATTCGTTTCTTTGTTCGCAGCATGCCCGTATGATGGGCTATTTTTATGTGTCCGTCACCCACCGTCGACTTTATGGATGTCTTTTTTCACCCGATGGGATTTGATTAATTATTCATACGCTCAAATTAATTTGTCCAGTTCCAGGGCGGAATTACCTCCTCAAGGTGCCTTTATGCACGCGCGCGCGCGAAAAAAAAGACAGTCCCAGAAATTAATTCATAAATGTTACGACTCCGGACAGGTTGGAGCAACATTCGAGATACACATTCAGGAATTAGTACACACTGGTACAACACAAAACACTCGCGGAAGGAAATATAATGTATTTTAGCTAGTTTTTGCCACGGGTGCCACACCATTTAGATGAGCAAGAAATTAAAATTGTACAGTCAGCCCAGGAGTGATTGGTGCGCTCGCTGCTTATTCCGTTGCATGCTAGACGTGCCGAGGACGCTCGCCGTGCCCCGCTCTCTAAAAGGGTCATACATTTTTGGCAGTGATTCGCGAATAATTTATTATTTACATTCGCAACATAAATATTGGGATGGTTCGTGGCTTACGGCTCACATGTGCCGTGGAAGGCGCTTTCCAGCTTCCCTGGCATAGTCACGTGTACTCTCGGCGTTGGGTTCGAGGTTATGTTTTACGACGCGTCCGGAAATGGCAACTCTTGGTGCTTCGCGAGGGTAACGTGGAGAGGGTCTTGTTGTTAATGTCATACGCGGGCGGCAGTTAGGAGTGACAGCCAGCGAACAAGTGGGACAGCGTTAAAATATGCTTGCGCGCTAAGTGCATGTGTGGAACAGGGCAGACAACTTCCACCTCCTGCCACCGCCTCATTTTTTTACTGCGATGAAACTCCGCTTTATGTTCTTCTTCTTTCGGTCTGTTTGCCCGGTCCATTACCTTTTCGTGCATACACATACACACCGGAAGCGGAAGATGAAGCGTTTTGCAAACGGATTTGCGTATGGAGTGGTTAGATTTATGTCTCGATTCGATACCGTATAAAAAAGAGCGAGAGAAAAAAGAGAGATTGAGTGTGAGAGAGAACGAGATAGATAGAGAGATAGAGAGAGAGGCAGATGAAGGATTGGTGGTACAAAACATTAATGCAGAATGGTTTGAAAGAATGGTCCCGGGCATTTGGCGGTTTTCTGTTTGTTTCTCGCCGGTTCGCTCATTTAAACTGATGACGGTGGGAGTATTTTTTTACGTTATTTTAATTTTTCTCTCCCCATTTTCCCCACCCCGATCTGTCATTTACGAATTCGGCATTTCGGTTCAATGCTTGTTCCTTCCGGTTTGTTCCGCGTTGCTCGAGCATTGCAGTGACAGGTTGTAAATGTTTTTCAATATCGCCACCTCCGTATCATGTGTTGCTCGTTTGCCCATCATGCATTTTATCTCCGCCTCTGTTTGCTTTCCGCTGCTGCTGAAACGCCACCCCCGCCGTTGTGCATGTAAAATCCATTAAAAAATGGGCAAAAATTTATAGACTTTTACCACTGATTGAAAATGCGTGTGCCGTAACAGGCAACAGGCGACAAATCATGGCCTTCGCGCGCGGATCGACGTGACGGCGCTGTCGAACTTGGCGTGCTTGTCGCTGACGGCCGAGGCGAAAGGCCGCGAAGCCAGGGTTTAGCACCGGTTTTAAAAGCTTTTAATTTCACCCCGCACAGTGGCTCCGACGAAGGCGGAAGCTGGTGCGAGTAACAAATGTGGCCGGGATCGGAATTTATCTAGCGTTAAAAGCGATTGTCGTGCGGCGAATGCGTCGTGCTGGTACGCGCGCAGTATGAAGTGCGTGTGCAAAAAAAGAGTGAGAGTGGATTTTTTTGCATATTTTTAAAAAGAATAGATGTAGAAGATTTTGTAGAAAAAAATACAGTGTGGCTTGCATAATTTTTGGATTTTGTGTGTATTTATTAGAAGTAGAACAGCCCTTGCGAGCTGTGAACATGAAGTTATGCGTATAGCTTGCATAAGATACGGCATACGGTACGATGGTCATTTTTATGGAAAGTAATCATCTATTACTAGGAATAATAAGAATTGCCGGCCGCGTGGTACAGGCGTCAACGAATTAACAACATATCTGTCATGGGCTCAACTCCCAAAAGTAGGACTGACTGTCTTGCTATGGTTAATCCAATAGTCACTGATAACCAAGCCCTTTTTGCGGTACAGGCGAACCTTACCCGTTTACGGTTGTTACGCCTAAGACGAAGTAGAAGAAGAGGAAGAAGAAGAAGAAGAAGAAGAAATAATTGTTTAAAATTCCAGTTTTAATCAATTCATGTCGAGAGCTTCTTACTTCATCCGCGGTAAATCAAAATGCAAATGCAAACAAACGCAAAGCGGCTGCAAATGACAGCCTTAGATGCCGTTTTCTGTCTGTGTGCTGCTTTATTATTTAACCCCTTGTTAACCCCTTGTATCGCTTCATCAAAGGAACTTGCGGCCTTGTTTCGCTAGTAGTTCACCTTTACAGTGGAATGGAAAACGCGGGAAACTACAACAGTACTCCGCACGTAGCACAACTTTGCCGCTATGCCTGTTGCTCTGGTCGGGGCGTTGTGCAAGTCACTGAACCGAACTGAAGATGAAGTGTAATTATTTGTTTCGTCGAATCAGCACACTCCGTCGAATCCTTTCCTTGAGCATGTATTTACCTTTTTTTTATTGGTTTCTGTTTTGCGTCAGAGTAAGGAAAAACTTTTCACATTAAAAACTACACCCATTGGTTAGGTAGTGAGTTTTTTTTTCGAGCGTAAATAATTCTACGTTTCATTCGTGGTTTAAGCCAGTGCAGAGAACAATCGTAAACAATGATTTTGAAATAAATAAAAGATAGAGAGAGAGAGAAAGAGAGAGAGAGAGAGAAATACAAAGAGCTAAAGAAAGATGAAGAGAGAAATTGGAAGAGTCGCTGCTGCAGGCTAGAGAACAGGAGAAACTAACGTGCCAATGTTGACCGGTAAAACCGGTAAACAATGGTGAAAATTATGTTTTCAGCACAGGAGGTCTGCTCGGTTCGACAACACAGTAGCGGTGAAACCCATTTCCCCTCCTTCGCAAAAAAGCACACCAATTTTGGCACCAGATATCCACCCCGGATATGCAAACGACTAGCAGAAACGCTGCCAGCGAGCAAGCGGCCGCCGACAAACAGACAGTACGACGCTACCGGAGGCGTCTGAGGAAACTGATGCTCAGCGCTCGCTAATGCGGCACGCATTTTCATATCGTAAATTTGACGTTTCACTGTTCACTTCCCACCATGGTGGAGCCACCCACCCCCTCCCTTTCCTCCTCACCCTCGTTCTCCATATAGCACCCAGGTTAGCCACCGAACAACAATGGAACGAAAGAAAGAAAGTAGCAACAAAAAACCCCTTTCACTTTTTCCCTCCGAACGAGATGTTTGGCGTGTTGCCTACCATTCGGGCGCCTCGTCTCCACCCCGTTGACAGTTATTGGGTAATTTTGTTTGAAAAATAGCGCCATTCATTGGCGCCGTTACCACCCCCCACGAGGAGCCCCGAGTGCAAACAGCTTCCTTGCAGCAATGAAAAGTGTGTGCGCGTGTGTGTGTGTGTGTGTGCATCCGCAGCGTCGCGCCGCCCTGGGAACTTCGGAAAAGCGCATCCCGTTCGGGCGGGAATAGGGGATGGCTGCGACAGGAAGCGAAAGGACCATATCGATGAAATGTTAGGCCATTATGTGTGAGTTTTTTCGTCCCCTCACGGCGAGGTTTGCTTTATTTAGTGTGTTCCGGTTGTTGTTCACTTTAGTGCGTTACCATTGTTGCAGGCATGCTCATCGGTCTTCCTGGTACTTGCTGGAAGGAAAAGTCGCACACTTAAGTTGTGGCGGGACAGGCCTTGGGGGTAACGATTATTGGCTATTCGAAACGATCAATATACTAAGCTGCGACTTGCAGCAAATGAACGGAAATGATATATGGTGCGCCCATTCGAAGAGTATTCGACATACAGGTCATTAAAAGGACGCACACACACAAATGGAGATGGATCGCTTTGGGCAAGGTGGTGTGGGCTGGCTTTGTCTATTTGGTCGTAGCATTATCCACTTGTTTGAGTAGACCCATAAAAAGAGGGACTGGAATGTTTCTGCACGCATCCTGGGAATTTCTTGCCCTTGGATCTCCACCATCATCACCACCAGACATTATACAACCGCGTAAGGCATGCGTGTAAGAATGTCTCTTCGTCGTCCGGCACCGGGCAGCCTGAATCCAGCCTTCAGTTTATGATGGATTAAACTTAAAAAAACAAAGCGACAAAGAAACGATCGGCCATATCGGGATAAAAACATCAAACAGAGTGTTTTGAACTTTTCCGAGCAGGAAGAGATTCCATGCAGGAAGTGTCTTTTGTCGACAAGGCCCACTAGTGGACCGGAAAACGTACCAAGAGATCAAACATAAATTCGCATGTCCACGCGTGGTCCGGCAACGCCAGGGCAAACCATGGTCAAAGTTAACCCGAAGTTATCGTTTCCCTTTTTTACGCTGAGGAAGTTTTGTGTGATAGGAGCTGAAGAAGTTGCTCTGGACTACCAATTTCTGGAATGTCTCCTAGTCTATTTAACATCCTCTCGCCATCTTCTTTACTCTTTACCTTCAGGCATTCACCTCCGTCTCCCTCTCGCCCACAGTGTCCAGTGACGTTCTGATTAAACAATTGTTGATAATGATAATTGTACCCAGCCTGCGCCGTATCTCGTTGCCCTTGGAGAGCCAGCAAGTGTCCAAGGGATTTTTGTCGTTGAACGTTGGGTTGGGCGATGCGTCACCATTATTATCATTATTTGATCTCTAGATTTTTCATACAAACACACGAAACTCCTGTCACGCCGCAGGACGTCTTTCGCATGGGCAAAGCTTTTGTTCTTTGATCCCTTTCCCTACAGATGATTTCAAATAAAGTAGGGTGCGTGACTGTCCTTTGGATCTCGGGATGCTCCACGATACGGTTACCGGAGTGGGAAGGTGGTCGAACGCTCAATGGGAACGGATTTCAATGCACTTTTCGAAGATGGATGTCGATAGCGCCGCTCATGCGTTACTTCTCTGTGCTCCTTGCTTCATTGGCTTCCGACATCGTGAACGAAGTTGGAACCTGCCATCCCGGAAGACGAACCTCCGTCCAAGGATGCAGTTTACTTGCGCCCCTAATTGGAACCTGATTCATAACAAGCACAACGACACGCGCTCACCGTGCCGTTTTACGCAACTGCCGCCGGTAAAGATCACACATCTCCACGTATCTACCCTAGATCCAGCGAGTGGCAGTGGACCAACACCTGTAACAGAGGCTCTACGTCAGTGTCGACACGCTGCAATTCCGTGCGTTTGATGTTGGGTCGCCTTCGAGCGTGTCACTTTGATTCTTTGTCAGCAAATCGTCCCTGGAGATGAGATAGTATGCCGCGTTACCTTGCTTCTGTGCCTGAAGAACCGCGTCACACTGCCTCGTGTAATTATCGGGACGAGGTGCTATGCTGGAACATCCTTTGGGACGTTTGGCCTTAGTAGACGCGGAACAGAGGGATTCTACACAAACAACCTTGAGGAAGAACTGTTTCTTGGCCAAAGCCACCAATAATTTGTTTTTGGATGTGTGACTTGTATTTATTGCTGGAGATTCTAAACACCGATTGACAGTTGTCAGAGACGTTCAAGTTGTGGAAAGGACACTCTTTGTCAGACAAGTCATCAATTTACCAACCCAAGTGTTTTGGGAATTGCATTTCCCCGTGAAAGTCTTTAATGCACGTGTCTCGTGAGGATTTCACCGGTAGCTCTTTGTAATAGTTCTTGTGAACCATTAGCTCCTTAAAGTTCAGCTACTTACAGCGCGCCTGATTGCCTGCGGCAACCACCGTCAGTCGGTTGTTGCCCTCACCACACACACACACACACACACTTTCATTATCCATTCAAAAACTCGTGTGCGACTCCTCGTCGACGACTCGCCGGCCGCTCCGGAATCGATACGTCCGCGTCCGCTCACCCCTTTTAAGCTATCCCTTGTGCTGTGTCACCCAACCTGCGTTGGTCCGATAAATGACTCTTTAATTTGAAATAAATTTACCGAAACAACACGAACGATATCCAAACGATCGCCAAACGGAGTCTACTATCCCAGACGACCAGATGGGCGCACGGAAGAGAATGGCAAGGAAGGACAGGCTCGGGCGTGATGGACCGCACGTGTTTGCGTCCGCGCGAGTGGGTAGAATTGAATTTTAATAACCAGCATAAACTGTTCCACCCGTCGATGGTGCCGGTAGATTGACCGAAGTCAAACTCGGTTATTTGGGGCGTTTGCCACTTCACCAAATCTTCCCAGGGTTTTCGAATCGTTTGCGAAAAGACAATCGGGAAAAAACGTCCGGAGGAAGCAACAATACGACAACAATACACACAGAGGGCATAACCAACTACATCACTACTTAGTTTGCGAGCAACCGTCATAAAAGGGATGACAAAAGGTAGGCCAAGCGCATTCCATCCTAATCGCCCATAATAATCGCCGCTATTCGACCCGGTTTTTTGGATCGATTGTGAATTTACTCAAATCAAAGGATAACAATTCTGGGCGTACGCACCCGCACGCGAGAGTTTTTGGAGATCAAACAGCGACAGGGCAGAGGCAGACAAAAACCGAACAACAACAACAACAAAAAACACGCACGCGCACACATACACACAATGTGACATTGTTTAGTTCGGTTAGCTGGTTTGCCGCTCGCCTATTATTTCACGCACCTCTGTCGCCTGCATCGCTAAAAGACGGTAATTCAATACAACGGGCCCGATGTGCTCGAAATGAAAGGATTCGTAATCGATAAACTTGTCAACTTTGAATTTGATATTGTAATTACACGCAAACGCCCCTTTTTTATATTTTGTTCTCCTTCTTCTCGTTCCCCTTTTTCGCTTTCCCTGCTGTTGTTCGATTCGTTTTGCGTCAATTTTGCTGTTGGTCCTTCGAACCGGATTCTGAAAAACGATTTGCAGATCGTTATCGCAGTGAGAGGGTGAGTGGGAACGGTTCGACTGCTCGGTTTTACCGGAGTTTGCTGATCGCAAAACTCCCCGTTCTTGTGGAATCCGTATGCCTCCGCAATGTTATGCAAAGCCACGGCGGCGACTTTCACAACCCGCAGGAAGTAGATTATTCACTTTGATTCTTTCCGCGCATTCAGATGCAAATTGATCATCAATCATATGATGGGGAGGGGAAGTGGGAAGGAAGGTTCGGCGAAATGGTACTTGCACAGGAAGCGGTGATGTGATCAAGCCAGTTCTGTCTACCGAGCCGCCGTCAATCGCGCAAACGGCGATATTTGCACAAACAAATCCCCGTGCCAACGCTATTGACGTTGATTGTCAAGCATACCTTCCAGGGTACCAACTCGCTGTGCCAACTCGCTGCTGCCACGGCTGACACCTTCAGGGTGCGCTCGTGTATATCGCGCGGTGTCAACACTGATCCCTCCTCTCGCCATTGCATTTGTTCGTGTCTGATAGTGTGTGTGTGTGTGTTTCTTGGTGAGCGTTTTTATCGCGAGCGCGCGAACGTCCGTTCCGGAAGCCGGAAAGGTTTTGCACGCGCCTGTAAGATATGCAAATTACTCATCATGCCGCGCGTCGCCTTTGAAGGCGTGCGGTGAAAGGGGGATGTTTCAACCTACACACAGTGTCACGCCAGCAACATGCCGAACCCATGACGCCATCATCTAACCCACCATCCCTTCCCAGCCACGTCCGATAAACACGAAACCCGGTAAGGATGACAACATTGTAGCGGCTGTCAGTACGAGCTTGTCCGCCAATTGTGTCTACCGACATTCCGACTTGTGCCCCGTCCGTCAAATGGCTTAAGCACTTTGATGGCTTGACATTCGCTTCTCCCCGCTCGCCGCCATGGCGAACCGTGACCGAATAGCTGCTCCTCCGCCCCCGAGCTGCCCGAGTGCTCAACATAATTAATGAGCTGCCGGGCGCGAGCGAACAGCGACACGCTCGGCCGACGGCGGGACTGCTGGGCCCCTGAATTCATTACCATTTAATGCACTGGAAACACACACCCATAGGCTGGCAACTGGCTCATTAATAACTTCTGGGCCGATCGAGCATTTGATTTGGTTCATCCCGCGGCTTCGGCTGCGCCGGAAATGAGCCGAAAAAGTAGCACGCGCTAGAAGGTAAAATCTTTCGGAATGGAAGCTGGCGAAGGACAGCGGTGTCCGCAAGCGGGGTGGTTTTTGTTATTTATGATCCTTGCTCAGTTGCCTCATCGCTAACTTTGAAGGCAGGCAAGGGAAAAGGTGAAGCTCAAACCCGGATTAGTGTGAGTTGTTGTTAATTTAAAAACAACGCAACCGAACGGCGACTAGAACCGAGGGACACAGCAAACGTCGGGTTGGACACAGCAAACGCGAAGGATGTTGGGCGAAAAAACGGGACCTTTCTTGTAACGTGACGGTCCGTTTATCAGGAACAGTTTCCGACGACAGACCTGCTTGAAAACAGAGGCAACCCAAAATTGTCAGGATCTAGAGAGGCATAACAGTGGAATAATTATCGCGCAGCTATGCAGACGTTGGATGCAGTTTTACGACCCGAACCGCCAAGACAAATCCAATCATCGGCTGACAGCCCTAAGAGCCAGAAAATAGGGTATACAATGGGGCATGCTACAAAGCATGGAAGCGATTGCTTCGACATCAAACCGAGAATCCGGTTCAAAGCACCATCCTTTTTTTGTCCTCTCCCGATCCCGAAAATGCTAAATAAAACACTAGCCATAAAAAAGGGGTTGGGCAGTAGCAGTATACCGAGGACAGGGCAAGCAGAGCGGACGACGGTAGCCATAAAAATGTACCCACAGCCCAAACGATGGAGGCTGGGCGCCCGCTCGGACTCTTACGACTAACGTCCGCCAAGCCGAAAAACTCAAACATTTTTTAAGAATGCCTCTTTTCAATTCAAATGAATGGAAAATCCATTAAAAGGCCAAATCCTTCCTCTCTGGCCCGCAGCTCATTCACCATGGGGAATTTCTTGGAGTTTGTGTCCGCTGCAATCCTTTTTTTGTTGTTATCGTTTTGCTTCATCTCAAAGAAACATTGGGCTGCATCACGGCATTGACGCGACACGGTCGCCAAGTCCACCAAAAAAAGCATTTTGCATTTGTCGCTATCTTTACGGCTCACAGATGGATTGGCACACAGGCCAGTCCAATCGCTGCCGGGAACACTTCGTTAGCGGGGTTTAAAATTGTGTTTATTCGTCCAAAATTAATGCCAAATTTTGGTACCAGCCTTACAAGAAACACTGACCATTCGAAATGCATCGAACCGGGTAGCGTAATTCCAGAAGTGTTGGGAAATTCGTGAGCCACTGGTTTCGTGATTTGACGATGCAGTTTTATGACAATTTTGTGCAGCGTTTCGTCCGGAACGGCAGGAAGTTTGCGCGTCCCCGCGAATCCTTCAGCACGTTGTACACGTTTTATTGCGAGTAGCTGGTGAGCTATAGTTTGCTCTCTGGAAGAAAGTTTAACCCGATAATCCGGTGCGTTTTGCCGGTGAAACCAAATCCGCTCGAGAAATTTTAGCAAGCATATTAGTTTTCTGGGTTTTTTTTCACCCCACCCCAAATACTGTGAAACTCCGGTCATAAATTCGTCAACCCAAAACGGTGGAGAACAAAACGAGCGCAGCGGAAAGCCAACCATAGTGGCGGCGAACAATTTTTACGACCCCGAAAGAAAGAAAGAACCTAGCGAAAACCCCGGAAAAGAGCACCCAAATTCGCTCATGCTCCTTTTTTTGTTGTTGTTGTTGTTTGCCGGAAACGGTCGTAAAAATGTTCAATCGTAAAAGATATGATTATTTAAAATGTGTATAATATATTATTCGTCTCGCAATAATACTGAAGCGTGGACCGGAGCCGGATCCAGCTTCGAATGCGCAATTCGTCGGATTACATTTTGCCGCGTCCCATCGTTTGATGCGTCTTTTCGAACGGCGAGAGGAAGGGTAGGGTTTCTTTTTTCTGAAACTGGTGTTATTGTACCCAATTTTGATTTGGCCTGCGTCGGTACCAGCTCCAAGATTGAAAGCTGTTCCGCACTTCATCCCATTTCAGCGCCTCACTCCTTAAAAAGGGCCAAAAAGGTAGTTGTGTGGACAGGCAAAGCTTCGAGGAGGGCAAAGAAGGTGGTGCAACGAAGAGACGCAGGGCAAGATTGTCAAGATTGGCTCGACGATGATTATGATGATGATGATGGGGATGATGACGAGAGGATGGGGTGATATAGATGAGGCAGGGGAATCTAAAGCAGAAAAAACACGAGAAAACCCCATTTCGTTTATGGGTTATTGGAAAATCTTTCTTTGCATTTCCGTGCGCCTTTCTGGTGGAAAAATCCCACCCGAAACCGCATAATGGCATAATCTCCGGCATCAGTGGCGCGCCGAAAGGATTAGAAAAGGGGAGGTGGAAATGAATGTCCTGTAGTGTTGGAGGGGTGTGGGCGAAAAAGGGTAAAATTGGGAGTAAAATTCGAAGGACGATTTTTGTTTAGTTGTTGGCAGTTATTCGGATTTTGATTGAGTGGCTTCCTAAATGTGTTTGTGTGTGTGTGTGGGCTTTCTAAAACACATATTTACATCTTTCACACATCGACCAACAAGTAGGAAAAGCTGAAATATGGACCGGGTTGAAGGATTACAGGACAGAGGCCGATGATCCCGACCACAAAGATTGATGGGTCGTCAGGACTCAGGATAACATCAAGCACTAACCCTATCCTCCTTTCCCCTCCCTCCCTTGTTCAGCACAAACCAGGTAAAACTTTATCCAAAACAGACGGTTCTTCCGTCCCTTGGCTTATCAGGCTCCATACAAAAGCAGCTTGCATTAGCACAACCGGCACTCCTGGTAGAGACGAGTATTGCTGGCGTTTGCGAACCCGACCGAGTCTGACCGGGACAGAAGCGAGGCTACCGTACCGTGAGATAAGTTTATAGTTTTTTAATGACTTTATTACCCTGTCCTCAGCTTCCTCGCTGTCAGTGCCTGCTCGACACCGACTAAAGTCAAGCGATTGCCGTGTGCGAGCGGTGCACACGGTATCGTTTGGCTATAAACTTAATTACAAGCAAAGTTGTCCGCGCTCTCGCTCTCCTTTCGGCTCGTTTTGTTGTAACAAGCGCTTCAAGTTGCTTCCTAGTTTTCAGTCTCCCTTTCTTCCCTCTCGGATGCTCCTCGGTTGCCTAGCAAGCACATACCTAAGCGGACATTACACGGACAGGCAACAGAGCGCCCACCGGGCCCACACGCGGACCAAAAGATTACAATCAAGGGAGGTTCAAAAAACTCATCTGGTCAAGACTCTTAAAACCTGATCCTGGTCGGGACGAGAAGTTCAAAAGTTCACCTTAAAAACTCAGCGCAAATAATAAATACAAAAGCTCCCTTCCTCAGCGCCGGGCCACTTAAGGATCAACCGTCATTACCATCATCATCATCATCATCAAACCTTATCGGAAGCCATCATCAACAGCAAACAGAAAAAAACTCACCGCTTTCCCGCTGTTTTGGCACCCGTTACAGCCGGTTTTTGTATGAAAGCTGATCGCTTTCTTCCGCTTCCGCGAGAAAGTTCCGTCGCCCGTACGCTGCAACGCTGAAGCCTCGAACAAAGGCGATACCGAAGGGCACGAGACATCACCCCGACCGGATTAGCAACTCTTTGGCTCGACCCTCCGCACTGCACTTTCCACCAAGGTGAAGGTGGCATTGGTCAGATAAGGAAAAATAAAACAGTGAAACCAAACGGAAGGAGAGGTAGAAGAATATTACGACCAAAAAAAAAAAAAAAAACACACACACACACAACCGTAGTGCCATTAAATCCAATTCCTGATAGTTGTCCTAACGTCGTATAATGCGTTCCTCCGCCCATAAAGCACCACATCATCCCGCGATCGAGGTTCTAGCAGCCGCAAGGAAAGTGAGCCGCACCATTAAAGCACAGTAATGCATTCGTAAAGCATACACACCCACCCACACACACACACACACACACACACACACACACACACACACATACACTCACACATAATGTGCGACACGCAAGGATCCTTGCAACGAAGAAAACCTCGGGCCCGGCCTTTGTTCGAGGTTCCAAACGAAGCGTGAGCGTTTTTCCCGCTCTCCCTCTCTTGTTCAAAGCCGTCTATATTATTCATACTGTCCTTTCGAAAAAGAAGGCATGAGTGGAAAGGCAGGTAATGGGGAGGTGACAGGGAAAATAAAAGGATAGCAAACAGGACACTTCGGTTTATGAAAAATGTCAAGATTTTAACGCTGACTGATGATGACATTTGCACACCGGAAGTTCTGTCGCTCCGCAGAAACCGAAAACTTGGCATCAGCGTGTGTGTGTGTGTGTGTGAGTGGTAAGAAGTGAAGGAGCAGGAAGGACGAATGGTAAAATGATGTTAGTTTTCCACGGTGTGTTCCCTTCATTATGAAAATGAAATACATGTACGCTTGCAGTGTGTATGTGAGCAACAGTAACGATACTTTTCACGACTTTTCCGATCCTGGCTCCGTTTTTGAGCGAAGGATATAGCTTGTTTTGTTTGGAGCCACACACACCCATTGCCACAAAGACACGCATATAGACAAAAAGTGGTGAGAGAGAGAGATAAGGAATATGGAAGAGAGGACAGCTCCAACAGCTATTTGAGGCGACTATGTGCCACTTTGGTGCCGCAAAATATTTCCCATCTTCTTCACCATACACCAAGCCCCCCCCCTCCCCCTTCCTCCGGCCACATCACTCACAAAAGGGGCCAGCCATTATTGGGGGATGCGGAAATATTGGGCATGCAGTGTACACTATAAGGTATCCTTCTCCACCTACCGACTCCCTGTCCTCTCCCCTTCTATCTCTCTCTCTGTCATATTATATGAGTCTCGTTACGACGGTGCATTCATACACACACACGGCAGTTTAATAATGTACGAGCTGGTGTAAATAAAAATCACAACATTTTAGTTTTTCGGGGAGATTTATTTGCCTGAACCTCCGGCGCTCCTCCCTCCATCCACCTCAACTCCCCACCTTCATCCCACCCCCTCCTTACCACCTTCACCGCATTACAGGCCGGGATGCGAATTTTAAACATGATCGGCGAAGGTTTTTGCACCAAGCATGGCCGGTTGGGTGGCGGCGCTAGTGGGCACTGAGGGGTGGTTTATGACTCGTAAAATGACAAAAACACATCATCAGGCAAGCGGGACGGAAAGTTTGACGCGGCCAAACATATACACGTATATTCGCACGTCACTTGCCAAGGCGTGGAAATGAGATATATTCCTGAGGAAATGAGACACTCCGAGTGTACACACACACACACACCTAATATTGATGGCGCTTGAAGGTGGGTGGGTGGGTGTAGTGAAGGGGGCATTATTTAAATAAAGTTTTCCCTCCCTCCCTCCCCCCTCCCCCTCGATATCGGTTGGTTAGCTGCCATATTCATATGCATATTTTGCATGTCTTTCAACCCTTTCGCCCGACCCTCTCCATACGCTCGTCTCAGACAATGGCGCACAGTGAAGATGCTGCTTCACAGCACGTACATCCGGCCGAATCAGTCGTTCGGGCTGCCAGCGGTGAGGGTCCTTGGAATTTGTTGAGGTCGACTCGTTGTTCGATCGTTTTACGAGCGGACGAGCACGTTCAAGCAGGGAAGCGAGCGATAAAAATTTGAAATATTGACCAATCTTTCTTGGACCACAAGCAGCGCACTATTTTAACGATAGACAAATAAGCGCAACACTAATCAAAACTTATAAAAGCGTTGAATATTTTTACGATCAGTTTCAAAGTATTTAGAAAAGTGTTTTTTTAGACCTGTTTTAGGCCAATTGAAATTGTTTTTTTTTTTACACAGGAACAAATGGAGGTGCCCAGTACCTTGTAAAAATCAACCTCGCTTAAGAAAGATTTGTGTACCACCTTCTCGAACAAAAAGTGGATTGTTCGATTTAGATTACCTTAAAAGCAGAAGGATAAAAAATGAGCGCACTAAATTGCAGCCTCACCTCGAACCACTCACCTCTAAAGCCTCCGAAGTTAGTCACTACACAGAATGTTACCTACCACGGCCGTGATAAACCATTTCTTTGCACAGTAGTTTCTTCAATCCCAGCTAACGACAATTGAAAATGTGTCTGCTAGTGTTATCCAATTTTAAATTGGCACAAAACACACACACAAACACATAGAGGAGGAGGCTTCGACGGTTTCGAAAGAAGCACGCGGAGGTAAGCGACGAACCTCCCAAGTACGGTGCAATCCATCCGCCGAGACCGCAGACGACGGCAGAGAACGGAACGGAACGGAGCGGCAAAGGAGACTCATAAAACTGTCTCGCAGCCCAGGAGGTGCAGCCAGGCAGGACAGGGCCCCCGAGTGGGACGGAAAGCGAGAAACGCAGCGTGTATGCCGGAATTCGAATGCATTTACATAAACTACATATTTTAGCATCAGTTTTATTGCTGGAAAATTCAAATTTAATCATGCTTTAATTTGTTCGCTCGGTAAACGCTTCGGTACCGTCCCACCCGTGTGGCTGGGGAGCCCAGAGAGGTCGCCCACTTGGGAGCTATTAGCCGTGCATCTTGCCTCAAGATGAGTATAAAGGTTAGTAGCAAACCAACAAAAAAACACACACACACACACATACACAGTTTCATTTCATTTTTCTTCATTCTGTTCAGCTACGGCTGCGGGGGACTGGGTAAGCGGGCATTTTTGCTATTAAAAACACTTAAGTACCTGTCGCTGGGGGGGGGGGTACAGTTACGGGGGAGCAAACTCCCATTTAGTACCGAAAACTATCCCCCCGTGTCTTATGCCTCTACCCCGGCCCGGCAAAGCCCCGAAGTGCAATCGAACAAATGGCTTTCTGGTGCTGGCTAGTTGCACATGTGGACGAGAGGCCAACGTGGGGCACACCACGGAAAAGAAGTGCCAGCAATTGGGCAAGGGGAGCGAGAAAGAGGGAAAATAATTATCCTTCCCGGGAGATGCGTTCCGGGGAACAAGCTGCTTTTGTGCCTGCGAGAGCCATAAAGTGAGTAATGGAGACATTCTTCTCGGTGCAGGGAGGGCTGGTGAGTGGGATTTGCCTTGCTGCTTTATATCCATCCCCCTCCCTTTCACACATGCACACCGTTCTGTGATATATCTTGTAAGATGAACGCAATCGAGACGATTGAGAAACTGCTCCGGACGGGGGAAAAAGTATCCCACCCCAAAGCTGTCCCCGAGACTGTCCGTGAGCGCGTGCTGCGCTGTCCCAGCGCTTGGGTCGCGGTTTCGGTCGGGTAAATTGAATTCATTAGGAAAATTGCTATCGCATTACTCTCGTCCGCTCGGTCGGGACCGTTTGGAGGATTGGTTTGATGATAAATGCGGGAAGCGATGCATCTGGTGAGCTTTTTTTCTTTTTTTTTTTAGCTGGAACAACTTTCCGGCAGACTTTATGGTTCCCCCGAGGATCTCCGGGGCAGGCGATGCCGGACACGCGACAATTTCCATCTTGCATTTTGCTCACCTCTTTCCAGCACGTTGCACAAGGTTTTGCCACGAACGTACCATTAAAATTGCCACTTGTTAGTGGGATGTAATTTTCACCATTAGACAGGTCGGTGCTGCAAATAAAAAAAAACCTCCAAAACATGCGCGCCCATGAAGGGTTCAGCTGGTTTTTTACTTTAATGCTTTTCGCTAGAATCTCTCTGGCTCTCCTGTACCCTCTGCCGAAAACCAATTTCTAACCCGTACACATCTTCGATTTTCCGCTACAGTTTTATAGTACAAGATTACTCACGCCCATTGAACTAAACGACCTTTCGCTATCTATCTCGCTTTCTATCTCATGCTCCCTACTTCTTTATGCTTTCCTTAACCCGTTCGCAGTTGGGTGGAAAAATCTCAGCGGCAACCAACACAAAAAAAAACCGAACAGTCGGTCCCCTCATTTCCGGTAAAAGCCCTCTCGTTCGGGCACCGACACAAAGGCGGCCCTAATTAACCATTTCATTATTGCCCATTAGCATGGCTGATGAGGGGCACATGATGCTGCTAAAAATCCCGCTGCCGACGCTGCCGAACAGTCCAAGGAAGCCGCAGGTGTTGATGCAAAACCCAGCTCGCCCAGTTGCAGCAACCCCGTTGTGTTCCAAGGTCCGAAGCGTTACTGTTTTGGGCCGCTTCAGCTGCACACAATAAAGTGATTTCGTCCGCGCAGGACGGAATAATAATATTCCTGCTCTCCTCGCTTGCCGTCTTCCGCCTGCCCGCGCGGCACAAGAAGCGTCCTAAAATCGGGTCCAATTATCCATTTTCTTCCGCAGCAGTGCGGGAGGAGATTGGACAAAACCGCGCGCGCACCACACACACACAAAAGGGGTTGAAGGATGAAAAGGCCGCCGCCCACGTGGCCCGTCCGGACGGTGAAATGAGGTGAATCAGGTGCGGAATAGCGTTTGTCGCGGCTGATTGCAGCGGGCTGTAAATCAACCCACGCCCAAATGGTTCCGCCTCTCGCCCGGAACCCTCAACCCGAAAAGCGAGCGAGTGGCAAGGTGGTGATTACGAAATGGAAACTCAATCAGTGGCACAAGTTTTCGACACAAATCACGGTGCCAGCCGGGGGGGGGGGGGGTAGAACGGCAAGGGATTGTTAATTGCGTTACAGTGCTAAGGACTTTGTTGTTTCCACACGGCTTCTCCACACACACACACACACACACACACACACACACACACACACACACACACACACACACACACACACACACACACACACACACACACACACACACCGTCGTCTAGTTCTTCTTGTTTGGATGCATCTAGACCACCCCTCCCCGCTCTGCTCACAGTATGATTAGGAGATTGAGCGAGATTTATCTGTTCGCGGTTAGATGAATGGTTGTAAGTTTGGGTCGTCGCGAAAGTCATAATCACGTCACGGTTATGAGTGGTATAAACGCATCCGAGCTCCTACCGCCCGCCCGACACAGAAAGGCAGTGTCGTCCAGCTCCCTATTCGCACAAACACTGTAATTAAACCTCGACATGACAGGTTTTTGATTTACAACACGCGCAATTTGGTCCATTTGGTCACCGGGACAAGTTGCTGCGGCCAGGCCGAACCAAGTGCTCTGCAGGCACATGCATGCATGTGCGAGAGTGGGAGGAAGGGTGCACATTTAATTAATCACTACCCGAGCACTGCGAAACACGGCCCTGGCGAATCCCGCAATAGCCCTAATTTGAGCGCCAACGACCTTTCCGGAGCGAATTGTGATAATTTTTGCATTGAATAATGTTTATTTTCCTTTTATTTTTTCGGCCCGTCCCTTCGTTGCTGCGAGCCCGAAATTGAAACCGAACCGTCTGTCTTACCCCCAACCGCCCCGCTTCGGTCGGTCAGTGTCGACTTATCTCTTAATCCACAACATAAATTCCACACATCATTAATAAATGTCGTCGTTTCTTATCGCCGCCGGCAGGCGGCTGGCAGGGAGAGGCGGACAGGGAGGCTTGTCCCTTTTGCCCTCTGTCCCGGAAGTGGCAGGGCAAAACTCGGAAACAAAAACAAAAACCATACGACCAAGACGAAGATGGATGGTAACCGGTTAGCGAAGCGTAGGCTCCTTCTCTCTTTTTCTCTCCCTCTTAGTCGCTCCTTCTCTCTCTCTCTCTCTCTCTCTCTCTGTCTCTCTCTTTCTCTTTGTTTGTATCCGTTGTCTCCTTCTTGCACTTCAATCCGAGAAAAAATCCGACGGACAAACCGAAAGGGCAATTAATTTATGGAAAAATCATTAGAAATAAAAATGTTACCCGAGACGACGTGTCTTGCACTACACCCACATACACCCACACACATCATTGAAACGATCCGGTAAGGCAGTCCCATACGTCGATCAGTGAGTTTGGGGTGATATCTCTGCTCGGAGCGGTGCGCTAATGATGTTTCCTGCATGTGTCCGTGTGTGGGACAGGAATCATTTTTCCTTTGAGTGTGCGAGGGAAAAGGAGGAAGCGAATTCGGCACGGTGGTGGCAGCGTATCGGTTTTCCCCAGGAAAGGCCGGCTGTGTTGTCACCGGAATCAATCACGCTTGGCAAATGGCTTCGTTAGCAAAGCGCTTGCCTGCATACCTTCAGGCGCACTCGCTTAATTCTGCACGAGGGGAAGCGTTTGTGAGCAAGCGGAGGGAGAAAAAGAAAAAAAGCGAGAATCTTCGTTCAGCGGCTGCCGAACAATCTGAACAGTGGAATGGGAAAAGGACTCGCGTGTGTGTAACTCTTTCGCTCCCACGAGAATCTATGCTGCAAATCCGATCGCAAGCCGGACAAATCAATCAAATCCCACACATCTAAAGCCTTGGGCAACGCCGCTTGGGGAGGATGAAAGCAAGGCTCAGTCAAGGCTCATTGCTAAAATATGACAGAAAGAGAGAGAGAGAGATAGAGAGACATAGAGAAAGAGAGAGAAAGAGGTGTATCTCGTTTGAAGCTAATAGCCGTTAAATTAGATTTGCTATCTTCCGAACGAACAGCGCACGGTTACGGGAATCGACGGATGGATTAGTGTGATGAACGGTTTGATTGTAATATAAATTTGCTATCGATGGGTGAGAAACAAAACATGCCGAGCACGAGATGACTACCACTACTGCATTGGAGTGTGGAAGACCTTTTTGTTTGTTTTTTTGTTCTAATTTTAACGAGTTTTAAGCCTTTTTTTTGTTATTTCATTCCTGTGGTGTTTTTGCTTCTTTCTGTCCCTGTTTATATTAAAGGCAATTGAAGATATTTTGATGCGTTGATTGACGTTTTCATATTTCATTTCATTTGTATTTTCTTTGCTTTTTTTGTTTATAATAACTTTGAGGTATTTAATGTTTCTCTTATATTTTTTTTAAATATAATTTCTAACAGTTTATGATATATCGAAGGTTTTTTCATCGCATTACTCCGATGCATGTAGTATATATAGTAAAATAATGTCTTTCGGCACCTTCCAATCACCTTATTCATCTAATACTGCTTGTTGAAGGAACGAGATTATGCAAAGACAGAACATGAGTCGAGATCGTCCAAATTTAACATGAATAAAAAATAGGACGGCAGCACAGAAAAAAGACTCTCGCTCAAAATAACAACACACAGGGCGGACGGATAGGAGAGAAAAAACCTTCTTTTTTTTTGTTACCAGGCATCTTGGTGCGCACTCACGTTATCCCTCCGTGTAAAAGGAAGTCGATATACTTCGAAGGGATTTGCCACAGAACAAGGGGCCTGACAAATAGGTTCGGTTGTGGAAAATGGTGTGGAAAATAGATTCACCTCCGTGCCCATTGCTGTTGCTCTAGGGCGTCAAATGTGTCTAGGGTCTGTTCCAAGCCACCGACCACCACTGCCAAAGGTGGATTATGTCGTTGCCGTTTGTTGTTTGACACCTTGGAAAGTATTTTTTTTCTGCTTCCTTTCACTCGCGCAGGATTATAGCGTGTTTTTTTTATCTTGTTTGACTAAGTAGTTTAAGATTTAAATTGAAATCATGTAAATTCTTGTGCACGAGTATTTGTCTTGTCTCTCTTTTCTCTCTCTCTCTCTCTTTCTCTCTCCCTCTCTCTCTCTCTCTCTCTCTCTCTCTCTCTTTCTCTCTCCCTTTGTCGTGTACGTTGATCTTTCGAAATTATAATTCATCTATTCACCGTTTTAATGTACGGTGACATTTCTCGCACGTTCAACACGCGCGTTAAGGACCCTCGCCGACACTGAAAAATAATTACCAGCGAGCACACACAGTACAGCTTCAAACATTTGAAAGTAAAATAGAGAAACTTTAAAAGACGTTTACTTCCACCAACAGAGCATAGAGCGGACCAGAGGAAAAGAAAATCTGAGCCTCCCCCGAGACACCCGTCACCAGGCAGGAAAAGTGAACTAAACACTCTTCCCTTCCTTCGCCCCGCTTGGTAGTCCAACAACCATGGAAGCTGAAGGAATTAGCGAACCGAACGCAAATCATCATCATTTGTCGCTCCCGCAATGGTGTAACACGGTGGTCGCTCGGTTTTATTCTAATTACAATTAATCTCCCCGGAGAGTCGAGGCACTGCGCGCGCCGAGCACATTTGTCAAACCCATCCCGGAAATGAGCTGTTAGTGCCAGTGCGCCATTTCTGCCTAGATCAAAGACGGTAACAAGGCAGCAGGACGGGAGCAAAAAAACAGCAACTCTCCCGAAAGGAATCAAATAAATGACCCCAAAGAAAAGGAAGGCTCGATTATTTTGCGTTCTTTTTTTGAGCACGGCAACACGGGACGGTAAAAAATGGAAAAGATTGTAAATCCCAAACCACCCAACATCAGGTTGCAGTCACTCAGTATTACTCTCTTTCATTGTCCTGTTTCTGTCAAAGTGGGTGTGAAAAAACCCTTATCCGAGAAACCTTTCCGTTTTCTCTCAATTTTTTTTGGTTACAACCCGACACATCTCTTAACTCACCCGTCTTGACTTTCCTGAGCACTTTGATATCGTCCCTTGCACGCTGCGTAGGATTAGCTGTGCAAAGATCGTACGACTAGCCAAAAGTACACAATAATGTGATTAATTACTCACAACGCTGAAAACCGTTGTGTACATGCGGACACTTGTCCGCGGGAGCACCAGGAAGGTCCGGGTAATTACTTGCAGCTTGCCCAAATCACACGTCCCGTTGGCAAGGGAGCAGCAGCAACACACAAAAAAAACGAAAAAAAAAACGCGAAGCAATCGAATCAGAAATGCGAAGCGACATTCATTATTAAACATAATTTCGTTTTCATTTCTTCAGCTGAGATCGGGGTTCTTTATTTGTATTGAAATCCTTTTTTGTGAGTAGACTTTTTTGTTGTTGTTCACGTCTTTGTTGCTTAATTCCAGGTCGAAAGTCGATGAATCCTCTACGCTTGGACACGCTTGGCATGACAGTTAAAAAAAGCGTTGATTGTTTTAGACAGAGTTGTCAAACACGAGTGGTCAAACACTTGCTTCGCGGTACCAAACATCGTGAGTAAAAATATATTTTTTACTTCTATTACATGAAGTATCCAAAACTTGTGTTTATAATTACTAATATCATGACATCTAGAGTGATACGGTCAACCAGACCATATCGACATGCGATATCGAGCATTTTTTGGAAATGGGTTATTCTATCGGAAAATTAAGCGATGAATAGTATAAACTAAATAATAAATAAAAGTGTGTTTTTGAATATTTCGTAAACATATCATAAAGTATGGCGCATAACTGTCTTCATTTCACTTGCTCTCAATCTACTGAAATTTCGTTGTCGAGAACTAAAAAGCATACCGTGCGGCTGAGGCCAACACAGTTTTGTGTGAAATTAGAAACCAGATATTCATAGTTTATGATGGATAATATTTCATAATAATAACTAATACAACAATATCAACATGATGTGTTTTATAACATTTTTCCAGTACCCTTTCATTAACTGCTTACGAACCAAAGTGCAGTGGAAGCAGACTGCGATGAAAATCATTTTTTTATAAATGAATTTCAATGCCGGGAGTATTTTTGCTTTAAAGTAGATACTATTACAATAACAAAGGCCAAAAGAACATAAAATACGTTTTCTGTTGATGATAATCACAACATTCTTGGAATATACTTGGCAAGTGATACCAAGCAGCAAAATGAGCGTACTTTCTCGCTTTGTCTTATTTGATGGTCGGTCGGGTCAAACAGATCATGCTCATTTTGTTTCTTGGAGCCACTCGCAAGCACCGCACATCTCCCATGACTATCATGCTGATCACCGACATAAAATGTCGAGAAATGACTGACCAAGAGTTAATTGCATACAATGTTACCAAGCATGTGAGCATGAACCACTGTTTGAGTCTCACCTCTGATCATCACAGTAGAGCTCGTGATGTTGACATTATTTTGTTTCAGTCGGAATTTCTCATGACTATGGCAGTGGCATTTTGCAGAACTGATCATAGTAAAAAAAGTAATTACATAGTGACTGACCATATGTTGGTCTTAAAAATGTCTCGTAGCATGGTCACACCAATCGTTTCGAGTATCATCTCTGATTATCACAATTTAGTACGTGAAGCTGACATGGATATTGTTTCAGTCAGAATTTTCTATGACATTGACAGTGACATTTTGCGGCACTGATGGTAACGAAAGATAAGATCAGTAATGACGGTGAAGAATTACACCCCGACTGGAATCAATCCACGTCTGCCTTGCAGCAGCCGGAGCATGTATTCAAAATAATACTGAATTACGCCAGATTCACCAATGCTAAAACACGGTTTATTTTTGCAGCTCACATTTGAAATCAAAATGTTTCCAGGATTGTGTGGAAATAAAATTACTATTAATAAATCATGCTTATTTGCCATCTTAATCTGGTGCACAATGTTCAGCACAGTTTCTCCTTCTTCGACACAATCTCAAACAATTCTAAGCACACAAACCCATTGCCGATCGACGTGTGAGAACAAATCAATTTTACACCATTCCCATGGCACGTCCGCGCACCCTACGCGCACAAGAGATACGAATTCTCACGCGGATTGGTTTGCCCAGGTAACCGTCCGGCGCGTGACAAAACGTGACAAACTGCCAAACCTGCCCTAATGGTCAACTTCCTTAACTGACCAGCGCTGAGAGTGTGCGCCGAGGGTGTGGATGCGCGCGATAATGGATGTTTGGTTTGTAATTTGGCTTGTTCGATGGTCTGCATCTGCTTTCCCATATGTTTAGCCATGTTTAGGGTGACCTATCCATGCATCTCATTCGTGATCTATAAGCAATCGGATTTGCTCGGACGTGTTGGTAAACCGGCTTAACGAAGACCCTTGTAGGAGCTTTGCTGTGGGTTTGGTTGAAGAATAAAAAAGGCAGTTCGAGTGGATCCAATCGATTGACGGATTTATGCGAATGGGAGTGAAATAAATAGTCCTAATGGGACACAAATTCAAGTGTTTGTGGATGGATTTTCTTTTGCTTTTATTGCAGAGTTTCATCGAGATGTAAAAGTTTGTTTTCTTTGTCCGTTTTTGGCGTTTCAATGTCTATCACAATGTGTTTATATGCATGTGTCTTTGCACAGTAATAACTTGGACTGGAGAGTGAATGCCCAAATTTTTGCTTCCACAACGTTTACTGGCGTACTCAAACAAACATAACACAGCTTGAAACAAAGAAACTCCAACGTGCTCGTTTGGAATTACTTCCTCTCACTCCTCACCAAAGCAACAACAATAATCGGCTGGAAAATGGGGGAGAACCCCGCAAGCAGCGCGAGGTAAAAATAAAAAACTGTCCACCCGCGGGTCTTGGATCAGGTTCGCGCGTGTGTTCGCGATTTTCTTTTTTTTATAATTATTGCTACAAAAGGCGTCTTTGATGCTCGCTCACAACGGAAAGTACTGAAAAATACTCCCTTTGCTCACATACCTCCGCCCGCTTCCTCACACAGGAAGCAGGAAAACAAACCGAAGAAACCGACCCTGGCCAGTCAATCTGGTAAAAGCATCAAAGCATGGAAAATAAACAATAAATCCTCAACCTCTCGCCCTCTCACCCAGCTCGACGTAGCGTTCCTCGTGAATCGGGGCAACAACACAAGCAATAAATAAAAAAAACTATGCAAGCGAAATGCTGCTTCGCTTCATTTTCAAGGGATTTGGTAGCGGATTTTTGTTCTCTATTCTACCGGCTCCTATGTGTGTGGGACTGTGTGTTATATATCTGTCATTAAGGTGCATACACTTCCTGCTTAACAGTTTCGATCGAACGGTTCGCGCCACAAGGGCACAAAGTAGACGAAAGGGGAAAGCATGAGGAAAACGTACCTTCAGGACGAAGATCAAAGTGCCACGATAAAACGGAACTGCAGCGGCGCACGACTTGCACGATTTCATCTTCATCGGCCATGATTGCATCCGGCCGGATCCCTGAGTTGCACATCAGCGTTTTTATACTTATTAGTCCCAAGGAAGACGTTTTCTTTTTCTCCCTCGCGCGCGTTTCCGTTGCTCGAATCGAAGGTATTATTTCAGGATGTAGATTACCTTTCCAACGTTCCTTTTTCGAGTGGAGTGGAGTTCAATTTTGCTTTTCTCGTGGCTTTTCCTGCTCCTTGTATGCGTTAGAGGGGACTGAGGGTGAGGAAGGCTGAGAGACTTTAATCTTAAGCATAAGCATATTAATATCGCGGGTGTGTGCATCCCGTTTTTTAGTAGCTCGCGCGCACAATGCAAACGTTCGAGCTGATTTGACGAAAACAGTCCTATTACGTTGGGGAAAATATAAATATACACACACACACATGCATATATATAAATGTATAAGCAAATGGTAAAGAAAGAATGGATAGAACCCCAAAAGGACAACGGGGAAAGGTATTAAAGATCAAAGCAAAAATGCTCTTCCCCGGGGGAGGTGAGTTCTTTGTGCACGGAGGAGAGCATCCGCGAGCGGAGCCGAAACTCGCGTCAAAAAATCTTTTCCGTTCATTGTTGATAAACCTTTCACCCCTTTTCCGACCCCATAAGCTTCCTTTTCCCGTGCGTTTTCCATGGCAAATTATCCTAAACTTTCTGCTTTGGGTGTTTAAGTAAGTGTTTAGAGTTTTTTTTTCTTATCATTCGTTTTTGGGAATTTTAAATGATAGACAAGAATTTAAGAAAAAAAAAAACAAAAATTAAAGATAAAGATAAATAATTCTTTCTCAAACCTATGTTATGTAAGTTTTACGCTTGAGTCCTGTCTTGCACCCGCATTCTCATGAATTTCATTGTTTATTTTGCTTTTAAATTGTACTCGACTTTATGGAGGCTTAACACACCTGAAGTAAGATAATATTTCACTTTATCATGTTGACGCACCCAACCAAGCTGTCTTTAAAAACTTCAGCTACTGTTCCCGGCACTCTCTTCCCCGTAATCCATGCTCCCCGGGAGATACAACAAAAAAAAACATCCCGACTCCGCGGGGATTCGTAATTAAAAAATGGTCCACAGGTCGGCCGCGGTTCGCCGCAGTTGGCGGTTTCCCCATTGCCGATTTCTTTCTTGTCTTTATCTTGTTTGGTTTGTTTTGTTCGTCCATACACACGGGACGCGAGCGACGGCCCAGAACGTGTAGGGCTATGCATGCAAATCATCACCGAAAGCCTTCAATCAAAAACTCATCAACGGTGGTTTGGCAATCGGCAGCGCGCGCGGTACCGTTCCAATAGGACAGACGGGACCTTGGAGGCGAAAGGGGCAGACGCATCCATTGTTTGCGCCGGTGCTCCGCCTTACGCCGAGAAGGTGAGCATATTTATTTGTTTGCTATTATTCCCCCCTCCCCTCCTTCTTGTCTCAGTCCTCCTCTCCCCTCCTGAGTACTCCTAAAGAATGCAGCACTTTATCGGTCATGCCAAGCGGATGCACACAATAAACCACTTTCCGTGCGTGTCCTTCGGATTGTCTACCTTTCAGGGGGAGGATGAGAAAGGGGCACACGTGACCGAACCGCTGTCGTATTTATTTTAGTAAATTTACGCTAATGAAAACGCCATCGCGCAGGCATCGCTCCGCTGCTGCTTCAGGTGGTGCACGCAAGGGCTTCAAGTACGGGACCGCTCCAACCTTTTGTCCGAGGGCACGTGTCGTCCGGGCGGGTGGTACCGCACCGCCAAGCGCAACTATTGTTTTCCCAAAACCCAATCCGGGTGACATCGATTCGATCGGTGACTGTAATCGCGTTCCATCCGTCGGGCCGAAAACGCGGGACTGCTGATTGACAGCGACAGCATGCGGCGTCCCCTCCAGCCGCGGCCACCGATGAAACACCAATTAGGACGGTCGGGGCGTTCCACGGCGAGTCCCATTCATGCCATTTCACGCTCGTGATGTCACGGTGTCACACGACTTAACGGTCGCTGCTGAAAACTGATCTGTCCTCCTGCCTCTGTTTGCTCCACTCGCGGGCCACTCTCCAAGTAATGGAATTAACTACACCGTCAATATATCCGCCCCCCCCCCCCCACACACACACACAGAAGCAACGTGATGACGAGATGCAGTCTGCCTACCTTGCAGGGGAACAGATTGTTTTGCCGCTCAGCCCACTGGCCCACACTGCCCTCTTGCACTGTGTACATGGCCCGAAAAACCACGACCCACGTATACAATTTACGGTCTATCGCGATAACGTAGCCCCGGGAGTGTACGCTCGAAAACTCGTAATTCACGGATTAGGTCCGAAAACAGGCGTTCGCGCGCTTCCGATCGGTCGCAAGCCGACGTCGAAACGGGCACAAGCACACACCACAACCACCACCACCTCTTCAACACCAAAAACCTTCATGGTGTTAAAATGAAAGGAAGAGTGGAGAGAGGACCGAGGCAACACGAGGAGCGAATCGTCTTAATGCGTCAAACAAATAATTAAGGATTAAATTAATGCATCTTTTACGACCGTTTATGACCGAGACATAATCAAAATCCAAACAGCCATACATCAACACCTTCACCGCGCTGTGCGGGTGGAGGTTTTGCGCCCCCTGCTTTGATGTTCCGTCTGTTCCCCCGGTGCAAACAATAATAAAAACAATTTTTTCGAGCTGTCGGAGCGGTCAGTTAGCGCGATTGTGACGAGCGGATTGCCTGCTTGCAGGCGGTGAAAGACGCCCGACGAATAATATTTATTTTTCTTCACACATTATTTTGATTACATTTGGTCCTCCCTCCCTCCCCGTGCGAAGAGCATCGTGTCAAGCGAAGAGTGAGGTGTGAGGTGAGCAGGGCTCTCACACCCTGCCCGCGCTGCCCCACCTATTCCTGCTCAAGACATTCGTCAACAAGCAGGAGCAGGAAAAACCGACGAGCGAATTCGGGCTAGCGAAGGATTAGGGCCACGGTTCTTCCCCGACTGGTCGCTTCAAGTTAAGATTGGAGGAAGGAAAATGGGTGGAAAGTGTATCTAGATCATTCCTCAAAGTTTCCCTGGTCGTTTTGTCAGTATGTATGTGCGTGTGTTTGTGTTTTTGTTATATGGGAGTATATGTTTGAATTATATTTACTACCGTTTCGGGCAGCATACTGGGATCGTCTGGGCAAGGGTGAGAGCTATGATCGCGTGTCAAGAAACGCACTAATAAACACCCAATCGTTGCGAATGGAAGGGGACACTGTATTGCTGGAATTTTTTTTTCTTCTTCTCTGGGTCTTCTATTCTTGCTGCTTTTTATTCCAGGGTGCACTTTTAATCACCACTTCCACCGAACGTCCTTTTTCGGACATATTGATAAACCTTTTTTCGTCACAGTCTTCTCCCTCCACATTCTCCCACTCCCACTTTGCTGTCTCATTTTTATGGCATGTCCGTGAGTTGGTAAAAATATTTCAGACAGCCCGCGCTAAGTAAGACATCATTCCTGTTCCAAGTCACACAAACCGATATCGGGATACTCGCCCGATGCGTTATTACTTTTCACGGAAGCACGGAATGTTGGAGTCGTAAAGCAGCCCGATAACACACAAACACACACACACCCATACTCTCCTTTTCTAGGGGATAAGGATGTGTTACGGATATGACATCACGACATGCGAGGTGGAGCAGGGTGGGGGAGGGGAGAGAAATCAAACTCAACCGGGCCCTCGGGACTGACGCGCAACTGATCGGAACCGGCGAAAAGCGAACCACATCCTGACGATGATGTATGGCATGATGGTGACGGGAGTGGGGACAACCCGAAACAGAAGGCTCGGGCAGTGCGTCGTAAAGCACATTCGGGGTACCGTTTTTATGGCCAGCACAACCTGCGCGCCAGCCGGGTGTGATAATAAGTGCAGCAGCGCAGGCACAATAAGTTTGTCCCCGGGAAAAGCAGCAACGGGCATGTTCCATAAAAATCTTGTACACCCATACGACCAATATATGTGTGTGTATGTGTGTATGTGTGTGAGGTTTTTTTCCCTTATGCTCCGTGCTCCTGCTGCTCATAACCGGCTCGTAAAAGCAACCGGAACCAAACGTGCATGTCTGGCAGCGAAATAATCAAACATCACCACAAACGCGACGAACGGAAATGAATTAAATGTTGAACGAAGGCTGTTGCCAGGTGTGCGAGGTTAGGCAAATAAAATTGAAGGCCTACGAAACCAATTTTTCCCAATTCTTCACCATCCGAATCAACAACCCCATACATCGCGCGGGAGATGGAAATGCGCGCAGTAACGCTCAGCAGCAACAATAGTGTGAGTGTTTTTTTTTTTGTAATCAAATTTATGCTCGATTCTAAAGGCGAAATAAAAATCATTCCAAATCAACAGGAAATGCGGCAAACAAAAAAACGGTGACAATGCTCATGACCGGTGATTTGGAGGAGAAGGGAGAATCCTCCAGTTTTCCATCAACCGATTGATGAGTTTCTGGCTCGTTTCCTCTTCCGTTTCGTTTTAAGAGCCGCAACACTCCAGCAGTGGCAACAGGCAAATTTATGTGAAATTCATGACAACTAACAAATTTCGCACCAGTCGGTGCAATAAACGAGCGCGACTCTTAAAACTCTCCCAGCAACAGCAGCAGCAGCAGCAAAAGTGTCATAAAAAACCCCCTCAAACCCAGACGAACGAATATGTAATTTATCAATCCGGTATCGTTTATCCTCCCGTTCAGGTGGCTTTGCTGGCATTCAAATGCGAAGGTAAAACAGTGGCTTAGGCTGGGAGCGTTGTAAAAAAAAATAGCAGCATCATCATCACCAACCATCATCATCCCATCCGATCAGGAAATGGCCCATTGGCAAAACGAGAGGGTAAGCAATAAAGACATGGGTTTCTGATACGAAAAAAACCTATCACTGGCTGAGTTTGTTGCCTGGGTGATATGGAAATTTATTAAATTCAAATAACAATAACCAATCACACGTGGAGGAGGAGTGGCAGGGACCAAGGGAAGCTGGCAGATGGAGAAATGAAAGTTGATACGACACCCAGTCCCGCGGGAAAAAAGGCGTACAACCACCAGGACGGCCAGAAATGATAATAAAAAGGTAACGCAAAAGAAGGGAAATAAAAAGCTGCACCCGAATGGTAGGCAACCCGTAGCGCGCTCACACACCGTCATCAACCTGCTCAATCACTCGTTTTTAGGAGTATGCGTGTCACCCGAATCTCGATGATTCGGCAGAACTTTAATGTGTGTGCCGTTCGTTTTGCGAATTTATACACTGACAGCTCGCTGCCCCAATCTACAAGTCATCTGGTTTGGTTCATTGTGCAAAATCCACAGCAGGAGTCGTGAGGCTATAGATGAGCTAAACGACCCCCTCTCACAGGTACACACGCACACACTCCATGGCGAACAATAGGCAACAGATTGCACTTGCCCTTTTCCCTTCTTGCGAGCTCTAGTTGCCCGATGGGTCACAAATTACCATTTTACCGGGATGCACCATGTTCAGCTGCCACTCTTCGGTCGGTCGGTATCGGTTGAGTGAGAATTGTGAATATCCTTCGGTGACAAGCAGGGCCGAGGTCGTCCCAGAGTTTTCTAGTCGATTGGTTTAGCCGCCTCATCTTCACCCGAGGCGACTTTCATTGGGTGGGAAAGGCTAATTTGCCATCAAATCAAGCGTTAATTTCACTCCCATAGAACCCTGAAAGGCTGTGCCACTTTCGCTCTCTCCTTCTCGCTAAGCGTAACCCCTCCGTACAAGGAGTGGACGGACGCATCCTCAGCGCAAAAACAGGGGTTACCCACTGCTATTCGCAGTGCAAATATTTTTCCTCCAAACAAATGCAGAAACAACAACGACCTCTCCGTTACTTAGTGAGAGGAGGACTAAGTGGCAGGCAAAGGGGGAATGTACTGTACTTTTTCCTTGTGTCAACAGAGCCCGCTGGCAATGATCTGTCATCGCAGCACATTACGCCACTGCACTTTGACGCTTGGTCCGCGGAGAAGCTTCGTGAAAATGGAGTGACCGAAAAAAAAATCACACTGTGTACACGGAAGCAAAGTAGAAAAAAATCCCAAATTTCCCTCCTGGGCCCCAAACACATCACTAACAGCTGTACCGGTTCGTTTGATCTACGTACAACAACCCGGTTGCTGTGGGCTCTTTTTTCCTTCACGGGAAGCTGCAATCCGTACGGGCACGCATCATGAACAGCCTGTCGTCGTTTCGCACCATTTGACCCAGCGTCTGTACCGCGACCCAGTGCCTCCGGGTGGGATGCGTTACCCTCCCACTCCCGGTCTGAATATGTTAATTGATCGTACACACTGCGCCTGTAAGGTAGGCAGTGTGCGTAGCAAACGCCTCGGGGGGATGTATACGCAAGATTGTAGCGAATTTGTTACAAACGGCCAGGTCAGCAATGGGAAAGGCTCCGTCAGGCGCAGTGTTTAAACATGGTTGCTACCCAAAATTATCCACCGTATCATTCACGACATGAGTGGAATGTATGAGGCTGCTTGTGACACGGTTTGCTTCGGGCGATCTTTCAATATTCCAATAGAATCCGCTACTCAACGCGTTCAGACTGGAAGCTTTTGCCATGGTTGTATAGACAACCGTAACAGCTGCATTGCTAAAGTAATCTGTTTTTGTGACAAAAATTGCGATTTCAGATTGTGAGCAACCATAGCATTTTCCAAATTGCAAGTCGTATTATGGCTAAACCGTTTATATTGGTCACAGTATTAAAATAGGCATCTAAGTGCTACAGAGGTCGATGTAATAACCGAACGCTATGGAAATGATTGTTACCTCGTAACATGATCTCGAAATTTAACATTATGTCTCATCTGACAGAAATATTAAATTATGGAATCCCGACCAAGATTTCAAATGGCTACATTCGATAACGTCCGTTGCAAGACAGGTAGACATGTAGTGATGAATATATTCTAGATCTCATCCAACCAGGGATGTACCAAATCAGGTATTTTCAATTTTGGGATCAAATTCATAGTAAAAACGGTATTTGTTCGGGTAAATTGGGTTTTTAATGGCGCAACAGCTAATGCCAGTTTTTACATATTGGATGTAATTGGTATACATAACATGGTTAAGATATAACGGTGTCCACAGGAAATTTTAAGTGAGAGCGCCAAGCATGGCTGCACGAAGTTAAATTGTACGTGTAGAACATATATTAAATGTAACACAAAGAAAACATTAAAGCTACAACTCCAAACAGAATGCGCTTAAGCACTTGTAGTAGTGATGGGCGGGTCAACTCAAACCTCGGATAAGCGACCAATAGTCGTACGGGTCGACCCGTAAGGTACATTAAGTTCAGTAGGTGCAACGATTCTGGTAGGTGCAAGACACCATCAACGACATCACTTATAATTATTGAGGTAAATAAACCATGTACTCTATTCCTAGTATATCTTATTCAAACTTTGCAGAAATATTTCAAACATAATAAAATAAAAACGCATTAAAAATTCACTTCAATCGAAAATACCAAATATTTACCCGGGTTAAAACGAAAAAGAAAAAAAAACCGTATAGAAAGGTACTTAACCCCACGGTACAACACTTTTTCTTCTTCTTTTTTCTTCATTGGCACAACAACCGTTGTCGGTCAAGGCCTGCCTGTACCCACTAGTGAAGTGAGCTTGGCTTTCACTGACTTATTGTTATCATAGTAGGATAGTCAGTCCTACGTATGGGAGCACGGTCTATTCGGGGCTTTAACCCATGAGGGGCATGTTGTTAAAGTCGTACAAGTTGACGACTGTACCACCAGACAGGCCCAACAGTGCAACGCTGCATCCAACATAAGGATTCAAACAAAAATCAACAGGAAAGCCACTACTGACCAAATCTTCATCATTTCTTTCAGAATATAATCCAACAATTGGTGTATCTTAACGGTGCCGTTGATGTTCAACAACAACAACTTGATGTTAGAAAAGACAATCCGTGACTACAGAGGAAAAAAAACTTGAAAAAGTCAACACAAAATTTAACGAAGCAGTACCTCATGTTATGGACATTTTTGACCAGCACACTTTTGGATGAGTATGAACATGTAATGGCATAACAACTAGCCCTGATATCAAACCCTAAGATCTACGTCGAAGAGTGATACTGGTGGTCATATCTCTCAAGTCGTCCAAGATATAAATTCTTGAATCATGAAATCTGTCCAATTCGGATTCCAACCCATCTTGGTGACACTGCAGATAAAACTGCTCAGAATAATGTTAGAAGAGTCTGTGTCTATGTAAGATTTCAAATGAGCAGCACAAACCTTACTGGCGTTTGCAGTGAGTGCAAAATTGCCAGATGAAGCCAAGAATTCAGATGTCTGGTCCTACTTCGTGTTTAAAAGGATCGCTTGCTTTCTTTATCTTTCTCTCTCTCTCCTGTTCTCTTTATGATTACTTCACTCGTCGTATTATTTCGCCAGCTTGGGATATCGGTCATGAGTAAGCAGAACGCCGGACGATAATTCTCCGTGCCCATGTACATCGTGTTACCATCTGCATACGTGCCGCGTAATAAATAACACTACATTAATGACAAAGCTCACACACGCACAGGCATCGAGTCACAAATTGAAATCGATCGGAAAAGTACACGACAGTTGTTTCGCCGCTGCCTGAGTGCAGACGAATTCTGTTTAAGTCTGGGAAAGAAAAAAAACACGGGGAATTGCCACGGCAAAAGCAGGGAAAATCGCATCGACAATCGAACCCAGCGTTAAGCAAATAAATATCACTACCTCGACAACCCGACACACCACCATTGCCTCCCTTCGCTTGACTAAACAAACCAAAAAAAAGGTCAGCCTGTCACCTTCGGTGTGGTACAAATTTCTTCTCCCAAGCGTCCCAGCGGTGTTCTGGAGCCGGAGGAACCATTGGACAGACCCCCGGTCCAGTAAATTAACCGCAAAATAGCAACACTTACTTGTTCGCACGTGCATCGCTCGCAGAATGGAAAGCATCACGGTCGCCCGACCTGCATGTATTTATGTTACTACGGGCTATTTTTTTGTTGTAGCTGTTGACGCTTCCCTCCTCTCCTACCAATGCACATTCATGTGTGAGTGTTACATTTATATACTCCCCACTGCCGTAAATCATTATTACTGCCTCGTCCGGTCGAAGAGGGAAACGCACTGGCGGGCCACTTGTCCAGTCGCGCCGGCCAGCAGTTCGATCACCATAAAAATTAGATTAATAAACATAATCATAATGTACGGCTGCGTGTGGCTGTGTGTGAATGGTCGGCGTGTCGCATCTGCGTGCTTTTCTGCGGTTAGCCGTGTCACGTTGGCCACCGTCCAGCGGAAAGATGCGGGTGGCGTGGTCGTAAATTTTGGGCCCCTCTTTTTCGTGCCTCATGCCGAAACCAGTACAATGATAATTGTCATCTCAATAGGTTCGGACCAACTGTGCAAGATTACACGACCCCGGCCACGGTGTACGATATGTGTATGTGTGTGGTGGCCGATGGCGGCACTCCTTCCGTCGAGTGTCCGTGCACCGCGTCTGCTGCACCATCAAAACCATCCACGCATCCTTCAGCGCGTCAAACGTCGGAGTACAAGATTCTTCAAGCACTTATCTTCTAGCACATCATCGAGCCTGTTTACTATCCCCGTCACCAAATGGATAAACTACCACCAGCAGTAGTTCCCCTACGTCGGTTTTTGGCAAACCGTCCCCCGGGCGTCCCGTGAAACACCTGGTCGATATGACCGTCACAGTGGGAGTCATTTAATAGGGTTCGTTGCCTGGGTGCTCTTTTTTTGATGACGACGATCAGGAAATGATCAGGAAGTGCCTCAAAAACACCTCATACTGACACACATAGAGCGAAAAAAGCGAAGAAACCCACACCGCACCATCAGCAATCACGGACAGTAAACATGGAGATGACGAATGGTCGTCCCATTAGCCGGAGTCATCCACCCTTGGACGGTGACGTCGGTGGGCTGAAGGGGACGGCGGCACCATTATCGAATTGCAGTTCGAGTTATTTTTTTCTGTCCCTTTGTCAGCGATGGGTGTCATTTTTTGTTTCCTCTCATCCTCGTTACCTATGTCATTCTTCCGGGGTGACTTTTTTTTCCCGTTGCTTTGTTCCTATTTTTTGTATATATATGCGTGTGTTTTCTTGTTTTTTCTCGCTTTATTTTTGCTACTAGTGGCACGCTAACTATTCGGGTGGCGCTCTACAGGGGAGGGATACAGTCCGGGTTCATTTAAGCGATTTTAGATATTGGTTTTTATTACACTCCTTCTTCCTTCCCCGGCGCGTCCATCCGTGCACACACATTTTACACCCTTCAGTTACACAAGGCAGCGACAGCATGATGATGTAATTAAGATATCGTTTTTTTACATTTTTCCCTCGCAGACTCGCTACCACAACCGCCTCTTTCTCTTTCAGTCAGTGTTTCTTTTTTTGCTTTATTTTTCGTTTCAAACGTCAAACTATTGCTTTCTCCGTCCCCTTTGTGTGTGTGTGTCCAGAGAGTTGTCATAAAACAGAACACCCTGCAGCTTAAACAGAAACTCAAAAACACAAACAAAAAACGCACACATAAAGGACAAACGAAAATGCGCTGGCCAGGGACCCGGGGGTCCAACAATGGTCGCACCGGGACGCACACCACGCGGAAGCTTGCAGAGAAGAAAATGGCAAAGGATTAATGGATTTTTATTATGATCAAATGGCACGTTAATTTATCAGCGTCCTTATCCGGGGCAAAGCCACCGAAAAGGTTTTGGCTTTTATGTGTGTGTGAGTGTGTTTGTGCTTTATTTTGGTGTACACTTTCGTCGCCCGGCATCCGCTGGTGGAATCCCGCTGCTTATCCTGCTGATGTGATTATTTCTAGTACGATTGCGAACAGTGCGGTCTTGGCTTTGCTGCGTGTACGTGGATGATATCCTAGAGCTGTTTCAGGGTTTGTTTGTTTCCATCTGGGCTTTATCCGTCCATTTATGGCGTGAGGATTTTTTTTTTTCGTTTCTTTTGTGCATATCTGTGGGTGGGTTTTCCCCCTGCTCTTCTATTTTGCAAATGCTGATGCCCAGCAGCAGACAGCACCGCAAGGCAACCTGTTCCAATTGATCAATCTCAGATTAGGTAGACACTCAGGACGCGTCCTCGACCTGTCATTAAAACACGAATTGACAAATTTAATGTCGTTTCGTACATGCAGCAGAACGTTGCCAGAATTTCAATCGCGTACACGCTGAGCGTTGAGTGTGTCGATGTAGCATTTTATATTATTTAATTTTATTTTTGCTTCCCCAGCGCTGTCTCTATCCACACGCTCCGTCGGGGCCATCCGTCAGGCGAAAATCATTTTATGGCCACCTCCGAACTTCTGGATGCTGCAAATTCTGCGATTGCTCTTCACCGAACGTCTGTGTCGAGCAAAAACGGGTTAGCACGAAACGGACAAAATCGCATGTTTTGTAATGAAGTCTGGTTTCGTCATAAACACACGCGCACGCAAACAAGCGAATCAAACGACCATTTGTGCGGGGCCTGGTCCAACTCCTTCAAATCTTGCTGCCCGAACACGATGGCTGCGACTGCACTTACTCATTTAAAGGATTCGCAGAACGGCGAAACTGCCGCACGATAAGGGACGCCGCCGTGTCTTAGCACCATCCATCCATCTCCATTCCCGCGCTTCGTGAAGAATTCCGATAGTGAAACAAGAACAACAAAACGAAAATACAAGAAAGTGAGCCCTTCAAACCTCGCATTTGAGAGTCTCGGATCTTGGAATCGTTAAATTTGTAGACACTTTTTACGAACCGTTTTAAGATGCTCCTTCAGCACTGGACCCGGGATAGCAACCAATCACTGAGGGTCTGTCAATCTCTGGGCTCATCTGGCAAGCTGTGCTCGTCAACAACGGTCGACGTCGTCACCATCATCCGCTCTCAGACAGTTGCAGTTACGGGGGGGGGGTGGGGAGGGTTTTAGTGGCTCATTTTCCTGCTGCTCAAATCACACATGTTGAACATTCGCACTGGTTTATTATACGCCCGGTTTGATGCCCTTTTGCATCGTGCTTCGCTTCCAGCCCGATGAGATGCACTTTTGCCTGCCCTGGAGGTTCTGGTGTGCACACATTCTACACAAAAGCACATGGTGTAAGAATGTGCCCCCGGGGGTTGCTGGCCAGGCAATACTGCTTCTTTTCAAACGAACGGGCCAACTGCGAACGGCACTAATTGCATTATGCCGCTTCCGTCTTCCTGCTGCTCGTTCCCCCTGCCCGTTTCCCCACATCTGGTTGCTGCTGAAGCGTCTTGGCAACCGCTTGGTAGAAGCACAAGGAATGTGTAAACTTTATCGATTTTTGCCCATTTGACATGTTTTTACGTCTGCTCATTTTCGATTTATTTCACCCGTGTGCCCGTTTATGTGCGTACGTGTTGCGCGGGATTTTTGCATGCGTCACTTGACCATTTTGCTTCTTGGTTTTTGCTCTCGTTTGGGGCAGTGAAAAAGTTTGTTTCATTAAGTAAAAAAAATCTGTTCAAACCTAATGTTATGAAACATTTAAATATCAAGATCCCTTCCCGTCTGACATTAAAGGGTTAAAAGCGATCGTCAAGAGAATGTGTCTGTTTGTGTGTGAGTTAGTGGCTATGTGTGCGTGCATGTGTGTGTGTGAGAGGGAGAGAGAAAGTACGAGAGAGAAATTCAAGTAAGTATGGGCGCGAGAGACTGCCCTATCAACACTGCTTAGCTTAAGTCAATTTCGTGATGCGAGCGGCTTATCTGTTTTTTTTTTCAGGAAGAGAGCAACAACGATTGATCCGCGAAGAGAGCGCGATAGCATCAGTTTTAGAACGATCGGGCCCAAAAACGTGTTTGCTCAAATAATGAACGGAAAAAGAGGTACAACAAAATAAAAGAAAAATTATTAACTCAAAAAGACCAAAAGGCTTATAAGGAAAAGTGACATTGCAGCGATGAACAGACCAGCCCTTTTAAAAGGGCATACACATTTCGGATGCAGTTTCAAGTGCATGTGCGGGAGTGTGAGGACACATATGTGTGTCGTTTGGTTTGGTTCATGTGTGTCTGTGACTTCAAAGGAAAGGGCAAGAACAAGAAAGACGATCTTCCGGGAAAGAAAAAGGTGACGTGGGTGGGAGCAAGAAACGGGGAAAAACATGTGGCCTTCGTATGGGACGGCGGTCCGTGTGTGTGTGCATGTGTGTATGAGAGCGTTTGGAGGGAAAAATCGCAGTACGCTCGTGACCTAAGACACTCGTCCGCTCATCGTAGCCAAAGAACTGCTCGATCGCGTCAGCGAGCGAGATGGCGAACCCTGTCCCCGCTCGTTGAACCAAACGAGACATAACACAACACCAGGCGCATCACCAACACGCTTACACCTAGAGAGAGTGTGCGAGAGTGAGAGAGAGAGAGAGAGAGAGATAGAGAGAGAGAGCGCGAGAGAGAGAGAGAGAGAGAGAGAGAGAGAAACGCAAGACGCTTTGCTTGTGATCCACTAGCAGCCACAGTCTTCCGCCCTTCCGACGGCGCGCTTCGTGTCCCTTAAGAAAACCGGTTCATCGGACAAGACGTCGAGGTACAGGGACAGAGAGTGAACGAGAGAAAGAGAGAGAGGGAGAGAGAAAGAGACAAGAGAACGCAGCCAAGACAACACAACACACAGCCGCACACTACAGCTTCGACCGGCACCGTGTGTGTACAGGCCGCGAACAGCGAGCAGAATAAGACGGTGGGGCGCGCTTGGAGGTCCCCCAAATTTGGTGGCCCTCACACATACACACGCTCTCTCGCTCTCTCGAGCGGTGTGAGTGTTTTGAGGCCGGTTCCCTTTCGAGAATCCCACCAACGGTGACACACTAGCCGCGTGACGTCTTCCCGGTGTGCTTGTTAGGAAAGTGTGGCCCGTGCCGACGGTGACGACGGCCAACACGGTACGCGCGACACGGTCTTTTTCATCTCGGTCCCAGTGTTCCCGGGTGTAAAAGACTGTAAAGAAGTGTTTGGCCAACGGTGACAAATGTGTGCGTGTGTGCAAGTGAGATTAAGTGCGTGTGCAGTTAAACAAGAAAAAGGTTACAGGTAGCGCTGGACACTCGTTTTTTGGTTTTTTCACGGTCAAACACGCGGCTTCAATGATGCGCTAATATTGTATACCGCTTGCGTGCCTGTGGATGTATGTGTGTGTGTGTGTGTATGTGTGTGTGTGTGTGCCTTGCATCAATCCACACCTTCGGGGCAATCGGCAACGATCAACCGACCAACGCGGCCAACCCAGCGCGCTCAAAAGTCCCTCTACCACCTAGCCGACGGGGCATCTCGAAAACTCGGAAAGAAAACCAAAAGGAAAAACCCATTCACGCGTGCAAGAAAGGTAGGAATGTTCGCTTCTATGCATCTTCCTTCCCGTCCTCCACCGTCTTCCCCGCCTTCTAAATTGCCCCCTCTCCCCTGCTGCATCCCATCCGGCTCCTTGCTTCGCACCTTACGGTGTGCGTTTTTTATTAGCACGTTCTTCAGGTCGTCCGTCGTTCGGCAGCTCAGCAGCGAAGGAGAGAAAGAGGCGATGGAGAGAAAGAAAACGAGAGGGAAAATGGGGCGAAGGGGGGAAGTACATATGTTTTTATGCCAAAAAAAAGCACACACAGAACAGACGAAAACCCGAAAAGCAGAGTAATTAAAAAAGCGCACGATGAAAATTCAGCTTTAGCTAGAAGAAAACGTATCTTCGATCTACCTGCGGTTTCATTGAGGTTCGAACCCGCGTTCAACTACTGTGCTAAAGATTCTAGTATGGTGGGGGTACGATTGAGGCGGGTAAGAGTGACGGTGGTGGTGGTACTGTTCACCAAACTGCGCAAATCGGGCGCGTAATCGGACAGTTCAGCAGCGCAACTCGCGTCGGTGCTGCGTACTCTCTTATACATCAAGGCCTGTTAATGTCCAATCGCGGCCGGCGTGCGGGTTTTAGTTCTGCTGGGGCACGCATTTTTACCAATCCACCGGTTCAACATCCTGCCTGCTGTCCTGCTGTGGTGGGCTGGGGGAATGCTACCAACGGGAACGGGACGCTCGAATTACACCAATCGTTCGATGGTTTTGTGCCGTGCACAATGGCGTATTAATTCATTCTGGCATTAGGTGGATTCATCACGAGATCCAGAATTGCCAATGCCAGAGTTAGAGTTGCAGGACTTAGATATTTTGGGAACTTCAAAACCTTTCCAACTCCAACTCCAGAAACACCTAGGCTTGGCTGAGTAAGCTTTTCGAGCACCAGAATACCCACGATGCCTTAGCGAGCATTACCACCTTGAAACTTGAATTGTTGCAAGGTCCTCCGGTCGCCGCCCCCATCTCCGTTGCCCGGTGAGAACAGGAATGCGACCACAACCAAATAACCCTTTCGTTGCAATAGTAGAAAATTGCCTAATTATCATAATTTTCCCTAGAATAGTCTGCGATACCTGTAGGGGGTTGAAGAAGTAGAGCTGTTGAGCACGTGATCGTCAAGCCATGCGTACCTTCTTTTTTTGTTATAGCCAGAAGGAAAGAGGGGCAAGGGAACAGAAATCAAATCCCTCACTGCAGACACGATCGTACGATCCGCTGTTGGAGGTGCTCCAGCAACACTCTAATTCTCCCTCTCTACTTCTCTCTCTCTCTCTCTCTCTCTCTCTCTCTCTCTCTCTCTCTCTCTCTCTCTCTCTCTCCCGCTCAACAGTTGGTATTGGGTAGAACAAAAAACCCTTGTCACACAACCCTGTAATCTTCGTTTCGGATTGCCCGAATTGCCCGAGGTGTTGTGGTCAGTTTACAAAAACCACGCCGAGTGTCGGATTAGATTCCATGCCAAACTTTCAGCCAGACACGAAACACGCGGGCTTTTAGAAGACGTCCAGAGCGGGAGAAGTGCTCCGACGGAGCACGCTAAATTGCAGGGCGGCATGTTGATGTCTGAAGTCGTCCTGCCTAAACAATTGCTGCAGGCTCTTCGAAGCTCGCTAAGGGTGACGGTTGATGGCGTCCCTGTCGAGATATTCAACAGCTAGCTCCAATGATGCTCTGATGTCTCCGAAACTCAATGCCTTACCCCACATCCAACCAAATGTGCCCCGAAGACGAACAAAAAAGAACAAAACATTTAAAAAAAAATCCCAGCCCTCACAAAACCAGGGCCTGAAATGGGACTGACTGACCAGGGGACATCCGACCACTTCCAGTTAGGTTTCAATTAGCGCCGTCCGGTGTGCCGGATCCGACCAGGCCTGGACGACGACGGCAACGATGACTGTGGAGGCGCGCGTTGGCTATCATCATCATGCGGCGCAGGACAGTTGGCGCGCGAACCGACACCGGACGGTTTAATTCGTGCAAGTGTCGCATGTCGCGGCGTCTCGCACCCCGTGTGTCTCCCGGCGGCGTGCCTTAAATATGTACAGGAAATCGTCGCGTCTCTCGCGCCGCCTAGAGAAGAGGGAAAGCAGTAGGAAACCGCATGGCGTACAATGGGCAAGAATGTAACACATCCGCAGAGGGCAATTTAAGCGGGTAACTAATAAACAACAACAAGCCGCCGGGCAGCCGGTGTGATCGGTGCGGGCGCGTCTTGTGCAAGTGTAGTGTGCAAGTAACGACGACGCGCACATTAAGGTCCCGCTACACGACTGCCTTGCGGATGCGATCGGATTTGTCGGATATTGGGAGAAGGAAAAATAAGTTAAGTAAATCAAACAGCCCGCTATCTTCTAACGTCAAACGTATCGATTTGCTTGGTGTGCTAGGAGCGGGATGAGCGTCGCAGTTTGCTAAGTATGTTCGCTCGTCTACGCACAACCTTTAGCAAGAGATGCTTTTTCCCTCCCCGTTCTTCACTATAGCGCTCTACTTCGACCCTTACATCTTGCAAATGCTAAACAACAATTAGCATTAAATTAATTCGGCCGTTTCTTGCTCTCCCCAGTGCTGATGCGGCCTCCACCTCGGTCCAACACCAGTGGCCGAAGCACAGGTCTGTGTGTGCGCCGCCTGGTAAAAAAAGATTACTTAATGTGCGCACATTCCAGATTGCAAGAAGCGAGGATTATTTCGGTAACACCTTTTTGCCAGTGGCCGACGTGCGCGCTCGACATCATTGCGGTGGCCTTCTAGCACTTCGTTCCGTTTTGGGGCCGTGTTCTGTTGTTGTAGTTGTCCTCCTCTACTTGTTGCTTCTCTTCGGGGGGGATTGGATTGGGAAGTCGGTTTAGTTGCGCAAATCGGTCTCTTTACCCCCATTACCGAACCAAGCGCAACCTTGGGCGTAGAAAGCAAAGCAAGTCAAAATCTCAGTACCTGCCCTCTGCTACCGTCGATATCGCAGTTCATGTGTGTGTGTGTGTGTGTGTGTATCCGTGGTTATCCGCATGCAGCATTCGACAAGCACACAGCAGTTTCGTTTCGATGGTTCGTGTTCTACTTGCGCCCTAAAAAAGGGTGTAAAAGCGCTCCATATGGGTAGGCTCTGCTGTTATCACCGATCAGGCGGTAGGTTTTGGGACAAGTTACAAAAAAAAAAGAATCGATAAGCTATTGTGTCTAATAGAAGGAAGTGCGTGTGTGCGTGTGTCGCGATATCTTCAGCACCCCATGCAAGTAGAGTAACTAACACATTTCGGCGAAACTTGTTATCAACGTCGGGTCGGAGCCGGCTTTTTGGAACTCTTTCGCGGTGACGCACTCGTGCAGCCGACTTTATCACGCTTTCTCTGTGTACGTGCGTGTACCTTTCCAATCTGCCGTTTCAGTTAGTTTGCTTATCAGTGGGTCAAAGCCACAACGGGCAAGGGACAAGGGAACAAAGGCGAATGCCCAGTCCAGGGGGCGGTTGACGGATCAGGCAGGTTTGGTTGCAGCAATTTCGGCTCTATTTCGCCATATCGAGCTGCAGCGACTCTGTGGTGCCGCGCTGTTGTTTGGCTGCTAACGTGTACGTGACTCGTAAGCGAGCAACACATGTGTCAGGGGAGGCTACAGCCGGTTCACTGCAATCGCGCGATCGATAACGTGCTCCCGATTTACCTCGCCCGTTCCGATAATCGCAAAGATGGCGCCTACAGCAACAGGCAGCCTCACTGCTATTTACTGCCGCTTGTGGGTCCACCGGGGGCACGATCGGGACGGAAGATTCTGTGCGCAAAGCGCGTGGTGCCAGCGAGGGACCAGAAATTGGTACCCCGGAACCTCACCCACCATAGCGTAGCTTCACCCGGCTGCGCAACGAAGATTGCAGATTGTGTTTGCTTCGTCGTCTCGCTTCTCCCCTGCCACTGCTCCTCCCTGTTTAATGCGAAGTAATTAGCGACGACCTCGGGTTCACACAGAGGCAGCCTCGGCATCGTCAGTAATCACCCGGCACTTTGACTTGCAAAAAACCCGTGTTCTAATGGCGTGCCGTCTCGCTCACACTCACCCTTTCTCTTGCGTACTTCTTGTCGTTCCAGCGTGTGGCCAGCGATAGCCGCTCGGTCGGCGTGTGTGAAACCTTTACCCTGCCCGGCCCGGGACCGGGAAGGTGTGCTTCGATGACGTGCACCTAGTAGACGAATCGGACGAGCAGCCGGTGCACATCGTTGCCGGTAACGACGGAACACGCAGCCGTGGCACTCGCTCTCCCTCTCGGTCGGTGCAAATGGAAGTGCTACTCGGGCGAGTCAAGCGGACCACTAGCACGGTGACGAGGACGACCAGCGGACCTGTTGCCGCACCGCACATCACCAGCAGCCCCAGCAGCAGCAGTTGCAGTATCGGCGCGCACCGGGTGCGCAAGTGGCGCCACGGGCAACGGCGCCGCCGGAGACGCAGCCCGGGTCCGACCTGCACGCCACCGGGTGCGGGGGTGTTCATCAGACAGCGTCTCGAAATTAGCCCGCGGCCCTTCTAAAGCGCAGCAAACACAACTGTGTGCCCAAAGCCTGTAACAGAGACTCCTAGAAGACTTCTCCAAGCGGAAACAGTGTGTTGAAGTGTTGCCAACTGGTTGAGTGAAAGTGAAAAATAGTGACAAAACAGTGCTGAAGCTTTAGCGATTACAACCAAACAAAAAACTTGCTGAAAAAAGGCTCTCTCTCTCTCTCTCTCTGCCTTTGCCCTTCCATCGCTCTTGGACAATCAACCAAACAACGCTCCCAGGACACACCGGTTGGGGAAGACGCAGACGAGCTATGGGAGTGGTCAGCATGACACAGCGGAAGAAGATCCTGTACGGTATATTCGGCATCATCGTCGGGCTCTGCATCGGCGCCCTGCTGCGCAACTATCGCACACTCGAGATCGTCAGCATGTGCAATTCCATGAACAGCATGAAGCAAAAATGTAAGTTGTGCGGGAATCCTTCTTTATGTTAGCGAGAAGTTATCGTGTCTCTGAATTTAACCGGACCATGTGTGTGGCAAAACACGAGGAACTATTAATTCCGATATCCGCCATGTCAGGTGAGCTGCGTTCGCGTCATTTTAGATGCGAATGCTCGTTATAGGTAACTCTAGCTTCAACTTCCTCCACAGCATGCTCCGATAATCGATTGAACGGTAGCCGCTGATTGGCTCACTTACTGCTGCCTCCCGTACCGCCATAAAGCAGGCTAATCGGTGCTCCTCGGCTATTAGCGTCACTCGCAATTGCCCGATTGCGTCATCAATCACGGTACCAGTCCGAAAGAGATGGCGTTGCTAATTGCTGTAAAACTGTTTATCCGCAACCATAAACGAATCGTGTGCAAACTATCAGTTTCAAACTGATTTGCGATCGGATCCGGGCATGTGGGGTTGGGACTCGGAATGTTTAGCAAATGAATGCAAACAAACAAACCGGGCGCGCTCATCGTGTAGAAAAAAAGGGAATTAGCGAAAGCAAGCAGATGTCTTCACCTTCCGCGAACCGCACGAGAGACCCGCCTGTGCGTGGGAAGCGTGTGTGCGTGACTCTTAGCCAGCCATGCGTGTAGCACACAGTGTGCTCTTGTTGGTCCAGCTACAACCCGAAAAAAGAAAATCCCCCCAAACACGCATAACAACAGACACGATCAAATGTTATGTAATTAGACTATCAGAATGTTTACTTCAGTCTGTTTATGCGTTCCAAGCGCTTAAGTCAACCTTTTGCCTGTGAGATGCCTCCTACGGTCCGATGTCTTGAGCAATGCCCGCTTTAGTGCCGTTGCATTTAGATATTTTCATCGGCCGATATCGCCATCATCTTCAAAACCCATTACATCTGCATAGCTTCGGTGGAAGGGGGTTTCCGATATCCGCCAGTTGGTTCACGTTTTTTGGTTAAATATCCGCCCTCCTGAATTTTCGAAGTGACTAATGCAGAGAATACAAGCATCAGGGCGAGATTGGGGCGGTTTGTGTGCAATCGAAGAAAAACATTCTCGATTGTTCCGGCTGCCGGGTAGTGAAGTGCTTATGCCCCTCTGGTTCAACTCTATCGAAACGTCGTGAGTGGTTTTGCTCGATTTGCTTATGTTTTCTTTTTAGAAACCAACAAAACTTCATTGTTTCCGTTCGATGCTCCAAGAATTATTGAAAAATAATGGAAAATATTGAGCGCGTGAGGGTGAGTCGAGAAGAGTATTTGAATAACAGACTTCAAGAACTTCTGCAGCACTTTGGCCCTGGGTAGCATCGTCGAGCGTGCCCGGCGAAAAAACAAAGCATCCCATTCTGTCATGCCCACGGCTAGCATGCAGATGTGGCCGTGGAGTTCGGGTCTAGTTCCGCCCAGCCGGTACCACATGTGGTGGTCCCTCCTATCTGAAAGATCTTCTAGCACGGCGATGCACTCGAGCGAGCGGGGCTTTGGGCGTGCTGGATGGGCGAAAGGGAAAACAAATTCTCTTGGGAATGCAGCCCCTGCCGACCTACCGTAACAACTGGCCTACATTGGTGTAGCGGCATGCATCTGGAGCTGCTAGCATGCGTCCGATGCATGCTGCTACGCTTTATTTCCGCTCAAGCAATGCGCGCTTAAAGAATGCAGCCACAGAGCCGGCGGTCTGCGGCCGTGTTGTTGCACCGTTGCGGGTGGTTCAGACATATTCCTTGGAAGTTTGCCATCTACCAAACCTGCCGGATTTTCAAAGACTACGATTGCTCTTACATCTACAGACGCGAACAACTAGCGAAAGATCAATGGATTCTGAAATTCAAGAGTGATTATTTATTTGTTTATCTACCAACGTGGTGTGTTTTTGGGTGTGCTAGGCGTACACTTGGGCGTGCGGGTATTGCACAGATCTCGCTTATGTGACGATCGTACACAAGTGTAATCTTGAGAGTACAATTTACACCCTAATGCAGCCAGCGGATCAGACGAAAACCGACGCGCAAGATTCAGCGTCACGCCTCTTCTGCGTCCTCCAGTTACCTCCAGGGAGTTTTGATGAGAAAATTGCCCGCGCATCAAGTAGCGCTCCAATTTCTGGGACATCTTGGGCGTACGGCAAGATGCGACAGTGGTGGAGCTGACTGAGAGGAGATACATCTTCCCTTCCTTCTCATGAGCATAAATTGGTTTTGATGAAAAAATTGCCGCCTCAACAGCGGCGTCCGTCTTCTGCAACCATCCACCCTGTCTAACATGTATCTGTGATTTCGGACTTGAGCAGTAGCTGCGTGATTTACATTTATTCCCCTTTCCGAACGCGTTTCGACTTATTCTTTTGCCTCTTCTAAAACTAGCCGCCCTCGAAATCATCGGATTGCAGCCGTCCGAGCTGCCCACCAACTCCCAGAACACGCTCGTGTTCGTCGGCGTGATGACGGCGAAGGACTTCCTGCAGGGGCGGGCTCGGGCCGTGTACGAAACCTGGGGCAAGCGCGTCCCGGGCAAGATCGCGTTCTTCAGCTCGCAGGACTCGGTCGCACCGGACCTGCCGCTGGTCGCGCTCAAGGGCGTCGACGACCGATACCCGCCGCAGAAGAAGAGCTTCATGATGCTGCACTACATGTACGTGCACTTCATCGACCGGTTCGAGTGGTTTGCCCGGGCTGACGACGACGTGTACATCCGGACAGATAGGCTCGAGAAGTTTCTGCGCTCGATCGACAGCTCGAAGCCGCAGTTCATTGGGCAGGCGGGCCGCGGCAACAGCGAAGATTTCGGGCTGCTGTCGCTCGAGTTCGACGAGAACTTCTGCATGGGTGGGCCGGGCGTGATCATGAGCCGGGAAACGTTGCGGCGCGTCGCGCCCCACATACCCACCTGTCTGAAGAATCTCTACAGCACGCACGAGGACGTCGAGGTGGGCCGGTGCGTGCAGAAGTTTGCCGGCATCCCGTGCACCTGGAACTATGAGGTAGGTTCTGTTAGAGGGAAGGCTCTGAAGCGTTGCATCACGAACACCGCCGTCTCCTTGCAGATGCAGTCCATCCTGCACCACAACTCGAGCGGCAACCGGGCGTTCTCCGGCATCCTAAAGAGCAAGGAGGTGCACAGTGCCATCACACTCCACCCGGTAAAGAAGCCCGCCTTCATGTACCGGCTGCACGCGTACATGCTCGGGCTGCAAGCGCAGGAGCTGCGGCAGGAGTCGCTGCTGCTCCACCGGGACATTGCGCAGATGACGGAGCTGCTGCAAATACCGCGCATCAACAAAAACCTGGCGCCCGGTGTGCCGATCTTCCCAGAGGACGAGAGCAGCACGGACTACCTGGGCGACCACAACGTGCTCGGTAGGTAGCGGCGACACGTGTGGCGAGGCTGGCGGGCTTTTCTAGCGATCATTGACTATTCTACTTCGCAGGTGCACTGCCAGATCTGAATCGGCATCGGCCGCGCAACCTGGACGAGGTGGTCGAGTGGGACTTTATCGCGAAGAGTCTGTACTCGGGGATGCACCCGAACCCGAAGCGCCGCATCGAGTCGTCGCTAAAGGAGGGTCTGACGGATGTGATACGGGAGGTAAGCATGGCGGATTCTGCTTGGCAGTGCGCTCGCATGCCTCTAACGCATCGCTCTCCAACAGATCATGGAGCACATCAACAACTTCTCCCGGCAGCGGGGCCGTGTGATCGAGTTCCGGGAGCTCCTGTACGGGTACATGCGCGTGAACAGCCTGTACGGACAGGACCTGATACTCGATCTGCTGCTGGTGTACAAAAAGTACCGGGGGAAGAAGATGACGGTACCGGTCCGGCGCCACCTGTACATCCAGCGCTCGTTCACGGAGATTCGCGTGCGGGAAATTGTCGACGGGGTGGTACCTAGTCAAGCGGTGACGTCCGGCCCACGGGTGTCGCCCAACACCGACACCACGCGACCCTTCACCAATGCAACCGGGCTGGGTAAGAGTGGCAACGTTTCAGCCATTGCTTCTCTTGCGGTCAACGTTTCAACCCGTTTTTCTTATTTTTCAGATCGCATCTCACATCGCGTCAAGTCGCTGTTCAACGGGTTCGAGCGGTTGACGGATACGCTGGCAAGCAGCGGCCAGCAGCGGTCGGCCGCTGGTGCCGGCCGACATCGCGACCGGATCGTACTGGTCATACCATTGTCCGGGCGGTCGGAAACGTTCATGCGCTTTCTGCGCAACTACGAGGAGGTCGCGTTGCGCCAGGACGGCTCAACCGATCTGCTAGTGTCGATGTATGTCGAGCCTGTCGAGACGCCGATGATTGTGGCGCTGCTGGACAACTTGCGGGCGCGCTATCCGGCCGCCCGCATCAACTACCTGCAGCTGTACGGGAACTTTTCACGCGGCGTCGCGCTCGACCGTGCGATCAAATCGCCCCACTGCGACCCGAACGACATCCTGTTCCTGATCGACGTGGACATGGTGTTCACGGTCGAGTCGCTCGACCGCATCCGATTCAACGTGATCCGCCACCGGCAGATCTACCTACCGATCGTGTTCAGCGAGTACGATCCGCGCGCGCCCAGCACTATCCTCGCGCCGGGCTGGACGTCAGCTACGACCGAGCGGCCGAAGCCGGCCACCGAGCCGGCCGACCGGCCGCGCAACTTCTCCGTCCCGTACCGGATCACGAACGAGAACGGGTACTTCCGCCAGTTCGGGTACGGGCTGGTCGGCATCTACAAGGCGGACCTGATGCGGCCCGACCTGAAGGGCTTCAGCACCGACATTAACGGCTGGGGCCTTGAGGACGTCAAGTTTCTCGAGAACGTGATCGCACTGAACCAGCGCGGCAATCAGCGGCTGCAAGCGATTGCCGACGGCCGATGGGATCCGTTCGAGCCGGCGGCGAACGGACCGGCATCGTCCACGGTGCCGCCGCCCCCGAGCGAGGAGCTCGCCATCTTCCGTGCGCCCGACCCGTCGCTGGTGCACATCTTCCACCCGATTCATTGTGATACGAGCCTGGATGAGGCCCAGTACAAGATGTGCCTCGGCACCAAGGCGAACACGATCGGCAGCTACGACATGCTGCACGACCGGTTCATCCACAGCCAGCCGCTGCTGATGTTTGCCCGCAGGCAGAGCCAAAGCCGGGGTGGCGGATAGTGCTTCGGCCATCGGTTCGTCGTCTGCTCACTCCTTACCCGTGCCCTCTTAGCAGTATCTTGTGTAAATATAGATGTTTCGAAGATTTTCTAAACCATCGAACGCGTGTGTCACGTCATTTGCCGGGGCCCAAAAGTCCTTCCTTACACGAGACCGCCCTCCCCCAATCTCGTACAGCCTATCAAGATGCACGACTGCCAAGAAGTCTTTGATCCGTTGCTTCCTCGGTGTGGCGATGCTTCCGTTTCCCGCGGGCGGACCGAAGCACTAGAAAATGAGTTTCCTTGTCGGTTTGCCACCCTGGCCGTTTGACATGGGTGCAGTGGCGGGCGGTGGATGCATAAGCAATCAGGTCGGGCGCTGCACTTACGTGCCCTGAGTCTGTCAGTTGTAGTTTTTTTTTCTTCTCCTGTTGTGCTATACTGCCCGCAGCCTCTGTCACTCAAGTCGTTTTGATTTATAGCCCTCGCTTTGGGGAGGAACAAAGTAGTTTCATATGCATAACTCACTGCACTTGGGTGCAAATGGGAAATATTTGGTACCGAGCTGTACCCTCTTCCCGATGTTCACCCCTATCAACAGGAAATAGACTGTTCGGGGTTTTCTTGCCGTACGCTTTACCGCAACCGTATGTATAGTGAATGCGATAAAAACAGGTGCAGTTTGGTAAAGAAATGTTAGAGAGAAGAAAAAAACATCGTAATTCGTGAAAAGGCAAAGAATATTTTGTTAACAATTCAGACGATAAGATTGTTTCTTAATTAGGTAATATTTAAGCAAGTTTTACTATTTGTTAAACCTGCTTTTGGTTACTATTTACAAAGGAGCGCGGTTTATCCGGGCTCATCGGGACAGGACCTCGCCCGGATACTCGAATAACATTGACATTGAGTCAAAGTTTATGTTTTATCACAAATTCCTTTTTTTAATTTATTTTTATTATACTCGGGAAAATTCTAGGCAGATTTTATAAGCTCATGTTTTTGAAATGATAACATTGGAAATGTGACATAATTTATAGATTTATATTTTTTGTTATGGCAATATGCTCTGATTACCATTATTTCAAATATCCTCCTCAGCATGCAATGCCAACCATGTATTGAACTGTCATGTCTCAACAGCACGGATAAACAGATAGACGGATAAAAGTTATCCGGATAAACGGCGCTCCACTCTACTTTGAAATGTTCTGATAAGATAAGAAGAAATTCTACTACTAAATATGTGCAGGTATTTCCCGATACACGCTATTATCTCGAATTTTAGCGTAAGTCAAATTTCAAGGTTTTCAAATTAATGCAAATTTTTGTATAATTTGCTTGAAATGGTTGGTATTAGCCACTAAATTAGATATTTGATCTGATATCAACTGAATACTACAATTTTGAACCTTTTACAATGGGATTTAAAATTCGACCAAAAGAGAATTTATTTTGCATTTGATATTTGTCAAATCAGTACAATTTGTTTTAAAAATTGCCAAATTAAGAACATCGCGTACAGGTAGTTTCCGAGATACACGGTACCTCTTATACGCGGATTCGGAGATATGCGGTTTTCTAAATTTGACAGTTTTTTAGCAAATTGTACTGATATGACAGATTAATTGTAAAATGCCAAGAAATTCCCCTTTTGATTGAATGTTTAAAATCATTTCAAAACATTTATCACTGTTGTATTCAGTCAGAATCATATCAAACAATTAATTAAGTGACTAAAATCACTCCTTACTTGCAAATTTACACGAAAATTAGTGATATTTTTGCTAGATTCGAAATACGCGGAAATTCGAGATACGTGTACCGTGTATCTCGAGGACCGCCTGTACATCGAGTATGGCGTATATCGGGGAATACCTGCATTTAAATTGCATTTTTTGCACAAACAACGCATGCACCTTTTGTGACAGCACACACTGTGCCCATCCAGGTTTGAGTGGAATCGAAATGCGTCGCAATTTTGTCAACCCTGCCATCCGTTAACACTGGCCGACAAGCGGGGTGAGCGAAACACACCAAAGCATCATAACAACAACAACGCTGCCAGGCTCGTTACAGTGCATTCCTTTGCACTTTTTCCCCCAATCCCTGTTTGCAATGCTGCTGCACTGCCACGCTTAAAAAAAAAAAACAAAAACAAATTCCCCCTTGATTATGCTTTGTGTGTGTACGTGACACATGACATCGGTGGTCGCCCTTTGGCTGTGGCAGAAAGTTTGCCCTATTTACCCAGTAACCTAGCGCATGGATGCACCTCGCCAGCCTCCGAACCAGCAGTACGCTGCATGCAACAATAGAACCACCTAGCGGGTGCGCCTACGGATGGTGGCGAAGCAGGAAGCAGGAAAAATAGAATTGCAACCTGTGCATGACCAAGGGCAAGCGGAGCTATTCTCTCTCCCCATCGTTAAAGCCGTTTCGACTCCAACTCCAGGCTCCGGCTCGCAGGCCAAAGGAAAGGATTAATGCGAAAGGAGGGAACCGGATCCTTCAGAGTGCAATGACCCCACGAGTGCGCTGTGCAACCTCAAATAGGGGAATTTGTGCTGCAGAAGGCCGTTGCATTAATTTCTTTGTTCGCATCCGGGTACGGCCGCAAGATTTTATGCAAATATTGCAATATACATCGGCCCCTTGGTTTTTCTTATCCCTTATCCTCCTTCCCCTTTCCTTCACACCCCATTCGCCATTATTTGCCCTTCTTAAGAGAGAGAGAGAGAGAGAGAAGAGAGAGAGAGAGAGAGAGAGAGAGAGAGAGAGAGAGAGAGAGAGAGAGAAGAGATAGAGAGAGAGAGCACAAAAAACGCAAACAAGAAAAACAGGATGGAGCGTCTTGTGTGGTGGATGGTTGAGAGTTTGGAAAGAAATAATTACTCGTAAAAAGACACACACAAACACACACACACACACACCACACACACACACCACACACACACACACACACACACACACACACACCACATACACACACACACACACACACACACACACACACACACACACACACAAACGCTCACATACAAACACACACACGCGCGCAAACACCCTCTGCAGGGTGGAAACTGCTTTTTGCGTTAACGGTGTCCCCCAAAGGGGTTTCCTTCGCAAAGCAAAAACATTTCGTTTTCTCGCCGTTTCATTCCGCGCCTTTCTTAACGCTTTTTCCCGTTCCCCGTTGCGTGTGGTGATGCGTTTTCGTCCCGATTTTCCAATCATTTCTTCGCTGGTTGAGGTAGGTTATAAAAGAAGAATAAAAAGGGGTAAATACTGTCACACACACATTATATATATATATGTTCACACATATATACATCTTGACGGTCACTGCCCTTGGGAAGATTGGTTTTATCCTTTAGCCCTCCCTCCCTGCCCGAAGAAGCATTTGCCTTTCCTTAAGGTGGAATGGTGGAACGGGTTGCATACAATCAGGCGCATTTTGTGCAAGTGCGTGATGCAACGCTACCGAACGGGATTTGCAATCGATTCCACTGCCCTTACCCTGCTGCCTCCACCCCTCCCCCTGCTAGTGGATTCCACCAATTAAGATGCAGAATCGATTTTCGTCCTCAGCACACTCCGCCTCCACGCTCTGGACCGTCTTAAAGAGAGTCTTATCTTTTCTTTGTTTGCGTGCACGCGCTTGTGTGTTTGTATTTATGGCAGTTTTCTTCCCACTTTTGCGAGACACGAGCTTGCTTAATGATTCCTCTCCTTTTAACACCTGCCAGTCCACCCACGTTCTACTTCTTGTTGCATTTTCATATCCACATGTGTGTTTTTGTCAGTGTGTGTGAGAGTGCGTGTGTGGGGGTAGTTGGTTGCGTAAATATGCTTTCAGCGCTGATTACGGGATGAATTATTGGAGTGGATGGATTTTGCAATCAACTGGACTGTAATTACTGCTCCCCACTTCCCTCTTGCCCTTTCGTTTTCCTTATCTCTCGGCTCTTTCTTTAAAAAAATTCTTTTCTTCTTTGTTAATGTCCCATCGCGAAAGTGCTGACCAGCATGTTAGACACACACACATACGCACAGACACCCTTCGCGATTTGTCTGTTTGATGCACTTGTGCGGTGGAAACGGACGAAAACGACACCAACATCTAAAGATTTTGGAGCGCTGCCGGCCATGTTCTTTGTCCATCCTTTGTTGCCAGCCTGAAAGGTGGTTCCTGAAGGACCATCCGGTTTGTGTATTTTGTTTGGGAGTATAAAGTTTCGCTATTATTTTCGCATCGTTTGTCCTTTCCGTTTGAGCCGTAGTGGGAGTGGAGGGAAGGAGTGGGGGGGGGAGGTTAAATTACGAAATCGCTCATGGAAATGATTGCCACCTTCTTGAAACCTTTAGCACAAGGCGCCCGGCCCGTTTCGCCAGGTCGCTCCGGTGTCAACAGTAATTCATCCACCCAATCGACGTTGAGATATTTTTGTTGTTGTATTTCTTTCTCGAGAGACAGCCGCTCGATAGCAATACAAGCACGAGGAAAACACCAGCGAATTCGAGTGCCTTTTGGGAAAGGCTAGAGGGCGTTCGGTTTCCATTAAGTCGTCTGCTGCTACTCTTCTCCGCGTGTATTTTGGTGCCCTCGGGTGTACCAAGCATTGTCCTGCAGTGCATTTTGCATAGCAGCGAAGCGAACGGAAACAATGAAAGCACACACACACTTATATATACAAACTCCGGCCACAACCGCCCAAGACAAGCCAGGGCCAACGCTGTTCCCGTATAATGACGGATGACTAAGCAACAGAACCGTCCGGCCAGCGTTTTGACGAAATTCCTGCCGCCAAAAAAACCGATACCGTCAAGAGTTCGGGACAGAAAAAAAATCAGAAGGGAAGATTCAAACCTCTTCACGCGCGAAACTCCGGTACTCCATGCGTTGCGTGGGCCAAAGTGCAATAAAGAAAGAAGTTCCAAAAATTGCGGTCCTACGAACGGCACACAAAAAAGTGCTGATTTACTCCGGTCACGATGATTGAAGTGGTGTAGCCGAAAAACACAAGGACACAATGCGAAAAGAACTACACCCCCGCGGGGAGGGAAATCCCATTTTTCCACTACACAAAACACCAAAACAAAAAAGTCCCCCGTATCCCTCCAGTGCTGTCCGTTGTGGTGCAAATATTTGTTGATACTTAAGCACGAAACCGGGTCGAAACCACTCTTGAGAGGGGTAAAGTGTAGTTAGTAGTGTGCTGGGGGTATTAAGCAGCAGTCATTTAGCGAAATGGAAAAAGCGTTCTTTGGTGGGTGTTTGTCAAAAATGTGCACCGGTAAATATGCGGCTCAATGTTGAATTTTAACGAAACAAGACGAAATAAAAGACACGTTTTTGCTGGTTCTTTTAACACTGCTTTCCATCTCTCCGGGGGTGGCTAAAGAACAAAAAAAAAATACAACGACTCTCAAGACGTTTCTTATGCGCAGCTTCTTGCAAAACCATGGCAAGGTAAAATCAAATCTACTCCCCAGGTAAGGATATACTCTCGTCTATGGCAGTAGAAGGATACGACGGTAAGGAATCATCATAATTACACGTGTTTCAAGTGCACCAGCTTTCGGCACTTTGTCCGGCGTCATCTCATCCAAAAGGGACGTCCTCGAGCTCTCCGGAAACAGACGCAGCTGGAAGACATTACGAGAGCGATGCAAGGGGTGGTGATGGTGCACATTACACCAAATCTCCCTCTTTACCCAGGTTATATTAAAATCAATGCCTGCACGGGGAGCAATGCCAAGAACGATTTATTGACGCCCGGTTGACCTGCGGAAGAAGACGTCGCCCTGGACGACCCTGGAAAAAGTCCGAAGTACAGACCTAGTGTTTTATATCCATACTCGGAAAGAGGAGAAGCCGAGATGTAGTCCCGTCCACAACTGGAGTGACAGCTTGGCCAGGCCACCTTTTAAGCGTTAATTAATCTACAACCGTTTGGCCTGACCCACTACCAAGGTTCTTTTTTTCTTGCCTTCTTTCGCCTTCTGTATTTTGGGATTGAACGGTCCCCATGAACGGAGTTCATCCAGTCCCAACATTCAAAAGATCGTCGTCAATCCACTGCGTCACACACCTGTTTCGGTGCGGACACGAGTAACATCAGCATTTCGTCCATCAGTAGCCTTTTAGTTTTATTGCAGCGAGTACTCCACCCCCCGCACGTGACAGGCCCATGCTGTTTCGTCTGTTTTCTGATTGACGAATATGAGAGGACACCTGCGCCCAGTTTGCAGTAGCACAAAAATCCAAACGTCCATCACGGTCCATCTTTCGGCAGCTCACACCGTGGCACAACCCAAATTGCCGACAAATGGGTTTCTATCTTTGTGCCAATATCCCGGCAAACCCAAATAGTTTCTTACCGAGCATCATCGCTTGGTACTCCAACTATTGCATTCAGCCTTTGATTAGAATTTGCTGGAGAATTCATCACTGATGGTAAGCTTCTGCAACACTTCTTACTCTACAAATCGCATACACCCACACACAGATAGAAAACACGCCATCAGAAATCAATCGGACGTGGTTGATCGTGCTGATGGCTTTCGGCTCTTTTTCGGTCGTGAGACGTGCCTGTTGTTGTTTCGCCCCGTGTCCTAAGAATGCGTCATGCTGTGTTAGATATCCTTTGCTGCTGTTTGCCACACAACGAATACGTAAAATGTGCGCAGTTAGTGCGGCACCCAAAGGTTCCAAAGATTGTTCTTCCTTCTCGTAGGCAAGCAGCATCAATAAAGAGCCTGCCTCATTATGCCGTTGACGGACTATAAATGCTTGCGGAGGAAGAAATTAGAAGTGCCGAGTGCAATTGTGCCGCTCTCGGAGCATATAGCCCATTGTAAGGATGTCTGAACGCACCAGAGCTCACCTCAAACCGCCAGAGCTTGGACAGTTTACCCAACATAATTGTTCAGCCGGAGCTAAAGTCGGCCGACCACCACTAATCCAAGTCGAATGACTTCGGCAGGATTTTACAGCCACAGCCATCTCGGGTTTAGTTGAGCTGGATTTTAAGCGCAACCATAAATTCATGAGCACCTGCTTCCCCAGAACTTGGGAAGCCCATTCAAAGGGAGGGAGACAATCGGGGGTGGGGGGTGCGGTGGTCCATGCTCCAAAGAAGTGTCATTTCGCATATGGTCAATCACCCGGAATCGGTCATTGTCCAAGTGGAAAAGCTGTAACAGTAACACAAGAGACTGGGTGGAGCTGCCGAGGGTTCAGGATATGGGGAGTTAAATTATCATCGTTGCATTATCATAATTGGTGAGCGATGCTGTTGAACATCGGTCGGCCACATCATATCGAACGTGTTCCGCACTTTCCCCTGTGAAGAGCCCGGCACTGTCTTGGCCGTATGCATCATTTCGAAGCGGACGTCTATTATCAGCAGGTGGTTGTGCACAAAACGATCGAAAGATAAAGTGCACTTTACAACTCTTTGTCGGTCCGGTTCGGTGTCTACCTTGCGCAATAACCTCCTTTTCGGTCCATTTTCACCCTGCCGCAGTAATGATACGCCTCCGTCCGGGTTATGGCAGCTGTTGGAGTCGTTTCCCCTACTCTTCGAGTCTGGGAAATCCAGATTAATATTTGTTTCCAAACTTAATCAAACATTAGATTATATGGGGACCCAGCCCATTCCCCAGCATGTCGGGATGTCCTGTTCATTACCATAACAAAAACAAAAAACATACGCACACACACTTGCTGGGCTCCGGGAGGACCTGTATCCTACATCCGTCGGAGGAATGAGGTGAAGTTGAAAATTTGTCACCACCCGGGAGCGCTCGGGTCCGGTCCTATCCGTCATCTGCGTGTGACAGCCCAAATCCCATCTACCCCGGTATTTCCACTTCATTTGGGTTCCGTCAGCTTAAGTCTGGGTGGCGTCCACAACGCATCATAAGATACCAAGCTGCCCAGAGAGCAACAGGATAGATTGAGTGTATGGATACGCATTATCGCTCAACACACACAAAACAACCCAATGATGAATCAAATCCTTGAAAGGTTGAGATTTCGCACTGGAAAGGAAAGTGGCGACCAGACCCAGCAGCCGAGTAATCCATTCCGTCACCTTCCAATAATGGCACAAAATGAGCAAAGCTCGGATATATCTCGCTTGCGGTTTTGTCGTCCGAAACCTTCAAGGTGATTAGGAGAAGCTGCATAACTTAGTAGGAGCCTAATCCTGGACTGTAGCGAGACTGCCGAGCCCCTGATACATTATTCCCGCTAAGGTTGGCTTCACAGTGGGATACCGTTTGTTGGCAAAATGGGTTATGTGTATACATAGATTGACAGATAAGCAATGCCTCTCGGAAGGGGTTGGCGCTGGCGCTTCCACAACGTCGTTGAGCCTGCATGAGTGTGCGTAATGCGTCAGTCAAGCTGTCCATTTTACACTGGACAAGGTGGTTTCCATAAACTGGTGCGGTGCTTTGCGAACCTCAATATCATTGGAAACGAGCAACAGACGCCATTCCAGGGTGAGATGTATAGAGGGACGTTGGAATAGTAGTTTCATGATGAAAACCAAAATAAAGACGAACAAGAACGCTACACTAGAAGAACAAAACGATTAGGACGTTTCCTTAAATATTCTCCCGAAAACAGGCGAACATGTTCGCCGCGTCATCGTCTCCCTTTCAGGGGGGTGAAACCTGGCCAGGCAGCAAAGTCAAACTGCTGACCCTGCTGCTGATTTTCGGAACGTCATCGAATTAGTCACGGCCTCCAGCAAATCGAGCTGTCTGACGGAAAGTCCACCCGAGTTCAATGGCAATACATAGAGTAGCGACTTCAGGATTCATTAATAAGCATCCGAGCCGGGGCCCGTTAGTGCGGTGAAGTAGTTTCAATTACAACCATCATCCAAATAATCCTCCATCAAGTCGTCCCTGCTCGCCACACAAGCAGCCCAATAATCAATTTCTTTCACCTACCGAGCAGACCTACCGAACGAGCACGCTGACATCTCACCTAAAGAGAGTGAGGGGTACGGAGATACGACCCTCTATTTCTGCAGCATTTCCTGAATTTTTTCTTCGCCTCATGTCTAGCGTAGCACTTTGTACGAAGATGGCAGCGATAACCGTATCCGTTCCACCACCGTATCGATGTCCAGGTTGGTTGGCGCGCTAATGAAAACAACTAGCACACGTCCTCACTCCTCTCCAGGGATCGTCCGGGAGGTTCGGAGAGATCCTTTTGCGTGCTCTAACTCCGTCACGGTTAATGATTCTTTCGCCAATCTCACTGGTGGAAGTGTTTATTTTTCCTTTGCCCTCGTTTATTCATCCTCCAGGCCACACGTTCGAACATTCAAAAACAATAGCCATTGCTGGGCTCCTGCATTCCCTCTCTCGCACCACCGATAGAAGGGAAAGATTTATAGTTTAATAGTGTTGTCGCTTGTTGGGCGACTTATCTGTTTCCACACACCGCTCACCGTCGATTGCTAGTCATTCTGGTACGGGATTTTCCCAACCCCAGCTCCGAAACACTGCTGAAGAGAGCGGTTTTTTCGCACCGAATTCACAGAACAGGGTTTCTCCGGGGGCTTTAAACGCACCATGAAGGTGAAGTGGAAGAGAACTGAAGAAGGAGAAAAAAAGCTCTTAGAGGAGGGGACAGAAATATCTGGAAGACATAAATATGTCCACCGATAAGGAGTTCCTCCCGACAAGTCAACAAGCCAAGCCCCCCAATCCAGAGCGGACAGTCGGGAGATATTCGGAGCGAAAGCGAGCAAAGTGTCGGAAATTAATTAAATGCCTCTTCGTACACCGAGCGGGGCGGAAGTTTGTGCCCAGCTTCCCCCGCGCTTCCAAAAAGCCAAACTCTATGCCCCTTCCCCTCTGGTGGTGAATTCTCGAGCAGAATTTTCCAGAGACGGAGGATGGTGTTCGTTTCGTGCGCGAGGAAAAGATTGTTTGCTCTGGCTGTGTTGTTGTCCTTTTATCTTTACGGGTGTATCGTTTGTTTTTGGCCCTGTGTATCAGTGTCGACTTCCCTGCGCCTGCCGCTTTGGTCGTAACTCTCCGCTGGATGTTATTCTTTGCCAGGGGAAAAATCCTGAAAACCTCGTCCACAGTAAGACACAGAGCGAGCGAAACATTCGTCGGTCCGAAACCGTTGGGAAAGGAATGTTTCACCTACTTCTTGTGCACGGTATCGTCTTGTTCTGCTTCGTGGTGCTACATTTCCAAAAACCACTCCAGTGTACATAACTAACCCAGTAACCCGACTTCCTGTACCACCCTCTGCGCGTACCGAGCGTTTACTTACGAGCCTGACATTCCGTCCGGAAGCGAGCGCCACGTCTTTTGTCCACACAGGCCAAACTTCGACCACGACCGGACTGACTTGACAGCATTACGAGCAAGAGGATGCGTTAGGAAGAAACTTATGAAGCAAGTGAGCGGAAGCGAAGAAGGTGACGATAGCATCGGCGGAATCATGCATGACCATACCCTGCATGATGCCTGCAAGTGAACAATATCTTGGAGTAGCTGGGGCACTTTGCCAAAAAGAAGTCGCTTAAAAATGGTAATTCGCATGAAAAAAAAACTGATTATTTACACACAGTTTTTTGTTTTGTTGTTTCTTCATTCTTGGTTCCACCAGGATAAAAGAAAAATGGAAATGATAAGATTTCCCGGAGAATCACACAGGAAACAAATAGTTTGCCACAGACACGCTTTCGCCGGGCTTTATTTATACATCCATAAATATAAATAGAGATGTTGTTGGAAACCGGGCTCTCCATTACCATTGGGAGGGAATTTTGAAGGAAGACCTTTCCGCTTCGATGGGGAGTGGGAGTAGGAATTGTAAATTTGCTGCCCTAAACCCCCCTGGAGATCGAAGCGCGCCATGACGCAGAAACCCGCCAGAATTGGTTGCATTATCCAAAATCGTGCTACAAGCAAAATGCTCCCTTCAGGCGGTAGGAGCTCTGGATGATCTGGAAGAATGGGCAAAACAAGACACATTTATGCAAAATAGCACCCATCACCTTTGCTGTTATACTTCGTTTCTTTCCCGTTAAAGGCCAAGCATGACCGGAAAAGATAAGAAACCCTTCGCTTCCGTTACTATGCACGGTCGAAGGTGTAATGGAAAATTCATGTGCGTGTGTGTGTGTGCATGTGTGTGTGTGTGAAATGCAATTATCGGATAAACGGGAACCCGCTAATCCACATGTAATTACTTACGTGGCGATGTGTCGTCGCAAACCTTCTTCTTTTCTTTTCTACAAACGGTACCGAAAAGCCTAAAAAGAAGGATTGCCATCGCCATCACCATCACATACCCAATCTGTGATCGAGAGCGCTTCCGAAAGGTATAATTATGCTAATTCAGCATGTGTGTGTGTATATGCGTATTTGGCTTGGCATCATCAACCCGTTTGCCCAGCAAAACACCGAAAGAGGGATCAAAAGGTCCAAAGAAGACGGATTTGACGGATTTTTCCCCAACAAACGGGCAACGCCATTGAATGATGATGATGTACCACCAATGAGCGTGTGTGTGTGTGTGCTTCGTATGGGTAATTAATTTTATGGCTGTAGCTGAAAAGTTTCCCCCCTGCGTGGTGCGCCGCCTTTGTGGTGTCGGTTTCCCGCCACCGCATTAAAATATTACCCGCCACGCCGTGCGCACACAAGGGTTTGGGGTGACGAAAAATGGGACTTTATGGAAAACCGGGGGTTCCTTTTTCTCGAAACTTTTTGGCACACTAACCGTACCCGAGCAGAGTCACGGAACGCACGGTCACGGTGAATGTGGGTGGTTGAAGTAGTGATTTACTTGTGTTCTGCCCTTTTTCGGCTGGGAGTGAACAGAGTGCCCGCGAGGCAAACGGTTCACAGAACGGAAGCCACTATTGACACATTAATTATAGATGATTAAAATAGCAGCACGAAAGCTAGTGGCTGTCATGCGTGTATGTGTGTGTGTGTATCAGTGTAAGGATGGCATGGGAGCAATGAAGGGTAGCCCGTTTGCTTTTATCCCGCTCACTGGAAAAGTGACAGACTTGGCAATAGTTCTCATTCCCGGGTGAAAGTGCCTAAAGGTGCTGCAATGTAGTTTTAGGGCGGGGGAGAGCATGCTTTTTGTGTAGCTGGATTTAGCAAAAAAGGGGTACAAGCAGGGAGGCGGATGCAGGGTTACTGAAAGAAAGCATTTAATCAACGCGCTCCTCGTTCGATTGACTCGCAGCTCGTTGGCCGACCGAGATGGCGTGACACGGATAGTTGGCGCTGCTCATCCCACGTCGCGCCGGAATAGTAGGCTATCCGTACAGCAATCGACGCGACCGTTTTCCTTTGAAAACTGGGACAGACCGAGAGCACTAGGGCCCATTTCACACCGACGGTTCGTTGTTTAAAGCCGATAGGGTTTGTAAGATGATTAACGGCAATCGCTCAAACGCGTCCATTGTCTCTCTTCCTCTATTTGGGTCTCTCTCTCTCTCTCTCTCTCTCTCTCTCGATCTACTTTCCCTTTCCTCTCTCATACCTTGTACGTTCTTTTGTCGCTTTCGGCTTTTGTTTTCGGAAGTGTAATAGACCCTCAACACCGTCAGTAGGATAATGGATACCGAGATATGCTGCGTTGTGGCAGGAGGGTTTTTGAAGTTCGATGATTTTTGAGTAATGGACTTTTCGCCGCGGGTTGTCCCGGTGTGCGTCTTTACGTCAGCGTTACGCGCCGTCGGAAATTTTCAATCAGTGGAGGGGGAATGGGAAGGGGGTTTCTCTGGCTAAGTGTATGCCGAGGATGTATCAAAGTGGGCAAATAAAATCGGAAAAGCACTCACAGTAACACTACTCGCTGGAGAAAAAATTTCCTAGGGTAGCAAAACGAAGTAATGCGGCTTCCGAAAGACTTCTCTTGCCGGGCGCTTTTGGGCGAGGAAGGACCATCCTGACACTGAGGGAGGCGCGAGGGGAGCGGCTTGGTCCAATTATAAATAAACCAGAAAGCATCGCAAATAGCCGCATGACGCAAACGCAAAACACCGAATCTCTTCCGGCCACGTCGAGAGCTGCAGTGTTTGCCAAACCGCGCGCTGCAACTAGTAGCACAGCACTTACAACCGACCGACGTAACGGTCCAACAGGCACCGGTCCAAAACCACCCCTGAAGCTATCTGTTGAGCACATTGTAGCACATTTCGCGCATCGCTTTAGGACAGCTTCGGGTGGAGTCGTCTAGCAACAAACTAGCAAACGAACCTCGCTCACACGCTCGCCTGTCGCTAGTGTGTAAACTACACCCGTTGTACTCTTAATCTTACCCAACGCCACGCAGGCACCCGCGCGACGGCGGTGCACATTAGTGTGCTGCAAAGAACGTTTCGAGATGGGTAAATAAAATATTAATTACCTTTCCCCGTGGGTATGAAACTATCTTTACGGTGCAGACGTGATGTTTACCCGTCCTTTCGTTCCCATTTCCGGTAAGAGACGAAATTACGTTTGAAATTGCAAAAAAAAAACTTCACTCCAATCGGACGCGGTTTTGTAGCGCGGACTGCCTATCTTTCGGGGGCATGAGAGAGTAGACAGCGCACGGTAGCTTCCAAGCTGTATTGGGGCTGCATTTCGGTGCTTTGTGCTACTTTGTCGTACAAACTGTCTCCAGCCTGCGGGGAAGAGAGAGTTCGATAAGTCGGCTTCGTTTACTTCGGTGTGTTTACACATGCACATTCGAGTACGTCCAAACATTCAGTTTCGCTTTCTCTTTCCCCTCTCTTTCTTTCACTCTCTCAGTCTTTCACTTTCTATCTTTCGTTCTCTTATTCCGCCTTTATCGGAAAAACAGCTCGCTACAGTACAAAGTATGTCCGGTTGTGCAAGAATCGCACGGGCGCGAGAAATCCTCACCATCTGGGACGGTGGTACGTGGGAAATATGCTCCATTGCCATTCCCGGCGGACGCTTATCACTTTCCGAGCGGAAATGAAAAGCAAACCGGGTACGCGAAAAGCGTTTGTTTGCCCAGAACGATGACAACGAGACTGTCGAGCAGGACAGCCCCAAAACGGCAGCAGACGAAGGAAATTGGTGCAGTTTCTTTTTTTGTTTGTTATGTTTGTTGCTTTGCTTTCAATTCCTCCTTCTTCTTCTTCTCAAACGAAAGCACGAAACGATTGCTTGCAGCAACTAGTTGCGCAACCGTTCTTTCTCACCCTCTGGTTTTGGTCCTTCGAACCGGATTCACTCGCGGGTACACACGCTCCGTCGTTTGCTGGACGCAATTCGATGGAATTCAAAAATTAATTACCGACACGGAACAGACGTGTGTTCGCTTTTCGTCTGCCTGTGTGTAGATTTTCCCGGAGGCTCCGTTCTACAACGTAACGCAACAAAAAAAATTAAACTCTATAGCATCGAAAACGAAGCGCGTTTACATTTTCCGGTTGTTGTGGTGTAGCAAAAAAAAAGAAAGATCCGCACTATCCTCTTGCGATCGAGCTGGTCAGTTACGTTTCTGCACGGAATCTGATTGATGGCAAACGCGTCAAGCCATTCCCGCACGAATCTGTCTGAGTGTCTCTTTCGCTGGCCTCGCAGCATCCGGTAAAGGGAGAATTTGCATAATTTATTCTCCTGCATATCGCACCACCAACGCGCGCCCGACCGGGTGTATCAATTTGCCCTCCTCCAGCTTCGCCTTGAAACTTGAACCACAGCAGTAGGAGCAGCACGCGCAAAACAAAACGGAACGATCCAAACCACGAGGCAAAGGCAACCTGAAACCATAAACGAGCAACGATGACTGATGTTTAACATTACTTGGGCGATGCTGGTCCAAAAAATGTTTTTGTTCCTGTTTCTGTAAAGTGGAATTACACGAGAGGATGCAAGAACGATGAGCCGGTGAAAGGATAATGTGGCTGAAGGATCATCACTCCTCGTCCCATACCTCCTACTCCACCTCAAGCTCCTGTTGATGTGTTCTGGTTAGTTTCGATTTCTTTGTTCGGTGAATTGGTGAAAATCCGTTGCTGGTGGAAAAGTTTTCTCCACTGCAAGATGCAACAGAGCCCGAGCGGGTGCTTCGGTGTGTTTTCCTCCCAACGCGGCTTCAGGCTGCTCAATTACAGCGTGCAAGGGGCGAAGTGAGAGCGAAGGAAGAGGTCAAGGAGAAACATGATCCAACATTGAAAGTTCGAGTGAAAAACCTTACCCGACGTTGTTTTTAATTCGACCGTCCCGTCCCTTCATGTCTCCTGCGTACTTTGTCCTACATCCCTTCCCTCTCCCTCTCTCCATTGCCTTTGAATGAAGCTTGATGAAGGACAGATTTTTCATCCGTCGCTTAATCCTCCGTGTGCTTCCGAACGGCGCCAGTTCTGCAAGGTGTTCCGGCACTATTTACTCATACACAACCGCTGTGCAGCTTCTCCCACAACCACTTCGACAGTGCAGCCCATTGAGGGAAGTTTTCCGATTTCTCGGCGATTTACCTTAAGCTGGTCCATTGCTGAGCGAAGGACTTGCGAGAAGGGGAATAAAATTTTATACACACAATGAAACTATCTGCCAGCGAACACACAGCAGCAGCAGAAAAAACACACATAAACGGAAAAGGCTTCCAGCTCAGCAGACGAAGTATAAGCCAGCAGTCACCTGTGCAATGTTTCGATTTTCACAAGTTTCGCATTTAACAGCGAGTGGGGCTGGGAAAAAGCACACCACATCGACACAAAGAAACATCACAAACTGTTTTCAATGGCGCCGTGTCTTTGAGGAAAGGGCAAATCAGCTTCCGCGCTGGATTTGCGTTTTGTGAAGTGTATACTTTTAGGCGCCATTGTGCCACCTGACACAAACACAAGCTGCCTGAATTCGCGCTATGCAAACATTATCGGAAAGGGCAATTTGGAATCAATTCAACAGTGATTGTCATGTTCCGCGACAACCTGATATCAATAATCGCTTGTTCTGTGCGAGCAAACCTCATCGCTGCATTATTGATAAACCGGCAGATGCCTAATCGAAAGCCAAATCAGCATGTGGTTTGTCTTTCCCATAACCACAAACACACGCGCGCACACACCCACACACATACCTTCGTGAAGCGCAATTGAATGTAGCGGTTGCGGTTCATAAATAACTAACCTCAATCTCAGCAAACGGATGGATCACAGCGAAGTTCTGCCGTTTCACTCCACCCACTCCCAAAAACAAACTAGCTCACGACCGCAGGTAGCCAGGACGCACACACAAACAGGTTCGGGCCGGTTTGGTCGGGAATGCTTTCGCTGTACCGTGCCCTCCGGGCGGTTTGTTCCGAGCACGGGCAGAGCTGACCAGTTGTAATAAAAATCCCATGCTTCCCGTCCTTCCCACTCCGACTGCCGACGGTTTCCGCATATCGCTTTCCGGTGTGTTGGCATCACGGCTAACTGGTTTCGCTCGCCGCTGTTGCTCAATTACTTAATTGTACCTTACCCGGAAGCGAATTAATCAAATTAAACCATTTTCGTCCCGGCTGGCGCTGCAAACGTACTGCGGCAAACGACAACACCACGAGAAACTACTAGCATGCCACGAAGGTACCAGGGATGCGTGTGCATGTGTCGGTTCTGGGTGTGCAAAAGCATCCTTTTAACCTACGGGGAAACGATACGGTACACCTCCTTCATACACACACATACACCGACTTCACCAGGGTAACGGATAACGAGAAACTTATCTCAATTCATCAAATTAACTCCCCGGCCCGGAGAAACCTGGTCACAACCAGAGGTACCGAGGATACCACCCGCGTTCCAGCACCCCCGAGGCAATGATGAGCAGCAGCAGAATAAATATTTCATCATCCTGCATCTGTCGTACGGCGTCATATGTGCACGGAAGCGTCACTCGACAGTGGCCATCAGTTGGGGGGCAGCCGGGGTTAGGGGGCGAAGGATAGTTTGATAATTTCCGTACCCGTCGAGCTGAAGTGTTTCATCTCGTGCAGAACGCGAAAGAATAACATTCTCCGTGTGTATGTGTATGTGGTCTCAGGTGGTGTCTGACGAGTTCCGGGTCTTCATTTCATGCACCCAATCATCATGCTCCATGACCATTGCTGGGGGTTTTCTAGCACTTGGTGGTGCGCTTTGTTTCACTTTGATTGGTTTCGATTCCACGTGGAACGGGGACATGGGTTTTTTGTGTATTTTCTTCCCCCCTTATGTCTGACGATTTTAGTCCCTTGCTCGAATCTCAAGTGCGACTCGGTGCAGCACGGTGTAGTGTTTAATTGGGGCCAAGTGGCTCCTAGCTTTCCTAGCCGGCCAGATATGCTTGAGTCTTGTGGTAAAGTATAGGAATGGGTAAAAAAAGTGTAAAACAAATTGAAAATTTACGTGACCGATGTCAAACATATCTTCTTAAAAACGCACTTCTTTTAACACAACACTCACAGGATCGAGACGTATTTCCCAGCAGCTCATTGAGGTTTCATTTTTGTTGGCAATTACAAGCTTAGCAAACGTGAGTAAGCTTGTAGCGGAATTTGGGGCAAGTGTGCCATACGGGGCAAGAGTGCCACCAAGCATTTTTCCTTAAAAACTTTAGTTTAATGATCAATTGTGTATACAGTTGGTTGCTTTCCAATGACTAGGCATTCTGAGCCTAATTTCATAGAGACCAATCGATATTTCCCATTGTTTTAAACTGATTTATATTGAGTTTCGAAATTGAGCAGAATATTATAATTTTTTCATCCAATCAAATAAGCTCTCAAAAATCATGCGAACAATCAACCGAGAAAATATTTACATCACCGTATAGCTGAGAAAACGTGAAATTTTTTGTGGGTTTAGTTGAAAAAAACTTTCTTTTTGTCACTGAAAAATTCAATTTCAAAAAAGTTACAACTTTTGGGGCAAAAGAGCCATCTCTATTTGGGGCAAGTGTGCCACTATCTTTCATAGGCGCGAGCTGTCAAAAATGTAAACATTGTTGTAGCGTACAGCGGTATGGTGCGCTATTGTGAGCGGATTCCACGTCAGAAAAACAGAACAGTAACAAACCATATTGTGGTACAGTTGGTGATCAAAAAGGGTTCATTGAGGACTAAATACATGTAGGAATACATACACTAGTGGTACAAACGTAATAATTTCTAATTATCTAAGAAACACGATTATTTTAACCAGGTGGCCGTCTTGCCCCATACGAGTGGCACTCTTGCCCCATAGCCCAAAAAATAACGTCTTTTTGGACCCTTTTTAAAACGCTTCAAAAACTGTTTTGTTTGCACTTTTTTCAAGCGAAACTCATTTATAAGTGAGGAAATAGATGTAAAATGGTTATGAGATTTAAATCGGCTTTTGAAAAACACGTTTTAGTGGGTTATAACTTGAAATTCTTCAGGTGGCACACTTGCCCCAAATTCCGCTAGAACGTTTCGATAAAATCAATTTGTTACACGACGGTTTAAAATTGAACGATCATCGATTCTATCGATTCGATTAGATTCTAACATCCATAATTCCTGAAACTTGGCTAGAGTTTGTATTTATTGCAGGGGAAACAACCCTAAAGAGAGTACTGGTCGTAGGAAATATTTTGTTTTTACTTCTTTTTTATATTGATGACGTCCATGTATTACCCTTTAGGTAGGATTGACTCTATGTAAAAGGATGCTAATGGGCTTGACTATCCGCGAGTGTCATATTTTTTAGCTTTTAGCCTAAATATATCTACATACAATTTGGTTTACTGCAGTTCAGTGTCAGCTGAAAGATCAGTAATTGTTTCAGTTAAAGTATTTTTAGTTTACCGTTCAATAATCTTGAATGCTGACCTAAATTGCAGCTCGTTTACTGAAATCACAGTAAAGCCATTCAGATTTACTGATTGTTCAGTAATTGATGACGATTAAAAAGTGATGAAAAAAATCAAATTGAGGTTTTTATTGATTGGCAGGAAGGCAGTCCGTAGGGGAGAGCGGGGTTATGCAATGCATGTTATGCAATGAATTTGCCACAAAACAAACATTTTTTTTTCACATTATTATATGCCTCCACCATTTATTTATGGATGAAAATCGGCGCATAGCCTAATAATAACTTAAACACATTAGTATTATTATTATTATTATTATTTATTTAATCTTCAACGGGCCGTATGGCCTAATTAAGATGTAACAGTTCGATTGAGAAAAAAAATACATAGCAAAAATAAGATTTACATCGCAATTCACTGCGGCCACGGCAAAAGCCGGAGACGTTCTTTGAAACACATGAAAAAAATATAAAATAAAAGTTGACGTTTTACGAGACGCTATTTTTAAACGCAGGGCAATATGAACCACAACAACAGCGCTTGGGTGATGATCAAAGCTTTTGCGCACGGTGTGTAAAACGTATTCTCTTCCTAGCTTTTTTTTTGTTGTTCAGGAAAGCCCTTCAAATTCCAAGAATATATTCTTAAAATTCAAACTATTTTAACATGTTTCTATCTACAAAATCAAATCTTTTGAAGCTGTACATGTTACCATTATTGTGGGGACAAATACAACACCATAGCCTCACCAAGCTCTCATCTGTCAAGAGCATCTGCCTATTTTGCCCCACGTGAAGCATTTTTGTATTTTTTTTTGTTCTTCTTCTTTCTTATTTGGCATAACAACCGCTGCCGGTCAAAGCCTGCCTGAACCCACTAGTGAGAAGCGGGCTTGGCTTTCAGTGACTTATTGATTACCCATAGCAGAATAGTCAGTCCTACGTATGGAGGCACGGTCTATTCGGGGCTTGAACTGATGACGGGCATGTTGTTTTAATCATACGAGTTAACGACTGTACCACCAGAGCGGCCCTATGTTATATTTGTTTGTTTGGCCATTTGATCATTTATTATATTAGTAAAAATACGCATTAAATTACCTTAAAAATATAGCATGTAAAACTTCCACACATCTTTGTGACACTGATTTAAGCTTATTTTCAAAGTGGCAAAAGTTACATCAATATGCTACTAAATCTTATTATGCATTTTTATTGCTTATTTGTTATTTAAGGGTTATAAAACTTACATGGTGTTCATAGAACTGTGAAATAATACTTAAATAGATAGGTGTCCATTTTGCCCCTTATGCTCATTTTTCCCTGTTTAACCCTACAACTCATGTTCATTCATGTTTCATTAAGTTTGAAACAAATTTAAGCTATATTTTGTCGAAACAAGTTTGATGGTTCGGTGAGCAATCACGGTCACCACAAAATTTGAGCAAGTTGAGCACAGTTGTGTGGAGATTTTTACACTTTTTAGAGAATGATTTACTGCATTTTCAGTAATTTGTTTTACTAATATCTGATGAATCGGCAAATTTGACAATGATTTTGCCAATTTTCTGTAAAATGTACATTACTGAAATGTACCCAGTTAATTGTTTTCCTGAAAATCAGTAAAAATATGACATTCTGCAAAACGATCTGTTACTGAATTGCTTTCAGTTAAAATCATTACTGAAGCTTTCAGTTTGCTTGTGTAATTTTCGTGTAATTTTGCTTGAAGAAGGAGGTGACTTCCTATGGTTCCGACTAATCATGTAATTTTTTGTTCGTTTTTGACTATTTCGCGTATGCCAAAGTAGAGTGACTTTCTGAAAGAACTTTCAAATTGAAAAAGGCGCGTATCTCCGAATCCACGTATTTTGGGGACACATTAATAATGTTTGGTCTAAATCAGACATTCCAACATACGGCCCGCGAAGAAGTTTGGCAGTTAATGAAGCAGGAACAGATTGTAGATTGTAGAAGACAAGAAAAACGGTTGTGCTTATTTTGTTTCGCTTTGGATAAAGTCTTCAATATGCAGTCTTAACAGTTCGAGTAATTTTCTCATAGTGGCTTCTTTAGTAAGGTACCCGCAAAGATGGCATGTGACAAGCGCCGGACCCTAAAAACGGACTCGTCATATTTTCACTCATATTTTGACTTTGAGGCTTTTTCAACAGTTGGGAAACTACGTATTGAAATACCGCTTTATTCTCTCGATTGATGAGGGTACTCTTTCGCCATACTTCGCCGAAATTCAAACCAATATGTTTAAAAATCTCGAAATACCAAGCATATTAAACAAGCCGAGAATGCAATGAGTTCGACTAAAATTCCTAGTCAATATTAACCGATGTAGTGCTCATGGTACAATCGTCAACTCGTACGACCTAATAATATGCCCGTCATGGGTTCAAGCCCAAAATCGATCGTGCCGCCATACGTCGGACTAATTATCCTTCCATAAGTCCCTTAAAGCCAACCCCACGAGTGGTACAGACAGGCCTTGACCGACAGCGGTTGTTGAGCCAAAGAAGAAGTGCTATAATTATGAATTATCGTTATTAGTCATTGGCGTTGTCAAATGGCTCCTATGTTTAGACTAATAAAATGGCTAAGCTTGAGTTTCCATGCGTGTTTTTAGAAACTGTTCTCTGTTTTTGCACTCGCTTGGCCGAAGAGTAAACCTCGTATATCATCTTCATACATCGATGAGGATAAAGAATTGTTCAAGAAGCCTCAAAGTTAGCACATACCTGGGGCAATAAATAATAATTGTTGTTCAGTTTAACTTTTTATAATGTTCCCTTATTTTTTATAATAATCGATTTGTGAAATTGACGTGAATAAATTCGTTGGAGTTTATAAAAAAATGTAACTATGATTATGTCTTTGATGTTTTTGCCGAGGGAAAGCAATTGTGAAGGAGGAACTACCAAATGACCAAACACTAAAAATGATTAACCAAAAATTATTCCAAAATAGTGGGAAAATCATCCCTATGTCCTTTTAGTCAATACTTAATTATAATCTAAAAAAAGGTAAGAGAAACCTCCACATCCACCGAATCCTTTCTGTCTGTTTTGTTAAGTTTTGAATAAGGATCAATTTGAAACAGATTTAAAACTGGAATATTCAATCACTGCTACCATCCCTACACCCCTTCCCGCTGAACTGCCGCCCGCGGGAATATTTTTAACAGCAATCCTGTCCGCGACCCATAACGAGTTTGACATCACTGGTCTAAAGCTCCTCTTTTCACTGTTTTGTTTTGTAGCATAATAATAAACCAAAACTTATAGAGTTTTGCAGATAATTAGATGTAAATAAATGATTCTAAATTCATTGCTTTTAATTGATTGAGTAAACTGATTACATATTTTTTAGGTTTTTGTACACAATAACAGAAAATCAGATGTAGTGCCTTATTCTTGACTGTTTTATGTTACTTTTTTCTGTAAATTCTGGAAAATCCAAATCTAATCAAATTTACTATTTGCTCGCCTTTGTTGTTTATTATTATGAGGCGTATGGTTTAAATATATTGCCATTCTCCACTATTCTCCAGTACCTTCAACCCATTTATCCGCTCGCCGTGCGCTTAGCTTGATGTTAATAAGCACAAACAACAGCAACTTTATTTCCATCGCTTATATTCCCCCTCCTTTCGGTAGTGTTCAATTATTGCCAGGTCACAATGTCATCCAGAACGGTGCTGCCCGATGCCAGCCCAATATCCACCGAATGACCGAATTATCCGCACGCTCGCCATTAATTGATGTTGGCAAACGGTTGGCAAACTTTCCGCCCATTACCATTGGAGCAGGTAGCTGCTGATGCTTCGACAAGCGTTTAGTTCCCCTCCGCTGGCTGCAATGAGATGGTAAAGGGCTAAGTCGAGAACAACACCAAAAAATAGTTACCTTAGAGGTTTGAGTCGGGCCTGTGTGCATGTCTCTCATTTACAAAGCAAATCAGTAAATGGGCGAGTTTTAATTTGTTTTTTATCGAACCTTCATAACCGCTCGCTTCCTCGCAGTTCGCGTGTCGCACTGGACGATTATTTTGCTTTGTGTGGATGTGCATTTTTTTAGTTTTAATTCAACGCCACTTGCTCGTCTAATTAAAGGACCGTCATATAAAATTTTATTGCGGACAATTTTTGGCACCATCCTCGCATCCCCGGACATCGAAGTTTAATGAAATTTAAAATGAAATCGCACAAACGCACGGAAAAATGTATACCCCCCCCCCTTCCCCTCCCACTTTTGTCCTTGCTCCTACTCTCTGGATCTTATTTTGGGGACTTTACGGTGGACTTTATGTGAAAACCCGTGGGCAAACTAATGGCCTGTTTTTTTTGGTGTTTGCTTCCACCTCAATATGGCGCTAGCGCGGAAGCGAAAATATTTCCCTCTCAAAAAGCCCTCACACTCCTACGCCTCTTAATTACTGCTTTTGTTCTTTGGGAAACCGGACACACCGAACGCGGCGGAAAAGGTTGTTCAAAAAATATTTGTATCGAATGTTCTTTTTTTTGCCTCCATTGCCACCTTTGCGTAGTGCGAAGCAAGTGGGTTTACCTTTGAAAATTTAGTGCCGAAAACTTGTTGATCCCTTCAAAAACATCTCCCGCTCGGTGCACGTGTTAAACGTTTTGGGAAAATCGAAATTACTTCATTAGGAATTTCAAGCAAAATACACAAAACAATGTTGAGCCATGCGCTCAGGTTGGGCTGATTTTCAGGGCTGCGAGAAAGGGTTTCCGAACATAGCATGCCGTCTTTATCTTTAAGGGGCTGTTTCACTGGACACCCAGCACGTCAATGCCGAAGGACAACGTAGTAAGCATCTCGGGCAAGCAGCCCGGGGAGCAATCTGTGAGGAAGCGCACGTACTTACCCTCCGTACACGACACGGGCTCGTTGCCTCGAGAACATGCGGACATGCGGATGGAATTTAATTAACGTGCCGGCCCCACTACCTTACCCATTACCCCATCACCAGAAGGAATGGAAGTGCGGTTTTTTTCTCTCTATTTTGGTTTAGCTTTCCTCAACTCCTTCTTCGCTTGTTTTAATGGGTGTCGAAAAAGCGCAAGGTGCTGGAATGCTGCCACAACCTCGACGCTCAACAGGAACCACACCACTTGAATCCAGCAACCATCATCCCACACCAGCGCTCCGTGGGTACAGCGCAAAGGCTGATTGATCGATATCGCAACGTCTAGAAAAGGCGCATTACGAATTTCAATAATGTGTGCGCCTCTCTCCCGCGGACTCGAACGCGCTGCAATTGCTCGGACTCGGCAGCCCGACTGAAGGACACTCGATATGGGCGGCCAAACAATAGGCACTACGGTTGACCACGCACTGTCTGCTACCTTCACCCGGATTTGCATTTGTGTCCTTCAATGTGCGAAGGGATGCTAGACGACTGGAATTCACTTGTTGTTACTCCAGCACTGGGCCCACTTGTGGCGCACTACAGCACAGCGGCGCTCTGCTGCTGGAAGCTGAAGCTGAAAACAAAAAAAAAATCACCACCCACCACCCTCCCAAACGAACGCTTGCTTCCGGTCCGATATCCGTCCATTGTGTTCCAAGCGGGGGTAGAGCTACAAGTGCACACGGGGTGCCTTGCACCATCGGCCACCGGAAGGCTATTGTTTTCGCAAACACTTAGCGTTCCCGTGTGTCGATGTGTGCTGCACATATGGCAGTCAATCAGCCGCGAACAGTTGACGGCTGTCATAATGGGAAATGCATTAGCATATTCATTGTTTTGTCCACGCTGTTCCCCCTCCATTGCCAGCTTTCATGAAGCATTCGCTGACCGGGCGGGAACGTTGAGTAGATTTGAATTGAAGGATGTTGTTTTGGAAAATAGTGATTGCTATCTGGTGAAGTAGCATCTCAAAACGAATGAATTGTGCACCATCAGGGTTTTCGCATTTTTGGGGTGCAATAGTGCTAAGGACGTCTAGCAAGTTGCAGGTGCTAAATATCATAGGCATCATCTTCTACAGAGAAGATATATATATAGTATCCAGAACACTCTAGATAGAATTAACTTATGGCGATATGCCGGAAACAACCTCAGCAGGACCCAAGACTTTCAACTCTATCTCAACAATTCATTCAACAAATATCTCACTTTACCAGCGGTCGGCAAACTTTTGAAGCAATGGGCGTTGAGAAAAATGCGTTTTTTTTTGCGCTTAAACTACTAAATTTAAAAATTTAGAAAAAAAATTGGCTAATGATATTAAGAAATGGCTAATGATATTAAGAAGATTGGTGATATTGCTGTCTTTCCTAGAATGATATCATCCAAGCATGGTTCAACATTGGTAGTACCTGTGCTAAAAACTAATTGTAATGTTAAATCATTTATTTAACAGGGAGGGGTAGTATGAACGTATGAACAATCAAAAATAACAAAGCAAGAGCACAAAATTTTAGGAATATTTTGGAGATGATACAAAATCCTTGCAAGTTTAGCGAGTTGTAGTTTTGTTCAGGCATATAATAGACTCTTTCGGCGAGATATAGTATCGTTCGGAAGTAGGCGTTGACATATTCGGTTATACTGTAGAGCTGTCACTTTCTTACCCCTTGGACTGCAGCTTAGAAAAATTGCTGGTTTCAACATATTCATATTAAAACATATTCATATCTTGTTCTCTTCGTCCACGTGATCCTCTGTCAATTGAAACACGTCATACTCTTTATACTTTCAATGACCCTCTTCTGTCCTGTTTCAGGTTGTTTAACCACTTTTACTATCTCTTTGATTTCGACTCCTCTCTTAACTCTTTCCGTAACCGTATTTTTTCTTCTAATTCCCTTTAATTATTCTCCTTAGTTTTCTATTACTCTCTTTTTTTTGTTAAGTTTATGATAGTCTCTACGCTCTACCCTTGTTTTTTTTTCTTTTCTTTTTTGCTAGGTCAAGACTAGGTTAGTTAGGCTTAGTTTTTCATGAATTATTTTGTTTATTGGTTAGTATTTAATTAGTTTTAAGTCTATTATATTTAGCCTTAATGGCGGATATTGTATTAAATAAATGAAATGAAATGAAATGAAATGAAATGAAAATGCTAGAGGAATTATTATTTGATACTTATAGGACATTTTTATTTCTTCTGGACCATCTTTGGCAGTGTGTTCGAGTATGGAGTGTGGCTGAGAAGGATGAACCACGAGCTTGCTGAGCTGTACGAAGAACCGAGTACCCTGACGGTGGTGAAGGCTGGTAGAATAGGATGGCTGGGGCATGTCATGAGGATGCCTGTCTCATGCCTCACTAAGACGGTGTTAAACAGCGATCCAATTCGCCACAAGGCGCAGGGGAGCACAGCTAGCTCGATGGCTGGATCAGGTGAAGTGAGAACTGTCGGAGATCGGGTGTCAGGGACCGAGAATCCTGGAGAATGATTGTTGACCGGGCCATGGCACATCGACATACTCTATCGTGAGCAGGCCAACAAGAGAGAAAGATAGAAAGATAGCCAATCCTACGTACGGAGGCACGGTCCATTTGGGACTTGAACCCATGACGGGCATGTTGTTAAGTCGTACGAGTTGACGACTGTACCACGATATCGCCCAAAATAGATACTTCACTATATCTAAAACTTTGTATTGCATGTTTTGCGTCGGTAATTACTGTAACCAGACTTAAGTGTATCTTATCTCCATAGTTAAAGTTAAAAGATTACAATGGCGTAATATGTCATACTGAAAGATCTTTAGTAATTTGTTTACGAATAGTTTCTTCCCGTCTTGAGTCAAATCAATCAAAAATCAGTCAAAATCAGTCACATCCTTTCGCGGACCGGATCGTCTCCCCGTGGCAAGGACTGTCTATCCGACTGCGGTATACTAATAAGTCTCGAAAATCTATATAGGACGCCATGACCACATGATTGTCTAATTCAGCGTGTTGAACTTTCTATATTGGAAAAAATGTTTCTAACATAAATGTTTCCCAATCTTTTTTTTTTCTTTTTATGTGCTTCAGGGTCCGCCTTGAAATGGATAAAAGTAATGTTGCCAATACGGCTAGACTCTAGCCCAGCGTTCGCCGTGGCACTCAATTTCCATTCATTTCATAGCTGTCTTGGGCCAAAAAATGGATGACAGTACTCACTTTTAAATAAGCCAGAGAATGATCTGTGTTGAGACGTTATCAACAGCACTCTTTCTTTCGCCCGCAGTAAATTATTATTAATAAAAACAATCGTTTTTTAAGCTGCCTTTGAGTTATAATTTTATTATGAGACGCTAAAAAATCCGTCACTTGTCTCGGGCTAAGGCGAAATAGTGAACTTTCTTCTCTCCCGTAGCCCCGATCGTGAGCCTTCGGGAGTACTCGGCCCGATCAGTGTTGGAAGTTGGAAGAAAATTTGGGTCCCTAACCTTTCAATTAGTGATCCGTTCGACCCGTTCGAGGAACACCCAAGAGACCGACGAAAGGTTGGGAGAGACTACCCTCAAATGACATAACATATGCTCGATCTACTAGGTATGAACAGAACCAGTTCAGCACATTTGCTCCGATGCCAAGTTTTCCTAGTAGAATGTGCATATAGCAGTGTGTATAGCGTCTATTTGTTGTCGATTGTCCATATTGCAGAGACACTGGAACGTGAACTCAACAACTAGTACCAGTTGATCGTATCGGAATAAATACATGCTGCTACTGAGTTATGTATTGGTGTGACGTTGGGAGTATATTAGTGTGCATTACTTTTCCGCAGACTTATGCACCTGCGCATTGCGACATAATTTCTCTGCATTTCGACGCTCGCGATTTATCACCCTTCTTCAAAATTGAGATAATCCAAGAGCGCTTGCAGATTGCTGGGAAAGAAGCGATGGTTAGGAGGAAACTGCATGTAACTGGAGTACAGAAAGTCCTCGGCTTCTGCAACATGTTTCTTTGTTTCGACTATTCCGACTATTCCGCCTGTTCCAACCATTCTGACCATTGCGTTCGTTTATACTAGTTATGTGCGCTAAAGAGCGCACTAATGACTCTGAAGCCAACTCGGAACCAATGACAGTTTTAAGCTAGTAAAATCTATCTTCTCGCTAGTATTCGTTTGTTTCTCGTGCACTGTAATGAACGTGTAGACAAGTACAGAATGAGCTGTGAAAACGTATCTATTGAAAATTACTTCAGTTGTAATAGCACACTGCCCATCACGCTCAATCGAACACATATCGCACACTTCTTCTTCTTCTTTTTGACTCAACAACCGTTGTCGGTCAAGGCCTGCCTGTACCACTTGTGTGGGGTTGGCTTTCAATGACTTTTGGATTACCCCCCATAGCAGGATAGTCAGTCCTGCGTATGACGGCACGGTCTAGTTGGGGCTTGAACCCATGACGGGCATGTTGTTAAGTCGTACGAGTTGACGACTGTACCATGAGACTGGCTGACATATCGCACACTGCTCACCGCAAATTATGGAGCTACCCGATTTTTCGCACAGAACGATCAAGGTTGGTCATTGGCTCCCTTAACATCACTATCCATATGATCGGCGCAATCAGGTGGCGTCGATGAATGCAATGATTGTTGGGCATCTGCTTGCTTGTGTGGTACAGAGCTGATTGCTTCATTGGGCTGGTTATTTCTAGTCCGAAGTTGATAAACTCGCGAGCCCTAAGGTCCAAGGTCAGGGATGAGTGCAAGTTCTAGCAGCGTTGCAGAAATACGTACTTTATAAGACAGAAGGCCATCGTCCCTAGATTTACATTTCTACGCATTAAACAGAATCCAATAGCATCATTTGTTTTAAGGGAGCATTTTACCACTTCGAGAACGCGTTCCAGCTTAACGTCCTTGACAAACGGATCCATACTCTGGCATTTTTTGGCCTTTCCGATATTACTATTGAAAATGTGGATGATGTGTTTTTTGTCAATTTGTCACGTACGATCGAAAGTCTCCAAGCATTTATCTTCTGGCTCAAGATGCACTTACCATACCAAACAGTGAATTTACCTGATGTAAACGATTTCTTAATTTGGTTCAATTTAAAATGTGTTAGGCCTTCTTCACGTCAATGATATCTCGGTAGATGTCGTTATTTTAGCTCGACCTGAAAACTCCCAACGGAATATCTAGACTGTCGACCATGTCCTAGAAAAACGTATGGACTTTCAATTACATCCAAAATCATTGGAGAAACATTATCAGCTTTAATTTTCTCCTTCACTGATTTTCCTGTCTCTTCCCCAACCATTTTTCATTAACAACTGGAGTGATTGATAACAGCCCACCCGTATCTCTCCGATGATAGAACGACACCTACCGGGAACTAAAATGTGCGTGTGTGTTACTCATATGTTTCGGCAAGAGCAAATCACAATAACCGTATCATTACACCAATTGCCATTCGCCTCCTTCCTGCTCCACTTGCTACCACAACTCTCCCTTTCCATTTATGTGCCAAACGTCAATCAGCAAATTATCTCACGGCAAATCTACGCGCCATATCGATTGCTGCGATATGTTTATTTTATATCGTGTGTTTTTTTTTAAGAAAAGCGAAAACCAAAACTCCCAATCTCTCCCTTTATCTTCCATTTTATATCTATGAATTCGCAAAGTGGGGAAAATTGTAGCGCAAAAACACACACGCACTCGTGCGTTCTCGCCTTGAGGGCATCATCCAATTTGCGTACAGTATTCCTGTTACAGTCATTCGAAATTAAATGCGAGTTCTTTCTATTTTTTTCTGTTCGGACATCTTGCATATCGAGAAAATGTAAAACCAAAATCGCAAACACACACACACACACACACACACACACATATACATTCCCAGGGAGAAAACAATATTCTAATGAAATTGAAAACTTCAAATTGTCCTCCCGAGCGTAGATCGTGGAAGTATCTGATTTGAATAAAAGGATTATTATTTGTAGAAATGTTTTTCTTTCCTCTATCTGAGTCTCCTACCCCACGGGAGACTGTAGCAAACATAATCGCCACAGCACAAATATTGCAACCGAACTGCCTGTATGCGTGTGTGTGTGTGTTCCGGTGGTTAAATTGAAAAGAATAACGATGCCCTCCACACGTCTACCCGTGCCGGGGTGGAAAACCTGCCATCACCCCCCCGAGGGCTATCAGCTGGCTCATTGCGGTTCGCGTTACGTGTAAGTGTAGTGTGAGTATCAAACGGAGCAAACAGGGCAAATGTTAAAAAAAAATCAACAACAAACACAGCATCACCACCGTTGACGACGGCGGCGGTCACGTGGCTGATTCGCGGAAAATTTACATGAAATTCAATATTTCCCGCATTTGATGGAATCGCAACATAGCTCTAGGAAGGATTTTCACCAACCAGCTCGAGCAGCAGAGAGACCTACACACTCCGGTTTCGCTCCTTCACCCCGAGTCGGGGTGTGTTTGTGTTTTTTTGTTTGCCATCTCGTCGTTGTCGATGTGACTTTGATTTGCCTATCCGCTTATTTTCCATTACGCGCTGCTACGCGCTTGTTTGTGCCGTCGTTTGGGTGTATCATCATTTTTTATTTCAACATATAAACTCATACACGTAGGTTCATATTCATACCGCTGTTTGTGGAGTGAGGCGGGCTACGGAATAGAAATTGCAACAGTAGAAAGACGACCCACGCGACTAGTACAACCAATGCATGAGAAGCGCGTATTTAGTCGCCGAACGTTCCGGGCCTCACTCCGCCGGCGGGGGTGTGGCATGCAAATTTCGTCGCAGAAGATACTCCCGTCCTGTTTTGCATACATATTGGCCTGGATGTGGCGCCCCCACCAGGATCAAATCGGTTTGCTGCCGTGATTTGTGTGAGGTGATTTTGCCACTCTGATGGGTTCTTTCCTCTTTTTTTTATTATACCAAACTCCGCGCGTTATGATTCGCACGATAGAGTGGCAATAACCGGTGCCGTGTGATCTTAAATTATGTAAACCAACCACCAAGCCGTTTGGCTGCCGGGCGGGGAGAGACGGAACATTATTAAACCCAACGCTCGGATCGTTCGATTTAACAACCGCAAGCCTGGGCTGGTCTGCTCAACATGGAATCGATTAGCTAACGCTGGAAGCAAAAAAGGCAAATGACTGAAGAGATCGGGAAGGGGTGGACAGACATTGGTCAAGCGATCCGGCTGCGGAAGCTGTGACACCTTCAATTTCCATTTTGGCGTAGAATTGCATTATTTCACAGTCAAGCTGGGTGCGCTCATCACCCTCCGGAAACCCAACATTCGACAACGATTTCAATAATCGTAACCGTAAATTTGTGCGTACACGTGCCCCCGGGAAGCTCATTCGCACACACACACACGCGTAGAACTTTTGTGGCCGGAGAATGTGTGTTATTAAATTTGAAATTGTAATCCCCACAACGCGTCCCAAAATGCGCTTTCGCTTTACCGTGTGAAGGCAAAAATGTCAATGGTCGGTTTTAAAAACGTGAAATCCTTACTTAAAGTAAAAAAACCCTCATACATTCACACATATTCGCAGTCATTTTCATTGCTGTGGCATGCATGTGGATGTGTAATTTTGAGGCGTAGCTAGAGAAGAGAGAATATGGGGATGCTGAAATGGGTTTCCGGGAGGATGGGGGAGGTAAGTCATCGGAATTTACGATTACGATAATGCACCGCGGAGCGTAAGACCGCCGAGCACCGTGGTTGATTGACAGTGAGGCAGCGATGATATGCAAAAACAGGGCTAAACCATGGAGGGCGAGAGCATGTAAGAGCTGTCGGAGGTGCAGAAGGCCAGTGTGGTGAAGGGATTGCCTGTACAGGCTGGGGACGCACAATTGAAATGTGTTAAAATTTCTCGCTCATTAAAATTAATGCACCAACTCGATGAGCGAGACTCACACACACATAACAGTCCCGTCGAGCACTCCAGCGCAATACGGGTGCATGAGCGCTCGCCTGAAAGGTATGCACACAGCGCAGCACGCGTTGCGTTCGTACGCAAAACGGATCAACAATGTCGATACTGGGTGGTCAGTCTCGGGAAACCATTAAATATCGTATCGGTACCTCGCGCTGGTCGCTAAAGAAAGAGAGAGAGGAGAGAGGAAAGGCACGAGGTAGGGAGGTGATGAACTCTCTTCCTTTCCTTTAAATCCCTACAAACCGTTGCCGTAGCTGCTAGCCCATCAATAGCTGGAGCCCGCGTGTCGACCGACGGTTTTCAGAGTACTCACTGACAGGCCGAGGCCATCAATTTCAGACGATGCTGAATGCAAACATTGCACTTCCCTTCCAAACTCCGACCCCCCCATCCCCCCAACCACTCTCCCTCGGCGCCTCTCCATCTTTCTTCCCGGTGCAGGAGGGCGTCCCAAATCCTAATCACGGTTTAAAAAGAGCCGTTGCCCCTGTTGGGCGCGCCGGGCGGCAACTGCTTTTAATCACCGCCGAATGGAAATTTATTAGACAATTGACACGACCACTCGTCCGTGAACTCTTTCTCCCGGGCACTGGATTTGCAGCATCCCTGCAATAGAGCGAAGAAGGGACAGGGACATGGAAAATAGAGGGAGCAGAGTGTGTGCATGATGCATGCAGCCGGACCCGCGTGTGGAATTGGTTTGCGGGCTCGTTTCGGGCGTTTTTTAATTAAATCGTTCATCCGACGCCATGAACAAGCCATGGAAGGCAGGGCGGGAGGGTGGAAAACACCCAAAGTATCACCCACCCACCTTCACACCTTCGCACGCCGAAGTGGACGAAGATTAATGCCCTAACCTTTTTTTTTTTGTCTCCGTCAAAACAAACAAAGCACGCGCGGCGGGCTGGGCTTGATGTTGCACACAGGCGCGCATACCGGCGGGCGCAGGCAGCAACGAATTGCAACAGGATGAAAAACTCACACACATACACATACACATACACCGCTCACTGCATGCAAACTGCAACTGTGTTGCCCGGTGCCCCTTTCCCCCGCTTCTTTGACGCGACAGTCAGATTTCGCGCAAAGATCGGTGCCATAGGCGTGCGAAAGAACATTAAAGCTGCACGTGCCGCCGATGCAACTAAGGATTGCAGTAATTACATTACCCCGGGCCCGAGGAGGTGTAATGTGAACATGCACACACACCCACACATTCAGGCACGGTTGTGGTGCACAAAGGCCGCCAGTGGTGTAGTGCCCTTGGGTAAGGTTTCAGCTCGCATTACAAGCATTCCTGGCCACCAAGGGCCTGTCGATGGACACTCCTTCCCCTCCCTTCGGCGCTTGCTGGTACCCTGAAATGTGTCCTCAGGCGGAATGGAGGGGAAGGGGATGGACTGAGAGGTGGGTTGGGTTGACTCATACGCACCCGGAGTCTTTGCATCATGCACCCATGCTAGGAAGCGGACATTGAGTTAATCCAATTAAAAGGTGAACATTTTTCACGCTGCGCACAGTATCTGCTCCAGCCAAGAAATTGTACGGACCTGAGAGTTCTGGTTAGCTCCCAGTGAGCGATATTCGAACGCAACAAATATAACAAACTGCTGGAGCTTACAAACTACCAAGAATTGCGGTGTCTTATTCTGGAAGATTCATTCAAGACATTGGAATGTGAGATCTGGTGAGCTCTCAGGTCGCAATACACCAACTCTACCCGAACAATAAACTTCTAGAACTCGCGTACTATAGCAAACTATGCAAAAAACACATAATTATATTCTTCTTGATTAAGCATTCAAGACATTCTAGGATCCTGGTAAGCGCTGGTGAATCCCGATACCGCTCGGTGCAGTACCTTCGCCCAAAAACACGCGCACACACACACACACATGACGAATATCTCGCATACGCTCGTACCGTCGCAAAACTATCTAGAGGAAAACATCCGGAACGGAAATAACCACTCGTCGGGTTGGAAGAACAGTCTTTCTTCCCCTTCTGCCAGCTTCTGCAAAAACCAGCAAAGGAAGCTCTAAATTCGTTTAGCCCAAACGCCTGGTCAGTCAACGGTTGGCGATGAGGCGAAACAGTTGTAACCAATTATCCCGAAAACGTCACCGCCTGCTTTCTCCGCCGAGCACGGAATCAATCACACCACCGGTGGCCGGTGGCAACAGTCCATTTACCGTCACGATCGGTCAATCCTACTCCTGCTAGCGACGGGTCGCACGACCCACGGCCACGGTCCGGTCCCGCAACAAATGGAAGACAAATAAATATCAAATAGAATTATCTCCCGGCTATTTAGCTTCTTCGTCGGCTCGTTTTCCGTCCCCGTCCTGCAGCCCGGCCCGTTTGAATCCTTTTTTCTCTCCCCCTCTTTCAACCTCATCTCTGCCGTCCTCTCTAACCCGGCGTAAGATGAAAGTGAACGTTTGGTAAAAGTTTCATTCCCTTTTTCTTTCGTTCAAAAGGGGGGACGGGTTTTCCCTCTGCATCTGTCCGCTTTGATCAATTTCCGCTAGTGCAAACAAGGTGTTATACCCCACCCCCTTTCCCCCATACGATTTGGAGTGAAAAGCCGTGTCCAGGCGAGTGTCCAGAAATCGGATGAAAGGTACCAGTCAGCAACGGAGAAAGGAAAAAATAAACCAAATCAATCGCATTTCGGTGTGCAAACTCATCGAGCACCGTTTCCTGTCCGTCCTTTGCCTGTCCTTTCCGCAACGAACAGAGGAATAAAACACGAGGGCAGGAACAAAAACTCGAGCCACCGGCTCCGGTCCAGCGCTCAATAAAGGAAATCAATTCACCCGGTAATCTGTTTATGATTGTCATAAATTATGGCCCACGCCAACAACGAAAAAAGAACCTTCCCGCAACAACCGAGGCAATGCCGAAGTACGTGCGCGCGTGCCGGCCTTTGATCGAGGCGCCTTGTCTTGAGGCATGTAAATATGTAATCTCTTTCTTTGCGATGCTTTTACGCCACTGTTTGTCGAGGAGAGGGTTTGCGATGGGATTTTATCGTCTCGCTTTTTTGTGCCCTCACACCCTTTCTTATCCCTTTTTGTTTTTTTTTTTTTTTTTTTGGTTAGGTTTGGATAGCACGAGGACAGTACATCTGGCAGAAAACTGATTTTTTTCAGCGTTGGTCTCTTCTTTATGGCACCCGGATTTCGGTACGCAACTCAAATCTGCGGTGCACCTCCCAAAATCAGTGCCAGTTGTTGCTGGCACACACACACAACATGGATTTATTGATAATTCGCAAGAAAGAGTTAATGCCTTGTCGTGTAGTAGCCGTTCCGGGCGCGTTCCTGCCCATTAGGGTGGCTTTCAACTGAGACGCATACTTCATTGCAGCCTATTCTTTTTTTGTTTTCCCCGCATGCAGATCGATTGCGTATAAAACACGGAGTCGCAGGCACAACCTCGCTCCGATAAGTACTTCCCGAAGCGGCCGATAATCGAATTGCAGACGTCGGACATTCGGGCAGCCGGACGTTTGCGATGCTGTCTCGCCGATGCTTGGAGTGTAATAGAAATATCAATCCACCGGGAAGGAGAAAGGGCTTCCAAACTATAATTCACCCATTGAGGGAGAGAGAGAGAGCGCGCGCAGGAGAACGAAAGGGGTTCGTTGGAAAATGCAATCGATGAAGCGGATCGTAGCGGCCATTTACGACGCACGATTTTTTACGGTGGTATAATAAATCTAATTTATAGAATGAGACACATAGCCAGCGACTGTGTTTGTGTGTGTCCTTGCGAGTGTTCCCGCGATTAATGGTTGGAGGTTGTGCACTACAAAGAGGGTGTGTGTGGCAAAAACCATTGTGTGTTGCCTTCCACCCCGTTGACACCCCGTGTCGTGTGATTTTTTTTTTTTGCTTTCTGTGTACAACCCGGGTCTTACTTTCCCGGTGTTGTGGTGACCTTTTGTCCACGGGAGATCGGTAATTCGCTCAAGAAGCGAAACGAACGCAACGAGTGACTGGCAAGCAACAAAAAAAAGGCAGCTACTCTAAAACCCAAACATTGATCACCCGTTAATGAGGGATTATGAGCGGATATTAATGTCATCGGTGTAACGGAGCTGAGCGTTCTTTTTTTCCTTACGCTTTTGCCCGGCGGACAGCCTACCTTTCAGGGAGCGGAGAGACTATTGAGCCGTATTGGTGCCCGCTGATTTTCAGGGAGCTAATCAGTGCCGGTGATGCTAAGGGACAGCACGACAGGGCCCGAACCCCATTCGAGCACACCGAAATGGGCACAATCCGCCATGGCGTTTTCCCTACAGCTTGAGCTTCCTGCTGTCGCTCGTGTTTTATTTTTGGGTTTTGGGGTGTTTTTTCATTTTATTTTTTTTGAAAATTCGAAACGAACCGACAAGGAAGTCGGAGAAGCTGTATTGCAAAACAAATCAACGCTACCCCAGGAACCGGTTTTCTGTTTGCTGATTTTTTGTTTTTGTTTTTGATTCTCTTTCTCTCCCCATGGAACGTTTCAGTTTTGAAGGATTTTAACCCAAAAAACGTGTGTACTGTCGCGGGGAGATAAATCATATTACCGACCAGGGGTGGCTTGTTAGGAACCGAGTCGGTCGGTGCCGACTCGTCCAAAGCAACAGGGGAACTGTTTGCACGCACGCTACGAACGTAATATTTTCAAAATAAAACTCCATTAAACAGAAACGCATCAAGTGGAAATCTATCAGCGGAAAAAATGGAAGCTAAACACCGAAAAAAAAGATGCCCTGCAGTAAACGGGATAATTAAATCACAATCTCCGAGCAACATGGGGTGCGTGTGTGTTTCTGTGTGCCATCCCCCTGTTTCGATTGCGCTGATTAGCGTTTCCGATTTGGGTTTTTTTTCGCAAAAAAAAAAGATAAAAAAATGCGACAAATGTGAAACCCCTTGACCTCGTAGATCTCGCCGGAACCACACAAACCGCATCCTTTCTTTATCCGTCCCCGCACGGGAAGGGTCAGTAATTATCGTAAATCAGTTGCACCGACTGCAAACATCGAAGTTCGAATTTTTGCGCTGTTTTGTGTGTGTGTGGTTTTTTTGTGTGTACACTTTTAGCGTAGGGAATGACGAAATCCTTTATATCCCTTTTCTCTGCCGGCAAACAAAAAAAAAAAGAAGTTAAATCACCCCACAAGTACCGTCCGGGCGCTTTTTTTTATATGTTTTAGCGTGCGCGCCTGTCCGGTATGCAATGCCCGCACACAGAAACACTGAACGCGTCCGGTGTCCGTCCGTCAGTTGTGGCTGATTTATCGGTGGCCCATTATGGTGAGCGCTAGCGTGTTGCTAAATTGATGTTTGCCCATTTGTTGCCTCCCCCCGCCTCCCTCCTTGACGCTTCCGCCTGTGCGTCTTCTCTTATGTTCCCGTGGTGAAGTGGCGCGCACAAAATGAGACACAATCTTTTGCTGTGTCGCCAGAGCGCTTCGAAGATCAACGGCAAAAAACAGGAAAATGCAACACTGCAAAGGGAAAAGAATCAGCCATGCCGAGGATGAGCACACATGAGCACGTCCATCATCATGGCGTCCGTGAATTCAATCGGGTGACAAAGCGTTTGAAAGGGAAACAATGGAAATAAATTCTGCAATAAACAAAAAAAAAACACAAAAAAAAGAAACAACCCGCGCCACGGAATCACGAATCCCGGTGAACCCGACACCGATGTCTGGATGAAAATTTTAATCAAACCCTCATACACAGATACGATTTATGGCTCAATCCACAACCTCTGGGTCAGTTCGAGGGGCGATTACCAACCGTCGGTACAGTTCAACTGGACAGCTTCGTTACAACCCGTCCGGGTTCAGTTCAGCTCACGGGGCTCACGTGCTTCGCGATTTAATCATAAGTGAAAGGAAAAGAATATAAAAGACTGAGCAAGAGAGAGAAAGAGAGGCAGTCAAATAGAAGGAAGATAGAGCGAAGAAAAGTAGAAAGTCCCAAACCTGATTGAACCACCAAATCCAATTCGTAGCGTTTGGCAACGGTTCCTCTGCTCCATCGGCGCCATCCGGCTCATTACATTGTGCGCCTGCAGGCTATGCAAAGACAGGTGCATCGCACGAGATATGCTGCCCAGAATGCACAACATTGTGTGCTGCACTCGACTCGCGCACTTCTAGCCTCCAATTCGATTACTCATGATGAACTACTTGCCAACTCAGGTCGCGTAATTCTCCCACCTCCTCCCTACCAAACCAGTGGGGAAGGATTTTATGAAGCGAACTTTTGCCCACTTCGCTACAAAACACGTTTTCAGGTTTCTGCAGCGATTCCTTCTTCTTTCTGTAGCTCCAAGCTGGCTTATGATTTCACCGCGCAGTCGAAATATCTGTCTATTCCCCCGATGTCTTTCGTCGATGAAAACTAATTTAATCAAAGTGCCTGCAAACTCCGCGTCGTACAAAAACTCCCGAAACGAGCTCGTCGCCTTCCTCCCGCCTGGAAGGTATGCTTACTTCTCGGCACGGCTGCCCCGGCTTACATGTGGAGGACGTGTGAAGTACATTCTCGAAGCCCGCAAACACGTCGCACATTTCCGGGCACCAAAACACCGCCAGAGCAAAGCATCTCCGGAGCATGGCGCACACAAACACACGCGCGTTTCAATGTGCAGCGGAGTCGTTCGGCCAGAGTTTCATAATTTTACCGCTGCTTGCTCCCACCCCCCTTGCTGATGAAGCAGTGACGATCGCGAAACGCTGCACCGAAGCGCTACAATCTTTATGCAAACGATTTGCCCTGCACTGTAAAGCGAGAAAATATTTATGCAATATAATTTTATTCGCCGTCGCTCGTAAAGCTCGCACGAATGGACGGGTACGGGAACAGTATAAACTACCTCGTGCCTCATACGGTGTCTACACGGCAAGGCGGAAGGTTCTTTTGGTAAGGACGCGTTAAGATCTGTCCCCTGGCACCGTGAACACAGCGCTCCAGCTTTGCCCGAGCGAATTATCCTTCGTCAACGCGAAGGATGCCTGCCGGGCGCTCTGTTCGCTAGTACTCGCTGTCACGCGGTTAGATCGAATCACAACCGTCTTTTTGCGTTTGCTGGAGTGGCTTCGAGAGCCGTTCGAACCGAAAGGACGGCGAGGGTGTGTGCAATAAAGATTATTGGAAATCGACCATTCCCATCCGATATACGGAAGCATCGAGGCGTGGGAGCTGCTACGGGCTTTACTACTGCCCTGGACAGACGTGTGCATTTGCACACACAAACATACACATACGCAAAAAGAGCAGCCCAGAATCTTGGAACATCCAACAGAAGATCCTTCACATGGACGCTGATGCGGCAGGGGACGATAAAAGGTTTGACAAAGGGGTTCACCACAAAGCAAACTTTTGTTACGGTTCACAATAGAGCAAACTTCAAGGCACCCGTGTAAGACACAAGCGCACACACACACATATGCATACTTACAAAAGAAGCACTTCATGCTACCACACAGCCGACCTAGGGGCTTCATCCAACACAAGATAAATTTAATTAAACTCCTCCGACGCCCGTGCGCCTGGCAGTATGCAAAGCCGGGGACGACCATCATCGCCACCGAAACCGGGGATGAAAAGTTTTGCCTCGTTTTCTTAGCCCCTTCCCCAGGGGAGCAGCACATCGTCCACGGTGCTGGTCATCCTTACTTTCTTATTTCTCCTTACCTCTGCCTCTCCGCCTCATTTCGTTCTCGCCCCGTCGGTTGTCCGACAGAGAGGAGAATAAGTGAGCGCTAATTAATTTATTGAAAAGTTGATAAAATTTTACGATAATGACCGCACGCAACGCTCTCTTTGAGGAAACGTGACGACACAAACCGTGATTTGGCCAATTCACCTTTCATCCTTGCTCGACGCCACCACCCCTGCTCCGCTTTTAGGCGACTATAATTTTGGGGTTTGCGGTAGTGCGTCTTAAGCAGACGACGAACCTTTTTTTTTTAAAAGTCGTTAATTCCAACACCAAGCTAGAATGGGCGTTCGCCACTCTTCATCAATAACGATATCATTATGGTCGGACGTGTCCCTGTCGCCCATTTTGCCTTCTCGCTTGTTGAGTCACCAACAAGTCGTCAACTGTCAATTACGATTCCGTACGCCTACTTTGCATACCGTTTGAGGGGTGGCCAAACGTTAGCGGATGGGTGTGTGGATGTATATATTTTTTATTATTATTTCTTGTCCCGCTCTCCTGCAGTGTTTATTTAAACCACCTCGGTGCGTTTTGTCATGATTTCTTATTAGTCGTCTTTATCCGAAACCACTTCGACGCGTCACTTGTTTCTCTTTTTTGTACTTAGGGACGACAGCTCCTCTTGCTGTAAACGTAGAGCGCTGCCCCTGCTAATGACCATCCAAGATCAAAACAGACGACGAGCGTGCGACTGCGAGGGAGGCAGCTTCGTATCAATAGAACAAATTAATAAATATTAATGCCGCAAACGGCGTCTCTTCGGAGGAGCAATGCGGTAGTTAATGTACAGGATGCGACCGGAAATGATAAGTTGCTGACTTATGGTCGGCCTTTGTGCTCGCCGCGGGAACATTATCGTAGCGCTTCGGGCAGGAGCAAGCGATGTGAGTGAAGGAACGGCACATAAAAAAACGCCACCCTGGCGCCCGAATGTAGGTACCGTCGCAGAAAAGGGCGGTCGGTGTATGTGTGTGTGTGTTTTACTTTCGAATAGTATCACTAGACTCACGACAGAATGTCCCTGACTCCTTGCTTTTTTTCGGTTTATACCATTAATGTGTCCCTAATGGAACCAAGCAGAACGTAAGGTTCATTTGAACGATGCTTGGACAGCGGTACGAGAACATTTCGCGCCATCAGTGAGGGTTTTTTTGCTTCTTAAGATACAGAGGAACAGATAAATTCATAAAAAGTGTACTGTAGAAAAAAACATGCCTAGCTTTAAAAGCATGGTTGAGGAAATACGTACAAAAAATCACGGTTTGAGAGTTGACGTTAGGGGGTAATTATCCTTACAAAGAATTTGCAGCCGGACTCGTCTGGAGGGTATTTGCGATGGACAGCTTCGTGTAAGTCACGTACACATAGAACGATCGCGTGAAGGGGACAATCATAATAGGACAAAGGCAAATCATCGACCGTACGCGCTAACACAATGGGCGTATATATCCAGCCGAGCGATATGCAACATCCGATGGAGAGGTACGTTACACTTTTGAGGATGAAATAAATGTAAGTTGAGCAATGGGTTGTGCTTGTATGTATGTGTATGTAGAATACATTGGTTTTAAAATGCGACATGATACAAACTACAAGAAGCATTTTGTTACCCACATTGTATACCTTCCGAAAGCTTGACAGTAATATTATCCTTCATCTATGCAATCTGCATCACAAATTCGCTTGTTGGTCAGCTTTTTTACTAACGCTTCCAATACAGCGTTTACCAGCTTTTTATCAGTGTCGAGCATCCGCTCACACTAGCATACAAAACGTTCAGCTCATTCCCGCTCTCCCTCTCTCTCCCTCTCTCTCTCTCTTTCTCTCTCTCTCTCTCTCACACACACACACAAATATTATCCCTCTATCCCCTACCCTTACAAACATTCTCTAACCACTGTTAATCAACTGCGATAAAAGCTACAATAAATTTGATTTTCATACGTAAGAAGTAGTAGTTCCGGTGGCACAAATGAAAAACCACGGGCAGCAGAAATTGTTGTGAAGGTACCGTTGGTACGAACATTAGCAGCTTAAAGAGGCGATGCGCTCCAAGACAGAAAAGATACAGTTAAGGAACGTGCAGAAAATGACTGCTGTCCGAGAGTCGGGGATAGCATTAGCTTACCTCGTTAGGATATGGTTAGAAGTTGTGCTCGATTTTGGCCACAAATCTTCAAAGGAATGGCAACCTAGGTTAACCGTATGCAGAATGCCCATAACCCGACAGCGCCTCAAGGTTTGAGCGGTGGCAAAAGGTGGTGCAAAGGCAAAGTTCCTTCTATAAATGTAAAGGAGCGGTCGGCACGAAGCAAACAGTCAAGCGCCGTAATTAAACCACAAACAGCCAAAATCCCACCATTTAATCAATTTCCCATTTTAACCACAAAAAGGGGATTGGTAAAAGGGTCACTGTTTCAAAGTACCCTCGTAATTCGTGCATGTGTGTATGTGTGTACAAAAGTGACCAAAGCGGCATGGCACTATCATAAACTCCAAACCCAAGGTTTTGACGCCCCGAAGAGACAACTTAATAAAATTATTATCCATGACCGCAGCGGATGCTGTTTATTTTGGAAGTCGAGAAGTTGGGCCAACTTTTTCGTTCACCCACCCACTCTCCACGTATCAGCCGCCGCCGGCATTAAGTGTTTGTGAGTGTCCGATGTCTTAAGATGTTCACCCGTTCGCCAGCAACCCATCAACACTCCCTGGCCTGGTGGGAGGGGAAACGGTGAAACCCCCACAGGATGGGATGATTTGCATACCGGGCATGCTATTTGGGACGCATTAACCTAACAGACACACACACGCACATATACACTGAGTGTGTTGTTTTAATTAAATTCGTCTCCTTAATATGGGTTTGTGAATATGTGGAAAAGCGTCCACTGGTCAAGATCTTTGCCCCGTCATCAAAGGATCATTATCTGTCCTCCCGGGAGGTCACCCCGCTGTTACTCTGTGAAGACAAGTGAGTTTATGTTTGCACATGTTTCTTGCCCTAACACGCAGCTCGAAAATAGAATGGAAAATAGAATGAATAGAAAGGACAGACTCTAACGAACGAAAACAAAACAACAGAAGATGTTGTAATGCTATCGGCAGTAAAACGAAACTACAACTCTGCATTGTGGCTAAATCGAATGCACCTTGCGAAATGACTTTTTAATATTGTCCATCTCTTCGGGAAGGCTTCAAGGATAGGTTCTCTCAGGACAAGGGCACTATATCTCATCTTCCATTCCACGAGTTCTGTCCGGTCGTGTAGGTATTATGCAAAATTCAATTTCCCGTTGTAACTCAATTAAACATTACGGAATTACGGGTGCAACATTGTATGCTCATGGACACACTATTTCCGCCCGATGGGGAAACATTACGCTGCACTGTCGATGATGCCTTCTGGAAACTTAAGCGCACACTCGATGGGCCAGAGAATCGATTCCGAGCGTTCAAAAACTCCCTTCTAAGCTTACCCCTAAGCTATGATTATCGGTCCGACTTTGGATGCATCTTTCCCGGCTTGATTGCACCTCATTAGGGATCGCTTTCGCACGCCCGCGAACCTGCGCTGCTTTCTTATCCCTCATTTCCTCAGTTCAGCGTGTGTGGGAGAAATCGGATTATATTGTGCGAAGATGTGCGTACACGGTGCTAATAGGCTTTGGACGAGATTGGATTAGAGACGTCACGTCTCATTTGACGTCTCGGCGGCGGAAGTAGTGCAGATTATCCAGTACAGAAGAGTGTACCGATGTACAAAGAAAATTCTTACGTGCCGGTTCCGGTTGACGGCGTCAATCGCTTCAAGTTACGTCCACACAACAGCGAAAAAGCGACATACACGATTGGTCAAATCTCATACAAAATTAGACATATGTAATATCGTGTGAGTTCATGATGGGATTTTGTACCGAAGCAGCAATAATGGAACGATCCTAGACCTGGAATGGACCTAGGTTCGCCAAAATACAAAATCTATGTTTCGTACTTGTTTTTTTTTGTTCATGAAAAATAAAAAAAAATGATCACGCTCTTACTCATTATATAGGAACGACAACGGCGTTTAAAATTGGTCATGGTTATCTAGTAAAAAGTTAATATAATTTTGATATATTATTCTAATGGTACGTGAGACGATTTCACACATCACCTCCCAAGGGACATTTTAAATCTTAATATAGTTTGAACGATATTGTTACAACTACTTCATTAAGTCTTCTTTTTTCTTTTTTCTTTTTTCCTAATAATACTACAATAAAACTATTTTAGAACGAAAAGGCCCATCTACAGAAATCTGTTAAGAGCACTAGTTGAATCCGTTTTTACAACTTTAATATGTGAAGCGCAAATAAACTATCACAATTACAGCTTATTGCTATGTATATGTTCTTGATGCGGCAATGAAGTAATGAATATGAAGTCACAATACAGGGGTTTCAAGTCATTTCGCAATGCATGCTGCATATTTTGTAGCTCACGAAATTTATTTTGACACCTAGTTTGTAGATGGTTTTATCCAATGTTAATTTACACCCGCCCAATATTAATTTTGACAGCCCTATGGAGGTGCAAGTTTGCACATGTTTTCTATATTCTATATTCTAGATGTCTACACAAAACCTCTGTAATGATGGAGAACAATTGCCAAATATCTTGTTTTTTTTCTGATGACATCACTCGCCTATAATTAGAAAGCCATGCCAAAAAATGTCATTGTTGAAATTCTTCATAATAATTTAAAATTTATCAAAGCACCAAAATAATATACATGTTTATATTTTTTAAATTATATTATTTGAACTAAACATGTGTTTTAAATGCGCATATTTTGCACGGCAAACTATTTCAAGGCTGTGCCTAAATCATATCGGAACCATATCAACTAATCGATGCAGGGGATAAAACCATCCACCGCAAGCAAAAGGAAAAACTAATGGCTGAAAATCGCGGAACACAACTTAAGCGGAAATTATAAATACTTAACTGCTTCGCGTTTTGCGTTAATAGCGTATCTCAGGTACAGCATGTATAATTGTATTTCAAATTCCCTTTTTTCCAAGACTTAAAATGCATTTAATAAGATTTAGTTCATTTTGAAGCTTTAGCCTTAAATAACAAGTATTAAAACGTGGTTTACAAACGTTTACAGGTTGTTTAATGCCAGTCATTAAAACTCCAATTTTTGTTTCCACAGACAGTCTTATAAGCGTCCTCAGAACGTTTGAAAGGTTTTAAAAATATAGCTGTTTAGCATCTTCAAAATATATTTGTTTGTCCGCGCTGTTCCTTCCGATTTCACGATCCTTGAAATCAAATCTACCGTCCAAAGTTTGAAGATACCAGATACCGAAGGCAAAAGATGCCGCCAGGGTAAAATGCATGGAGAGAACAATTCAGCACATCATGATATAAAAAAAAGCTTGATGTATTTTTTTTATTCAAACACGATAAAATGAATTGAATACCCGGTTTGAACTCCACTAGAACACATTCTGGCACCGAAACTACATCAAAAAATGGGTCGAAATTTCGACATTTCACCAAGCTTATTTAAAATTTAGGCGCACTGCTATCTAATCTCAAACAAAGCCTTATAATTGATCTCTCTCGAGGTCGCTTCTCTTGCTCCCGATTCCCCTACACAATGCGTCTCCGGATTTCGCTGCTTATGTCGATGTCGGAAGTAATGACCGTCCCAAGACAGTAGAACTCCTTTACCAGCTTGAGATTGTCGCCGTCAACTAATATACTGCTTCTTAGTTGGGCTGAGCCTCTGGCAAGCAAGTACTTCGTTTTCAATCAAATCCTTGACACTTCACGTTTGAGTCGCGTATACGCCTCACACACCTTCGCAGTTGTCTTGCCGATCATGGTGGCCTCTTACTTGCCAGGCATATGGTATCGCTGCGTGATTTTCCATAGATGAGCTTACTCCGGTCTATGGTGTCGCAGGCTACGGGACTCTCGGCACTTCTAGCTTCTGTCGAAGAATAAACGTGTAGCCAGTGGTGGATTTACCTAAAACAAAACCAGCTTGTAGCAAGCGGGGTAAGTCTGCAGAACAGATCACAGGGACAGGATCTTGTGGGCGACATTGAGGACATTGAGTTTATGCATCCAGAACATTGCATGCAACACTAATAAACTTTCAATGCAAACTGCAATGAAACGATGATAGGTTTTTCATCAAACAGTCAAAATGATTCCACGGGTTTTGCCCGAATGTACTGGATGCTTCGACCCCTATTTAATAAGCTGCAAAGGATTGAACTGTACTTGGAAATAATCTATTCTCACGGCGACCTAATATCCGAAATCGATTCCACAAAAATCCGAAGTTTGTCTGAATCAATCCCGACCAAAGCTTCATTTTTCACATGATTAATCGGAATTTAACACTCAATATTTTCGCAGAATATTATCGTTAAACACTGGTTTTGCAGAAAAATCATTTTGCAGCTTGATAAGCTTTTTCGGGTTTTAATAGCTGAGGTCAGCCAGGCTAGCCAAATCGATATTGATCGCTTATTTCTCCGATGCATTTTCAGGCCCCTAGCAGGAGTTTAAGGCCCCGAGCTCTATTTAGCACTGATTTCAGGACGACGGAATTTGACTCCAAAGACTCTTTACTTCTAATGGTTAATGCATATAGCTCTTTATACAATACTGTCGATCTTGAGGTTAGTGTAAATAATCTTGAAATGATTCTTCGAGGATCATATTGACGATCAGAAGCAGTAAGTTATTTATTTATATATTTATTTACCGTTTTCACTTTCGTCATAGTTACCTGTTTGTAATTCGTTATCATCATGTTTAGTATGATGTTAATTTCAGTTAGGTCCATTGTTAGCCAGTGTATTAAAAAAATCGAGAATAATTAATGAGGCCATTCTAGGCTAGATGACGTAATAAAACAAAATAAATAAAATATAAAATAAATAAACTTCTAAAATTTGGAATACGTATGAAAACCACACTCATCTTTCTGTCAAAGTTGATATTTTTTTTAAATTTAATAAACCTTTTTTTTTGTAATGAACCAGGCTACTCGGGTAGCCAGCGCTTTGAGAGGCCTATAACTTTTTCATGCGAATTCAACATCGATGCAATATTCTGATGAAAACTAACTCGTATCCGTTTTTATGTTGTAGCTTTTCATTTGAAAGGATTTTTTTTAAAGTGACAAAACGTAAAAACAAGTAAACAAGTAACTAAGAAGAAAAAATACACTAGAATAAAACTTTCCAACTGACTCCGGCCGACTTCGGATGACTCCGACTCCAGGTGAGGGAATGGTCAGAGACTCGCCGCATGCAATTTTCCCACATGCGGTAAGAAATGAGTTTTCTCTATTGTCTACCTTTTTAGATCGCGATGCGTCAAAATCACATGATTCTAATACCAGAGCCTACGGAACAGTTCTGTCAAGTCGCGTCATAGACACACGCACAGAACAGAAAAAAGTATAAAGAAGTAAGGTTGGTTTTTTAGGCTTCCTTCGCCTTTTTTAATCAAGAAGTAATAGTCCATTGCCGAGTCTATACCATGTTTCATTATTTTCTTTCCTTTTCTCTGTACTGTCTTCGCGATCGACCTTTAGGAATTGAATGTGAAAAACTGATTGCGCAAAGAACGAAACCTGGAAATGGCTCTAGAAAATAAGCGCAATGATATGAAACGCTTCTTCAGTGGGAGAACACGAAAAAAACCGGAGAAATTGTGGCACTTTTGTTCTGACATTTAACTCTGGTACTTTTGTGGTTTGTCATTGCAGTGAATTTCACCCTGGGTGACTGGAAACACCTTCGCTTTAGGTATGACGTCCGACGCTATAGGGCGAGATTAATTTCGACTATCTGCGAGTGGTACAGATTGCCAGGGAAAAATTGATAAAGCGATCGTTCGTTTTTCGATTTGGGAGTGTTGGTTGACATTCGCCGTTTTGCTTTTAATTTTTATTCGCTAATTGTTTTCCTTTTCGACTTAGCAACATGCTCGTCGTGGGTTCCCTCGTAGCCAAGACTGACTATCCGGCTGCGTGGTATTGAACGAGTTTGGAAAGCCTGTATAGGCCAGCACGTCCGCGTAAGACGTCACGCCAAATAGCGGATAATGTTATTTATTAATATGCAATTCTGAAAGAAATAGAAATAATCGCTCGCTTTCTATGATAATCTCAGATTGATTAATACATTGCATGCAGTGTCCCTGGCTGTTCTCAAAAATCACATATTGTTCGAATTTATTACTATACTTACGTCTCTAGATCTCACACAGCACGAAAACTATGGAAATAGAAAGAAACATTAGTTTTGTGATATTCGTTCTTTTTTCATCACAAAACTCAAAACCTCCAGGAGAACTAATAACAATTAAAATCGTAACATTTTTTTATACGAAGTCTACCTTCCAGACATTCTGCGGCCGAGGATCAACACCATAAAAAATCAATTAGTAACACGATCGTTCAAAAACACTCAATTTATTTGGTTTGCAGACGAAGAACAGCAGCACAGCCGCAGATGTAATGCAGGGGCGCAGGTAAATCAGTTTAAAAGAGGACGGTGCCGGAGAGATTTATCCGCCCCATTCACACACATCCACCAAACAATTACATGCGCATTAACCCAAAAAAAGCGATTCGACGAAACTACGACTAAGCACACACACATTCGCCACTGCCTCGTCACAAACAAATATTTAATACGAAATTTACATTGTATTACAATTGCTAATTGTTTCAAATTTATCGTTAACCTGTGGCTTGCATGTTTACTTAGTGCTTCCCACCCATATCCCTCATAACTTTTCTGTATAGCCTCGCACACGATCGAGCGACGTTTTTTTTTTTTTTTTTTTGAAGGAGCCGTACGGGAAAGCAGAGAAAACATGAACCCTTCTTATCATTATCACAGTCCTTGTTGATGAGCCGCCAATCCGGTCGGGGAGCAATCGGATCGGTAAAGAAAATGGGAAATTTGTCCGCTCTCTCTATCTCGTTTCTGTCTAACTGGGACTATACCATCGCAACCACATGATGGACAACAGGGAGTGGAGTTCATCTTTAAATGTAGTAATCGCACAGCAGCACCAGCAGCACACAGTCCGGGCACGGTCTAAGATGGTCGGGATTGGCAGAGCCGCCGTACAGCAGCGCTGTATGGAACAGAAAGCAGAAGAGTGCATAGTAAGTTGGAGATAAGATAAAGGTACGATCACGTCCGTAGCTTTCACTTGGTGCACAACAACAGCACACAATGCCACACGCGCGGGTAACGTTCAATGCGACCATACTCACCATGGGCTAACAGATTGGAAATGATCCGGCGCATCAAATGTCTGGCCTGCAGTGTCGCGATCACCAGCTGTACGTCGTTCTGTTCGTTTACCAACAGACCGGTCGATGCGGTGGCACCGTGCAGAGGCTCCGGTTGATTGTTGTTGCTGCTGCCATGAATGGTTGAGGATGGGGACGACTTCGGGACGGCAGCTTCCTCGTCCTCTCTGGCATTATATCCGACCGCCATATCGGTTGGGTTTTCTCACAACCACGCACACAAACACAAGCTGCTTTCTATTTAGCACACAAACACACACACACGCACACACACTTTACTTGCTTAAAAGCTGAATTATTGCTTTAACGTCTTTTCCAACAAAATTCACACACTTTGAAGGCGAGCGAGCACAGAGTCAAGATTTCACGAACACGGAAATGCGATTCCGAAAAATATCCACAACCAGAAGTGTATGTTCTCTGCGAGCCGTTTGGCCGAATCCCGATGTTATCCTTGTGACGGTTTCGAAGAAACTGAAGTTCCGCCACAGCCCGGGTGCGCCCTTATGTACTCGCCCCAATGTTGCACCAGATAGACTTGTTGCGCCGAAGCGCTACACAACGTGACGTGCCTTACGGGGTACTACACTGTTGCACGCTGGCAGGGCTGTGCCGAGGCCAATCAGCGGAATGGAACGAACCCCGGGGAACCTTGTGCCGAATGTGTACGGCAAACAGGGACAGCAAATTAATTTCTCGTAGCTGGTTTTGCGCCGAGGGAGTGGTTTCACGCGCTCTGTTCTTTGGCTGACTGTTTTCAACGGGCGCTGGTTTGCGTAAACTGAATTACGATCACGATCAAAAGACTTCAACTGTGTGGTACGATGTGACTGGAAATTTAAATAAAAAATATTATAATAAATACAGCGAAATTGCTCTAAGGTGTACCGCTCTAGGACCTACAGCTGAGAAGGACATTCATTATCGGGAAACGAAATCATATTGTTGCTATGCAGTATTCAATTCAACATACCAAGTGTGGAAGTAATGTGCCTCAATCGAAAAACCGGACAAAATCTTCATTGAACATAAGATAGATTTATCCGGTTTTCCGTTTGAGGCACTGAATGACTCAATTTGACCACTTTTTCTGTGACCTGCCATGCTGGGAGCATATGCAACTTATTCGTTTTTAAGGGATATTCATCTCAACGAGATGTTCTTTAAGATGACCATTTACACGGCCCGTCATATTTCACAACTCGGCTTAGACAAGAGACTACAGAAGATATCACTGCACTGTGAAATGAACCCACTAGTCCGACCTGGTCATACTACTTAGAAACAATATAGTTTTTCCTCGAGTTACACTATACACTCGCGTATGTCGAATATCACGTTTCCAGCCTACGTTTTGACTTGATTACTCTTTGAAATATGCTTATTGTTAAAGAAGTCTGCTAGGGAAAAACCATCGAGACGGGCATCCGAAATAGCAGAAGGCGTCAAATCGCCTGACCAACTCTCGGAATTGCATTTAAAATACGCAAACAATATTTGAATGTATGGACCAACAGGTCACATTCGATTTTAATGGCATTTAAATTATTTTCTTTAACTAATGTTAACACATGTTAGTGCTTAATTTTTCATAGCAGAAAACTGCAATATTTTACATCAAAACGGCCAGAACAACGATTTCGATCCATTTCCCGCTAGGGTTTTGATGTCGAGAACGATAGACTTGAATCGACTCTGAGGAATCGAAAGAATACGTAGATATTTTGAAGAACTCGCCTACTTGACACATGGCTATGGAAAACTCGAACCCGCAATTATCAGATATCTTTTGGAAACACCTGGATTGTAAGCATAAGCCTGATAGTTGATAAATAGTTTTTTTTTTAACGAAATTTAGTACTTTTATGCATTTAATTGGTCATTTAATACAACCGTGTGAAAATACAGTTATCGGTACTTAGTAAATTTTGCGATTTTAGAAAAAAAAGAGATTTTAAAAATTTGGCTGACTCGCGAAACTTGAGGAACGGCTGTAACTCATCAGTGATATACTTTGCAAAGAAAACCGAGTTATTTATTGAGTAATTGATGGTAACATTATTTATTTGGCATGGAACAACATCGAATGGAATTTTATTTATTTAGCACAAGACAATGGAACCATTATTCAGATACATTTTTACCACAACGACTGGATAGTATATATTAAGACGATAGCTGGGGTCTCCAAACTGCGGCTCGCGGTCCCCAAGAGCCTGTAATGCGGTCCGCGATGATTTTGTAAAGGTTAAAATGAATAGTTTATTTTTCGACTAATTAATCAACTCTGAATTGACTCTGAAAGTAAATTTAAAATGGCCTTTAACAACATTATTTGTGGAGCTGTGCGGCCCACGAACTGAAAAGTTTGGAGACTCCTGGGTTATAGATTATATGGGTCGAATATAATACTTATGGTGAATATTAGACGACAAAGATGAGTCGATTCCATTTAGTAGAGCATCTTCAGAACTTGGTGCACGACACGTTCACATCCGCTTCATAGACGCAAGCCGCTTGACTGCCGTCATCATGCTTTAGCCATCCATTTGGAAGTCGAAACTGTGTTAAAGGATAAACAAATTATAGAAAGAAAAAAAGTTAGCAAACCAAAGTCCTATTTTCCCTACGTACCTCTTTAAATGGCGATGATGCCGACCGTGATGGTGGCGATGGCGGCGATGCCGGACGCGATGTCGACCAGCTGGCCAGCCTTCTGCCGATCCGCACCGCAGCCGGCGTCGGCGGCCTTGGCGGTATCCACCTTGCCGAACAACACGGATAATCATACGAGTGCAACACAGGTGCCGGCGACGGTGCCCTTCCAATAGGCTTGGCCGTTCCCACTCGACCACTCGAAGCGGACCGTTGCACTTGTTCCTTCGGCGACGCTTTTTTGCGCCGTGCGAGCATACGCGCACCAACACCAAATGCCGATCGGTACCGTTCGTTGAGCGAACTCGATTCTTCCTGCGGCTCGTCGCTGGAGTCGCTGGATAGGGCCTGCCGGCTCGGTTTTGGCTGCTCAGCCGACTCGTGCAGGTAGCGGTTATGATTTTTGCGGATGTGCTGCCCGGCCGTACTGAGCGCATCCGACGCCTCTACCAAACAGTGGAGCTGACGCAGCATGGACGAACGCCGCAAACCGTTGCAGTCCGGCTGCATGACTGGAAGAGAGTGCCAAAAGTACACAGTTTTTCTTATTATCTACAAATACCGCCACACACTCGTCACATTCCATTACTTTTTTCATACAGCACATCGCGCTTTTCGTTCACCTTCTGTTCGAAATGGTTCAGTAGTTCGCTCAAAGAAATGTTATCCATCCTTCTGTCTGGCTTCTTTCGACACACACACACACGTACACAATAATTTGCCTAAGACACAGAGCTAAAGTGCTCGCGAGAGTATCAGGGAAAAGTTGGGACACACGTCTGCACAGTACAAGCTCCCGAGTGCAATTGAGATCAGGAGTTGGCCACCCAACACCAAGTTTTGCTAGCGGCGGCGGATGCGCAAGACAGTGCCAGATGACGTACTTATTTGACATTTCACAGACCATTGACTACGATAGTAATTGGATTACGATAGGTAAACTGGAATAAATTTGATTAGTATCATAAATCAGTGGTCTCCAAAACCTGTAGTCCGGGGCGTTAACAGAAGTGATCTGCAAAAAAACTTGCTTTTTTAAAAGATAACGCGTTTTTCAACAGATTGAATAAGATTTCAATATAATGTTAATTAAAAATTTTGATCTAAATCCATAAAATGTATGCCCACAATCGATGTTATCCGCGGCAAATGTATTTTCAAAGCCAAGTGGTCCGCGATCCTAAAAAGGTTCGGTAGCACTGGCATAAACGATAGGCAACACTGCCGTATGAGTACGTATATTCAAATTTGAATTTTCTGTTAAAGGAAGTCATCATGACCGTTGACCGTTGTAGTTAGTTAAAAAAAAGGAGCGTTGTCTAACGGTGCACCTCCATATACGTCGTATGCGTTTGTTCGAGTCGGATGGCTTGTTCAATTGCTGCCAGAGCGCCGCCTAAGACTGTCTTCAAATATAGATTTCGAGATTTTCCAACTCTATTGTAGGCATCGGAGCTGTTATTTGTGAAGCAAATCGAAATAAATACACAAAAGCATGTTTTTTTTTTTTTGTATGTAGACACAGAAAGCAACTGCAACACACACATATGATTATTTATTTCTGAAAGTAGTAGGAAACGTTTCCACTACTGCACGTGATTGATTACATATATACGATGGATATTAGTATCTTTTCAAGGCTATTTGCAAGTCTTTATGTTGTAGTCTAATACACGGCTGGTTAGTAGTTGCACTCAGCTGATAAAGCCGATGCTAATAATAGTAATGGTTTTCTTTTTAACATTTAGAAGCGAAGTGGTGCGCACCATTTATTGGCATGTGGCTAGGAAGCGAGTAAAAACTCCTGCAGGAAGTATATGTAGACACGTGTGATGATAACAATGTTATAAACAACAACACTAACAGGGATTATTCACAGCCCGATTGAACGAGCACCTTCGATTAGAGCAGCCGCCGTGAGTTCCATTCCGAACTGGCACCAAGTGGATGATCACCATCCCTCTCTCACTCTTTTTTTTTTGTTGGACGAGCAAGAGTATGAGAATGCTTTGACGAATAAAGAAGAAGACAATATTCGTAGTCCTTTATCTAAATCTGGAACAATTTTATAGTACTTTTCTGTCTGAATGCCGGCCTCATCAATCTTTTCACCTACTAGCACTACTTACAAGAGCTCCTGCGCGCGTGTTTCCTTACTAACAGTGGATCATTTCCCTGAATCTAATAGAAATGTTGAAATGTCTGTATATATAGAAATATATACTTATACATTTATATGTATGCATATCTATAGTCTATAAGGTAAAGTTAAGAGATATGATCATATTTATATCTCCCAACCTCACCTTATACAATCTTTCTTCGCATTCTTTTACGTCTTATGTCTACTTAGTTCTTATTTTTATCTTCTCATCTTGCGTTCCTTAACATTATTAATATTATTATTGTTATTTTTATGCTGTAAATCCCTTCCCAATCTTACAGAACTAATTTTGTTACTTATTTGCTTCGTGTCCGATATTTACATGTCGTACAAACTTTTTGTACATTAGATTATGGACAGTCAGCAAATAAGAACGAACCCTGAAGCCTTCATACAGGTACAGCTGCGCATTTACATCTAAGTGCAGCTAAAAAAATCTGAAGTCAGACTTATCTTAATTTTTACTTCGAAAGTAAACCTTATCGCCTAAAATGGTTCGAGTTTTGCTTGTCTTTCGCAACAATGCGAAGGAACAAACAAACATCTTAACCATGTTTGTACATTGCAGATACCCCGGCCCTTGGTTTGATAGTTGAACTGCACTTTATATGAAGAGCAGTTCAGTTCAAACGAACTATTAGCGCTGGCTAAACACCAACCAACACACTCCTTTACCCTTCTAAAGGGTAAATCCCTTATCTTCTAAACCTTAGGTATTATTATTCCTTATTTCCTAAACTTAGATACTATTACGCTTAAACTACCTTATTCATCTTCTTGTCAGTGCAAGCAGATACCTAGTGGGGGGTTACCTCTTTGCCTCGTGTCGTAATATTTACAAGATGGCGTCAAATGCGTTTAAAGTCCATTCAAACGCATTGAGCCGGTGTTTTGGGGTTGGACAGTGGGCAAAAAGGCACCGTATCGATTGCATGTCGCAATTGGATGGAGAGTGATGCTGGTAGAACCTATATGTACAGGTGGATTCATTTTAATACTATAGAAAACTGTTTATGGGTTCAGGGGATGGGTTTATGGGGTTATGAAGTTAATAAAAAGAAGTAAAATAAAAACAAAGCAAAGTGTGGAGCGATAAACCATCGCGCAGTTGGTCTATCGCTGCAAACTTTGAGCGGTTACATCTAAGATTGTTTTCCCATCCCTAAACGCTTACGTAAGCAACTTGTAGGATGGTAAGGAGCTGACACACTGTAGCAAAAACCACTACAGAATCTCAAGTAAACTACTACTAGGTGAAATTGTTGATGTGGCTAACAACAGGATGACTGCGGTGGGGTTTGGTATCGCCCAAGAACTCGAAAACGTGTCCTCCGATCCGAGTCCATACTAACAGAAAAGAAGCTGAGCTGCTGCTGGCTGCCGCTAGGCGAATCGATGACATCATATGGTCCCTCCTTCTTTTACTCCTCATCTTCCGCTTCAGCATCGGTGTTACCATTTAAATGCCATAATAGTACAGCAACACCAACATTACGATTTGGCACATATACTGTCCCTGGGGTGAATAATCCATGTAAGATATCAGCACTAGCAGGACGAGAAACGGAGAAAATTGGATCAGAACGACAAACACCGTGAACTTTGGTAGTAAAATGACCATCAAATCACTGAGCAAGACACTTCACCCAAGTGTGCTCCACCGTTACTCACCTTGAGATACCAGATGGGAGATAATCAAGCGCAGCAACCATCTAATGCGTACGACCTGTATCATCACAAACACGTCCTCCGGGTAGTAAACGTACTGCTCCTCCATCATGTGTGGTGGGGCTTGGAAGGTTGGATCCGTTTGATTGTCGTCGTGTATTGGTGAGGATGGTGGTGCTTTCGACCCACTGGCGACGCCTTCCTTCTCCGCATCCGCATCGTATTTGACCGCCATGCTCGCTTAGCCTGACCTACAGCGAATGACTCGACTCGCAAACAAATGCGTGACACCCGCTAAAATGTTTTGCGTGTCCTTTGCACCCGACGAGCTGGGTCGTTCAACGGCTGTCAGCTTCACTAGCACACACTGCACGCACGCACACACACACGAGATGTTTTACAGCTGATTCTTTTTACAACAACTCAAAAAAGTGCTTCGAAATCGTGCACGAGAGCTCAAGCTCTAGAAGTCTAGATGAAGACGGTTCCGAAGAAACTAAAGTTCCGACACACTCGGGCGAGCCGCTTTTATACGTGTATCATGCGCAGTTCTCCGCCTGCGTGCGACATTCGGCGCTGTTGCAGATGCTGTGCCGGCTGGTAACTTGTTGCGTCCAAGCGACAAACGGACCGAGTTGCAGCGTTGCTGCCGGACCCCGGACCGACGGGGTACACACCAGAAAGATTGTGTTGCTGCGGCTCTGGCTTCCACTTCCCGGCAAATAAACAGGGACAGCATATGGCACCGCACAGCCGAAGAGCGCACAACAAGCGCAACCGAAGGGGAGTGGTTTACGGGACCGTCGGTCCACGGGACGAACTTTGCTTTTCTTCCTCACTGATCAGCAATGCCCAGGCTCTTATGGGGAGATTTGGTGGGAACAAAACACTAACAGCGCTATCAAAAAAGTACAACGAGAAAAAACGTCTTCCAAGACACGCAGCCGTCCCGCCCGTAGGCTCGTAATTAAAAAAAGGGCAGAAGAGTGCCTGCTTCCCGCTTTTGTTCACGCTCGACCAATGTTTTCAGACAGACGGAACCTACGGAGAGAGAAAAACGCAAAAAAATGTATTACAAAACATCTATCCTCATGCCCCAACGCTTGCATGTTAGCCATAAAACAACTGGTTGCAAATAAAAATACAAACCTCAGAGCACCGTCCACCAGGACTTCCTCAATTTGACTGTTGTGGGAAGACTTGGGGGGTACCCCCCCCCCCTCCACCCTACCCTTTCTCCTGATTTTGAGACGATCACTGACTCGTTATAAACGTATATTGATTTTAATATTGATTTCCTTGACAGGGTGCGGCACCACAAGCTCTTACTACGAATGTGGGTTTTTTTTGCAGAACATTTTACTCCGTCGATAGTTTTCTCTCTTGGCAGTGACAGCGAAACCAAAACACCGTGTATGTGTGTGTATGTGTGGGAACTAAAAACGGAGGCTCAAAAGTTCCACTTCAGTTCTTTAGGAACATAACACGAAAAGGGGACACACATGATGTTCGCACCCTTGCCCGTTTTTCTTCAATTGTTTTCTTTAACTTTCGGTTTGGGCTAAGGGGGAGCAGCTTTCCGTTTTTTTTTTTGTCGTTTTATTTGATGGTCCAGTTTTTTTTGCTAACCAATGCCGTCGCCATCAATGGTCGATAAATATTGCTATTGTTTGGAGGGGGAGCTCTTTTGCTCCTTGAGAGGCGCGCTACTTGCACTTAATTACTGTTCCGTGGTGGCATTTGTCTTTTTTTCGTCGATGTAGCAAATCTGAATGAAGCAAAAAAACATATAGACAATCAGTTTTAACAATAGAAGGAGGACACGGTATTTGATATGTTCGACTTTTATACATTTTCCCACACAAAAATCAAAGACGCTCTTCTTACGACCTTTTTTTCTTTTCCTTTTTTTTGTATGATACGTCGAGCCGGAGAGCCCCAAAAATACGATTGAATTATAGTTCGAACTGGTGGGAAAATAAATTTTGATCTTGAAAAGTTATCGTGAGAAAAGGGTTCAGGCTGGCGTGATCGAACCATTATCTCGAATAACTGGAAACAGAAAATCATATTACATCCAAGGCCAGCCAAATCATTTTTACCATTTTAAACCTTTCGACGCCACTGAAGTGTGGCAAGGTTTAAACACTCTCTCTCTCTCTCTCTCTCTCTCTCTCTCTCTCTCTCTCTCTCACACACACACACACACACACACACACACACACACACACACACACACACACACACACACACTCTTTAGATAGCTCCCCTAGTCGTGTGCAAATTGAAATCGATCCACTAATCTAATCATTTATTGGCACACCATGCGTATACAATGTAGTCCGTTTCTAAACGCTTCCCAAAAACACAAAACCAAAACAGCGACGCAACAAACGCAGCCCCTACCAAAAACCGGAGCGACGAGACGGGCAATAAAATAAGTATTTTATTAATGCTTGCGTTCGCGCGCGCTTTTCCAGCATTGACGCGCGTAAATGAGATGCGGGCGCATTCACGTGCGCCCTTTTTGCTCCCATGGGAGTGTGCTGGGAGGGAGAGACAATGTCTGCCGATGGGTGCAATAAAAGGCAGGAAATCACTGCGTTTGAAGACGATTCGGGTGTATGTTGGCAAAACCGGACACTCCAGATCTCTTTTGGACAACAGTAAAAAAAAGTAAACCCCCCGATGAACCATGTATGGAGACAAAGGCATGAAGGGCAATTAAACTAGAAGAACGCAGCTGCGAAAATGCGGGTTGCGCGCTATACCACACGCTGTAGCACACACACACACCTTGACGCACCCAGCGTGTCAGTTTGAAAGGAAAAGGATGTGTCTAAGCGCACAACAATCTTAAAGGCGCATCCGAAACCGTTTGTTCGGCGACGCTCAAAAGATCAACCAGTGGCAACCTGTCACCGATGAGCTGTGTGGTGCTGCAGCACACCGGTATTCTAATGTTACCGGTTTCTCCCAAATACCTGTTGTTTGGCAGGACTCTGCAAGCTGCAGGGCACACGTGAAAATATGGTAATGAATCCTGTTTCCGAACCCTTCGCCACTTCGGGGGTTTTCCGGCTATGGCTAGAGGAGACACAAATTAAACGACAAACCAAGGGGTCCCGGTACCGCGTAAAAACCTGCCGCGTACCGATCGCACGACCTCGTCGCATCAACAACGACGACACTTTTCGGTGCATAATAAATCGTTTCTAATAACCTTGCGCGCCACAAAATCACATGCCATCAGTCTCCTCTGGTGCCGCACACACTGCACCATCGGCATCTTGTACCGTGTTCTGTGTGTGTGTGTGCGCGCAGCTTACAATATGCATTCAAAGCGTGTTCGTTTCATCGCCCTCCCGCCGGCGGCGTGTATAGAGAAAAGCCCTCGAGGGGAAACAAAAACCAGATTCGTAAATACGGGCAAAAAGCAGCCAAGTCGTCGCCTCGTCGGGTGGTACAGGTGGGAAACCCCCTTACCCAACCATAGCAACACAACTTGGGAAACGAGACGAAGAAGCTGAGAACATGCGCGCCGCACCCAGTTGTAAAAATATCACTTGCAAAACAGGTACCAACACCACGATTCCCCGGGTAACCCCTGTCCTGTCCTACTCGCGTTTGGTAAATAGTTATGATGCAGGTGCGAGAACCCTCTTCTTTCCCCTTTTTTTCATGAAAACTAAACGCTTTCGATCACAATTAAATGCGTTTGTGTTAATTTTTAGCAAGCACACACACACACATATCTTTATCTACATTTCATTCGCTATGCGTACCTGCACAGACAAGGATGATACGACAGATTTAAACTCCTCTCCATGGGAACCTGCTGCATTCACAAGTGGAAAAATGTAAGCAGGGGACCTGCGTTTGCACCGCCTTTTTATAAAAATTTATATTCCAGATGACGAAAGAGATTTTATACTCATCATGCAAAGCAGCCATTCCTGTTTCCCCCTTAACCTCATAAATATCTGCAGATAGAGAGAGAAAGATGGGATTGATTAATATTTATTGCTTCGCGATGATGACGTCGACGACGGTTAAAAATGCCAACCAAAAAGGGAGGTGTGCTTGTTGTCATCCTGCGATTGATTTTATTCAAATTGATTTGCATCCATCACACCTTTTTTCTGCTTGCTGCTCTCGCTTACACTCAGCGATGAGTCGTCATCCTGTGTGACTACTCCTGCTATAGGTGATATATCTCCTTACAGTTAAACCGAACCGTGGGAAGCCAGGGCGTTGTGGTGGAACCGTTATGGAAAACGGTGTCTTTAGAAGGTAAAGGTTCCGTTAAACGTTTTCCCCGAAGCGCGCAACACAACACCTGCCAATGGTCTAAATGCAAAAGGGGTATGTGTGCAAGATTGTAATAAAAAACGAGCTTGTCATGCTGTACAGAAATTCGTGAGGGCTAAAACTGACGTGGTCGTTACAAATCCGCTTCCTTTCTGTACCTAATCTTCACAGAATCTTCGCTCTACTGGCGGTTTGGTAACTCCACTCTGCTATAGGATGAATCGGTTGCTCAAATCGAACAATTAATTTAGTAGCAGTGGCAAACAAAGCAAGCTAAAATACCACTACACAAAAATAAATCAACTTGTTACGCTAAATAATTAACCTCCCGCTAAATAATTAATACCGTACACCTTACAGTTGCTTGTTTCTTCTCTCTTTCAATCGTCCAAAAACACCAAAAACATAATGCTGTGTGTGTGTGCGAGGGAATTGAAGAACGGATAGAGAAACGCACCCGAAATCCACACTTGAACAACGCTACATCTGGATCTGGAACGGCGTCGTACGAAAGGGTCCGGGGGTCCGGTCCTTCACCTCTCCGTTTCCCTACCAGCGCGCGCCAAGTGCGTCTCACTGCGCTGCACACACACTACGCGGTCGATTAGGTCCTCGATTTTTTCCCTCATCACACCACGCACAAAAGCGAATGTGTGCACGTGTTCACCCCGCGTTACGATTGTCGAGCAGGGGGGGGAAAGGGGGGGGGGAGATATGCATACACAGACACTCGAAACCGGCGAGTCAGAAACCGGAAATGCGCGGAGAAAAGCCATGACATGACACCCTCCATCCTCCCACCCAAAACACCACACACACCACTGCAACCGTGTCCTTGTTTGCGCGCGCGGAGGAATTGTCAGCGGAGCGGAAGGAGGAGAGTGAAATAGTTATTACTACAAATGCATTATCATCATCCCTGAACGGGGAGGGAACACACACACACTAAAACGCGGGCGAGAGGGTGATTTTGAGCGGAGGGAGGGAATGGTGAGGGTAACAAACGCTCTAAGCACCGCTGGTTATTGAAATTGAATCAGAATTCATCAACACCATATGGTCAGAAAAGTGTTCGGGGTTCGGGGTTCGGCCGTTCCACGAAGACACAAGGGTGAGGGAGGGTTCGATGTGGAAGGATGGATCGGTCGGTGGACACAGACCCCTTCGCTTCCCCCTCGGTGGCAATCTAGAAAAATATCATCTTCCCCCGATGGAACAATCTAAAACGATAAAAAAGGATAAATATCTGTTATTATTGTTCCGCTTTCTTCTGCGCTTCCACATCCAGTCCAGCCAGACTGTGTGGTGACTGTACACACACCAAGGGGTCTGTGTCCGCTTCCGTTTCGTGCGTTTTGTTCTGTTACTGCTGCTTCCGCATATTATATGAACTCCGAACCGCGCGTTCGCCCCCTCGTGAAAACGTTGTGAAAAGGAATTAGTCCAAAAAAGGTCCGATTAGATCCAGCAAGATTCCAGTGTTGGTAGTGCAGCATTACTCCTAGCACGCACAGCCACGCAACGCCGGCTCGCCGGGGATGTGCATGTGGTAATTCCGCGGCCGGGGGGAGGTAGCTGCTCTGATTAGGTTGCGTGATCATACCAAACACTTTGAGGATTTAATTGGTGCGCCGTGTGGACCGCGGGTGAACACTGGTTGCAGGTGGTTTTTACAGCCCGGTGGTACCCTTGTTACGAGCTTCCGAGAATCCCCGCTACCATGACCAAGGAACGAATACGTCAAACGGTTGGCACGGTGGAGGGGAGTGAGTGTGAGCTTCCGCTGGTTTGCATGGGGAGATAATTCCATCTTCCTCACTAATAATCTCGCAATAACTATTATCGATTGCATCGAACCATCTTGCCATGGCTGTGCGCACTTGTGCGAGACATTTTTGGATAAATGGATTAATACATTGCATCCCAGCAAGCACCAATGCTAATTAAATCGCACCTTCCACAGCAAACATTGAAATCAAAACCCACTTTTCTCCTCCGTTTTCCTTTTTGCAGCGGCACCGTCGTTTTTTGCACCGTTTGGTAGCGGCTACGACAACCTTACACACCAGCGTACGAAAGCCCGCATATGTTTTAGACCCCGCCGGGACACACCGTAAATCAATACACAGGAAAAAAAACACACACACAAAGTTCTTTTTGTGGTTACGCTAACACCTAATTTGCCCACCCCAAGCATGCGAATCGTGGGAAACCAATCACTTACCCACCACCCTGTGTGGGATATTGCCATTATCATTCCCGAAAAAGCCAATCCCAGGGAAAATCCCCTGTGGAGGTCGTCCCCAGAGAGGACGCGGCAACCTCGGATCCCTTTCCGAATGTGTTTTTTTATTTTTTTTTTCTTCTTCTCCTGCAGAAGTACTCCATATCCTGTTGATTTACATCTCTCTCGCTCTCTGTTTCTTCCTCTCTTTAACCCTTTTTTCTATTTCACCACAGTAATCACACTCCTCCCAGTGCAAATGAACATCAAATGAGACCTCTTTTCCGGTTTGTGTGTATGTGTGATTGCATTTCCGCTGTGGTTGGGAAGGCGGGAGAGCGCGAGCTGAATTACATTAATTAATTCATACATGCGCACTTGTGTCTGTGTGTGTGTGCTGCACGTGTCTTTAGATGCGCGCAAAACTGGGCCACGTTGGTGTTGTTTTATGAGAACACTAAATAGTTTCGTTGTCGGGCGCATTGATTCCCACACCAAGTTCATTACCCCTTTTTTTTAACCGGAACTTAATAAAACACAAAGAAGCATTATTTTGACATTTTCACTCGCTGCACCCCACACGTGCTACTTAGGTTCGTGGGTCTTGTTCCATTTTTGTTTGTTGCCTTTTGACGCAACATAACGCAAGGAGCGACGACATCGTCAATCATCAATCGGAGTAGCACCCGCATAATTTTTCAGACGGGGATTATTATTGTTTTTTTTTTTTTCTTGTAATCTTTCCCCGCTCGTAGGTTCCACAGTATACCGACGGGGGCTCAATCACTCTCGCCTGCAAGTGGCGCGTAAAGCACAACCATCTCCAACACTAGGTAGCGAGGGGCATCATCATTCTTCGCACGGGCTCCTCTCTTCACAGCTCGGGTTCTGTTTTGGGCAACAAAACCCCCCGCAGAGCAAGCACGAGACCCGCATCCTACAAAATACATCGCACGACGCCTACTTCAAGTGTCCGCGTGCACGCTCGCATCAAGTGCGCCACCACCATGCGCGCCGTAAGCGAGTCCTGGGTGTCAAATTTCATACCGAACGGCGTTGTCTCCGGGAGGCCTCTGTCTTTTTCTTTATTTTTTTTTTAATTTTTGGCGTGAGCGATCCGGCCGGTACACGTGCGCTTCTCTGCATTCCCGACCGCACCTTCGCTCAACCAGACAAAAATAAGGTGGTCCAACAACATCGATAGTTTATCGATTTATGCGTGATGAAATATGGACAAACCCCTTTTGGACGAAAACAAAGAACTCGCACACACGATATGGCTTTATCTCAATCGATTCTTTTCTATCCCAACCTTTGCCCCGTCGTGTGTGCGGGTAGGTGACCCCGTCCGTCTGTCTAGGTCACAGTACAGCCTCAGGTGTCAATAGCCCTCGGCAATATATGAGTGAGTCACAGCGCGTGTGTGTCGTTCGTCCCCGGACGATATCGCACCCACAATCGGTTATCAACCATTGATTCCGATTGCTCGGATAAACATCACAACTACACACCGAAGAGGAAATGTGTTCGGCGATGACGATACCCCGGCACAGAAGAGATAATGGTACTCGGCGCACTGCCGCGACGACTGTGGTTTTAATTATATTTCTGCAAATGAGCTGCGGAGTCGCACATTCCATCGTCTTCATCATGAATAATAAATTGCCCACACCACCACCCTGTGTGTTCTTTGTGTGCTGCCATCATCACGCAAACATCAATCAAAGATGAAAGCCGGATGAGTCTTCTCATTCAATGCAATGCATCTTACATCCGCGGAGAAGACGACGACACAATCTGCTGCCTACAAATGTATAGAGATTAAGTAAAATTAATCTAATGAATTCGATTCGATAGCGATAACAGTGAAAGCGCGGAATCATTTCCCTTCGCCGTTTCCCCTTCACGGCTTTTCCTGCTGCGCTCGACTTTTCATTCGAGCAAGCAAAGGCATAGCGTGTGGTGCTTTCAATAGAATAAGACCCTTCCCCAACCCACAAACACACACACACACAACGCTCCTTTTTTGATCCTAATAACGATAATCGAATCGCGTTCACGAGGCGAATTGCGATTATGCCTCAATATCAGGGCCTGCGGCCGGCATCCGCACTCGATTGGGAAGGACAAAACACTTATCAAAAATCCATCCGATTGTCTGCGTGGCAAGGCAAGATACGTTAATACAAGCAAACATACACACACACACACACACACACACACACACACACACACAAAAGAAAGAGACAAAACTTCTTCGTCCTGTAGAGCAAACCGCCGAAACTTCTGGCTCAAATTGTGTATCTGTGTGCTGTAATGCGGCGTTTTATTTGCCATCTTTCTACACCACAAAAGGCGTAGCACGCTATCATCCGTTACTCCGTTGCTTCCTCCCCCAAATACAACGACCCCATCACCACCCACCACCACCGCACAAATAAGGTGCAGAGTGGAAAATTAATATGACAACGCTCCTCTTTTATGCTCGCTGCGTACGACTCATGGCGGAAAGGGTGGGACAGAAAAAAGCGTGCGAGTTTGTCGCGATTTTTTTTTTTTGCTTCTCTCCGTAAAATTCAGTAACGGCACCGATGCATGGGAACGGGCGGAAATTCCAAAATCTCTACAGTGCGCGGCTCTGCTGCTATTCGCGCGCATCAACAGTTTGCTCAGAGGGCGAAGCAGGCGACAAAGGATTTTTTTAAGCAAACCTCCCTTGCTCACAAGACACACAAGAGCACCGTTGAATTGTGGTGGAGGAGAGGCAACATCACCGCCAACGCCATATTTCATATAATTTGAATACATCTCACAGTCTGATGAAAATTTTGAATAAAAATATGCTTATTAGAGCACATTTTTGGCCTCACGCTTTTCCGTGCGTACGCAGCCGAAAAAAGGGCCGGAATTGAAAAGAAATCGAATTGTGTATGTTATTTTTTTCCTCTTCTGCTTTGTATACTCTTGTGTTCGCTTTTCTACCACTTCCACCAACAACGACCCCGCAACGGATTTTTTTCCCATTCTCGAGCAATAAATCGAGAGAATTGACATGATTACGCAACTGGTGACGTGTTCAGGGCAAGGAACATGACAACGAGCAAGAGGGTGTGTGTGTTGTCATCTTCTTCTTTGGAGTAGCTTCCTAAGCATAATATTTCTTTATTTGGGCTATCAGATCCACCGTTCTATCTCGTACCTCGTATTTCGTAATGCGAAGCGTGTAACGTAATCCTCAAGTTGATCCAGTGACAAGATATTACAGGATGTGACCCTTTCGGAATATGCTAAGCACCGACCGAATGAAAGTTATTATAAGCGAGAGAGAGAGAAAGAGAGAGAGAGAGAGATGGAGAGATAGAGAGAGAAAGAAAGAAAGAGAGATGAAGAGAAAGAGAGAAAGGGAGAGAGAGAGAAAGGGAGAGAGAGAGAGAAAGGGAGAGAGAGAGAGAGAGAGAGAGAGAGAGAGAGAGGGAGAGAGAGAAAGCTAATAAGAGAGAGTTAGAGGAAGAGGAAGATATATATGGTAGGAGAGAAATAAAGGGATAGGAAGAGAGAGAGATAGAGAGAAGGCTACGAAATTCTAAATGAGCCGAGAATTAAAAGTGACATTATCTTTCCATCCCGTTGGTTTGCTAATTTTCCAAACAAAATCCCCTGCAACGGCAGTAATGGTGGTGGTGCTGGTGGTGATCTGCAAACAATTTTAAAGGTCGAATATGTGTGTCTGTGATTATCTTACCACATCGCTTTCGAGTACGCCAACCGACGCGCAAGCAATATCCACGAAAAGATGGTTCAATTTCGTGTCCTGGCGCGGGTGACTTCTACAGAGCATATTGTGGAAGGGTACAGTTTGCAACAACATAACGCCCAACTCCCTCCCTCCGCTCCCACCGATATGAATCATTGCAACGGAAGAGCTCATCTCCTGCCGAGCTCTCTTACTACTGCCACGCCAACACTTCCGATTGTATTCGAATGCCCATAAATTATGCCAATCCGTAGACCGCGCTGACACGCGCACACACACACACACAACGGGCACAGCGGCTGCTCCAGGGACACATATTGTCACGCAGTTCCCGTCCATCTCCACCCGATTCTACCGTACTAGCGAGAGGGACATTTGCATAAGCACGAAGCTCACTTACTCACCAAACCAAAGCTGTGGGTCGCTTGATGAGGGGAGGGGGGAGGGGGGAGGGTGGCAGAATTTTTCGAAGATTCCAACGATCCGTACAGTGTGTGCGCCTTACCATCAAACCCCCATCCCCTCTACCTTCCTTCGTGCCTTGCTAAATGATACCCACCGGCCCCAGCACCAGCATCACACACAGCAACTTTAAATCCAGTTAGCTTCCTACATCGGCAGCCAAAAGGTTGCGATATTGTAGTGGAAAGTAGTAATATAGAAAGAGACACATCGCAGCCAACCACCATTTGGCTTGTGCTTCCTTTCCCTCCCGTTCGCAAAATGTATCGCGCACAGAAGCAATATGTCAACCGAGATCAACTCACCGAGCGACGTACAACCCACCGGATGTGTGTGGCGCGTCTAGAAGGTTTCACCATAAATAAAATAGCATTTTGCAATTAAAAACTTTGTCCGCACATCCACACACACACACATACAAGCGTGGGGCCCCTAGGAGCATCGGCAGGGCTGGTTGTTCTCCGTTTTGCATCAGAGCACGCAGCGGCGAGAGGCCAGTGTGTTGTGTCCAGGCAATTGGCACACAAAACTGATGTGCTACACACCGCGCCACGCGGTAGGGGCGACGGGGCCAGGCCAGAACAGCCAAAACCGACCAACTGGTGGGGGATGGGTAATGAATAGTCGGATTAAAAGGTTACCCTGGAGTTAGCTACTACTCTGCCCAGTGCCCCCCAGCGACCTGTACAGGCAGTGAAGCGTGCGGACACAAAACACAGCAGTAGCAGCAGCAGCAGCAGCAGCAGTAGCCCTCGGGTAAGTAGTAATAAAATAAATCAAATCATGATTTTGCACGAAAGGGTTTTGCCACTGCGCTGCCAACTCTCAGCTCGTTCCGGAAAGATACAGCCCAGCCCCCTTGGTTTGGATGGGAATGCGGATTATGGGTTTTACGGCTTTCACCGCAGGTTGATCGAACTCACACAGGCGGGGATGAGAAGTCGTTAAGTCGACCACCTACAATTGCCAGCGGAGAAGAGGTGGGTGTGTGTGTTGTTAAAAACGAAGAGGTTCACCCAACCAGTTGGCAGTTGGAGTAATAAGTACATGGCTCACACCGTGTTCTCTCTCCACTACACAAAGTGCCACCTTGTCGCATAATGCTGAGCACAATCGGTGCAAAACGAAGCGACACACAGAGAGTTCATCGTTGCCGGAGACACGTCGTCATAAAACTATCGACATAAATTTGATACCAACAAAAACTGCATTACTTGAGGATGAATGCAACATTACAAAATACATCGGTCGACAGGTTAATGCACTGAACAAAGCACGGAGAACCGAATGAAAAATAAAATAGCCGATTTTATTCAAAATGCGGAAAAGCTCTGTCCGCGGTAGAAAGATTCCAGCATTCTTTTTTACATTACTGTGTACACCATCTCAAAGCAAAACGTCAACACAGAGGAAGTCACAAATTTTGTCGCCAAACTTGAGCGCAAAGAGTGAAGATTCATCCGAACGGGGCTGCACAGAGGAAGAAGCGTGGAAGAATAAAAACCCCCGCTAAGCAAATGCGGCTGGCACGTAGCACCCCACTGCCCCGGAAGTAGGAAAAAGCAGGAAAGAAATAGAAGCAGTAGTAGTAGTAGTAGTAGTAGTAGTAATAGTACATGTCGGAAGCGTATTTCCCTCCCAACTTTGGCCGCGGCGCGCTCTTCGCGATCCAATAATTTCGTAATTTATTGATGCTGTTTTGCATAATTTTTCAATTGTGCTCGGGGTGAAGGGAGGGAATTCGTTCTTCTCGCATTGCGCTTTCTCGCTGGATGCGTAGCCGTTGGGTGGGTGGGTGGGTGATGTGAATTCCTCTTGCGTGGAATTGATTCAATCGTACAAGGTGTTTTTTTTTTCATTTTTCGCGAAAGATACTGATAACTCTTGGATGTACAATGAGGCAGAGGGGGTCAACCATACTCACTCATTCGACCTAAAATATAATAAGATTCTAGAAACGCCAACGGTTAAAATAAAAAAAAAGTTTTGCCCATCACACCCTCAAGGGTTCGAAGCAAGCGGCAAGAAGGTATTTGTGTAAAGCAAAGCGAAGGAAAGGAAATAATAATAATAATAATCCCTTAAAAGAGCAGGATCGTAATAATACGCATTCAAACTTCTCATCTCTCGTTTTGCTCTAGGAGAAAAAAGAAACCAATGAAACACAATGCAGTGCATGTTTTTTTTCTTCTTTCGTGCAATAATTTCACCTCGCATTTCACACTCCATTCATAAATGGGGAGCAGCTTTCGAAGAGCGCCCATGGGTCGGGGCTATGGGTGTCGTAATTGATTCTTCATTTTCCCACTTTGGCGACGCACACCATGAATTTGCGTCCGCTGGTGTAGAAGGAGAGAATTGTTTTAATAAAATCAAAACCTGCCAAAACCCGGCGCTTGCTCAGGCTCTCCACGACAGAAAGACGGGTAGGTTTAGCTAGTATTGCCAAGTTTGCCATGGCATGTTCTAAGCGTTTTTTACGAGCATATGTTAAGTCTTGAAGATGAGGTCAAAATGTGCAATATACGTCAAAGCCGTTGCTCGTCAAATAATGCTGTGCTTCCTTTGAGTTCCCGGCAGTTAGTGTTCCGCTTCAATATGAATGTCTAAAATGGATACCATTATCAACCGAATTAGGATAAAACGCGGTCATCAAATCATAATAAATCTAAAACGCTTCTTGTAATGGGATATTACCAGCGCAGACGAAAATGCGTCAATCTTGTGCCCGCACATTATAGTTTTTTTAGTATATCCGAGCAGATTTCCTCTAAACCCTTTCATAGGCTCAAAGAAACAATCAAACACCACAATTTCCTTCCCCGGGGCTACAGTAATAAAGTACCGGCCACAACACAACACCAAAGCACATCGGGACGATCTCATTTGCATTGTTTAATTTATTGCACGGCCTAGCAACGCGACACCCGAAACGAAGAAGAAGGACACACACACATACACCGGCGGTAGTGGCACACACTAATGAACATGTTAACCACTGGTCCTGCAGGCCAGTAGAAGGGCAAATAATTGAGTCGCAGCTTTCAAGGGACCAAACCGCGCGTCAACCGCGGTTTGGTGGTGGCTCGGAGATCGCCAGCAGCAGCAGCAGCAGCCCCTGGACCACAAACGTCCGGAACGTGAGCCCGAGATAGAGGTGGAAAAAAACCCCGTCACAACGGAAGGAATTCTTTTGCTCCTTTTGGCTTGAACGAGAAATTTATTTCCCACCTCGTGGTGCGCCACCACCCTTGCGCCACACCTTGGGGGGGTTGCGTGTAAAGGGGAAGCGAAGGAACAAATTATTTTTAATTGCCGCACTGTTTAGCTACACGATCCGTTTTCCTTTTTCTCTCAGCATGTTTTAGAGACGACGACCATAAACCAAAAGGACGAAAAAAAAAGCGAATCCCTAACGGTGACAGATCGCATACTACACATTTTGAGATACGTTTTCCCCGGTTTTGGTTGATGCCGCGTTTTTAGGTCTGTAAAGTGTACGCCACGGGTAAAAAAGGGGTAAAGCGAACTGCAAATGAGGCAAATAAATTTCAATTAAACGGACACGAACGGAACAGTGGCGGTAGCAAAAATATCTTGTGCAGGGCAGAAGACCCAGGAAGGCCCATTAGGAGAGCTGAATTATCATCCAACTGAAAGGAACGATTTGTACGATTTGTACGAAATATTAGACAGAGGTTAGGTTATAAACCAAAATGGCAGCCTTGTCGCAAAAGTGGAATGTGTCCTTGAGGTTGCCGCCTGTGAGGCGACCGAATGGTCCATCAGTCGAATCAAATTTTTAGCCGTACCCACCAGGAGTATTGATTTTGAACAAAACTCACAAATCAATTTCATAACTAACGAGATGTTCGAACGGCCAACCCAAATCGAATGACGATCACTAACGTCTAACGCTTGCTAGAACTGCTTTTATGGCTAAACTTTGAAACCCATACAGCCCCATAAACGCAATTACATTTCGGTTTGTCATAAACGTTAACGCGATTTCCGCTTGCTAATCCTACCCCCGACCACAAATCTGTGGGTTGGCGAAGGTTTCTTGAGCAGTTTTACGACATGAAAATGCAGGCGGATTTAGACCAAGTTTTAATGTCTCGAGACGTGTCCACTTCGGAATGTGATGTGCACAGGCCAAGAAAAAAAGGAAGCAATAAATTCCCGTTCGACGAGCGAATTATTTGAATTTGATTTTCAAACGATTTCTGCCAAAGTCATAAAACAGGTCTGGAGAAAGCAGCACCGGGCAGTAACTTTTTTCGAAAATTGACCTATAAAACTATAGGACCAAACCATGACCTACCGCACACATCCATACGAAAATCAAATCTGACATTGGGGAAACTTTCTAGACAACAATGCCTAATAGGCTTTCCACTGTCTTATCGCTCTAAACTCCGCCGCCGCCACTAATCGATAAACCCATTTGTGCTATGGATGAGTATTTCAATCAATATCTATATATCTGCTGCTCTGACCATCTCACTCTCTCTTTCTCTCTCCTTCAGGGGATAATGCATAGCGTAACACCAGCTTGTTACATCATATCTTGCTATCCCTCCCTCTAAACAAATATCAATTAATTTCCAGATTGATTATTACCCGTAACTGGCTGCGCACAATTGTGCCACAAATGCCTTCCACTTTCTCTGTCTCCAAGTCCTCTAATGATGATCTGCTTTACATTAATCATACCCAATCGATGACTTTAACGATGACGGACGACTTCATGGTTTTAGTAAGTAACCGAAGACACCACCTGAGTGCTACTGCGCAGATAGTTGCGATAATTTCATCCATCCAGCAGTTTTTCCTCTTTTTGGTATCAATTAAAACTCAAATGCTGTGTCCCACCTCCTCCAGGGGCAAATTCCCCTCCGGGGGACACGACGGGGAGATGCTTTGAATCTACACTCCTGAAATGGGAAAACAAAACAAAACGACTTGTATTAGTAAAAGATACGCAATTGTCATAACAAATATCAAAACAAATTTCCCTCTCAGCTTTGGTTTAATGGCAAGACTAAAAAAACGGCGAAATGAAATTAAGAGGTGTTCATATGAAACAGTTTCTGGTTTGCTACTCAACATTATCCAGCAGTAAAATATCAATAAAAAATTGAGCATGCTCTTGCACTCTTTATAGTGTATTTCTATTAAATTCTTCAGCACCATTTGTACACGTCCGCCGTGCATACTTACGTCCCAATTGATTTTAACACCATTTCTTCTTTATCCCCCCTCACCTACCCAACTCTCACCCCACCACAGGGTTTTCATATCTCCCCCACCGGCACGCACTTACACATTTGTATTCAAGTTTTGAAAAATTACGGCCAATTTCGATGATAAAGCGCATTTTCATGTCTCCTGTCCCGATGATCGAACCAGTCACCCCCATCCCAATCCTCCTTGCCAACCGTATCTCGCCGCGCGCGGTGCGATATTTTATGATTATGAATTGTGTTTTATTTTCTACCACCAGCGTTGCTATCTCGGGGGCCAACCTGTTAATATATCTATTCATTTATTATCATTTTTTTATTCCCTACCGCGCACCCGGCACGCTGCCAACGCGGCGAGTCGAGGAGGCCGCGCCTACCAGAGGAAAAACCAGTGGAAAGTACTTCACCCACTCTTCTCCATGACACGCAGTGAAGCATTTTTTTTTGTTCGCTCCTCCGCTCCTCGGATCGATTTTCTTTGTTGACTTACAATACGTTTCGTTCTGTTTTTTACGGGCATTTCGCGCCACTGTGTTCGACGCTTTCCACAGCAAGAGAAGCAACAGCGGCAGGAATAAAAGTGAAGGTGAGCCCGCAAACCGATCATTGCACGCGCGTTCGGTAGATAAATAGAAATAAATTATGTTTGCACTGCAATTTCTCCAAATCGTACACCCACCCCCCGACCACACCGAACCGAAGCAAGGGATTGTTGTGGATGGGGGTTAAGGCTTTGTTGTGCCGTGCCGTATTAGTTTCGATTGCTGTCGGGCGCTTTCTGCACCGGCAAATGCCAAATTCTACCGATGGGTATCATTTTTTAACCCCCAAACCGAGCACAGCACAGACGGCAGTCAAAGTCAAACACTGGTCGGTCGCTGGAAGATTTGACGATTTGTCTTGGTCTTTTTCTTCTCCGGGTTGATGTTTGGCAAATTAAATTACCGGACGCACGTCGCGAACACGAGCCCCGTCCCTTCCCCTAATCTACCATTACTATCGTTCCGGAAAACACGTTCGCTAAATATATACATTAAAAACATATATACGTACGGAGAGCGCGTCATCATATTTCAACCAACGTGAGTAGGAGTGCGTGCGATTTTCCCTGCTAGTAAAAATTGGGACTTTTTTCTTCAATACAATCGATCAATCTTTCTTTTTATGTTTGTGCGTTCAACGGTACAAAGAAAAGAAGTGGATGTAGATGATAATACACACAAAAAAACATTACTCCTAACCCCTTAGGGTAAAAGAAACAGTTATGCAAACAGCAAAAGCAAGGGGTTAGGCATACTTTTAGCAAAGCAAAATGATGACTTTAAAAAAAATAGAGAATAGTATCCTTTCAAAAATTGAACGTGTAAATATTGATAGTACACTTCATTCTCGAAAAAAAAACAACTTCTACATAAATGCTTTCACAAACAGGTTAGTGAATGGCGGAGAAACAATAATCGTCATCAATATCATGCCGCATTTGAAGTGGACTCAATTACCAACCAAATTAGACGCACTTATCGGAGATTATTGTTTTGATTTCAGCAGCAGTAGGCTCTTAGTCGTTCGGCGCTCTATTTGCCCCGCAAGCAACGCACTCTGGTAGGTGGGCTGTCACAGCATTCGGAGAACGAACGTGGTCTTAACCAATAGACTGCGCCACACACCGGAGAAAAGGATCCAGAACCGTGTGTGTGTGTGTGTGTATATGTGTATGTAGGTAAGTTTTAGTTTGTTTTTGAAGGCTCCATAAGTTGATATACAAGATAAGCACCGGTGGAAATACCAAGAATGGACATCCCGGGTAGTTTAGAGCACCTTAACCATGCTTTTCTCTCGGCAGGTCAAAACGGCTATATGGCTAATACACTTTTCCTCAACAGCACACACAAGGGTTAGACGTTTATAAACCGTCCTAAAAATTAAGAAAGGTGTGATAAAACGATCATAGAGAAATGTACAGCATTTGATACGCTAACCTTGGACACGTGTCAGTTTTTCAGCAGATAATTTTGAAGTGATCCTATCCGGGACGACTCGCAGGTAAGCAAGCAGGACGTGTTGAAAGCGGAACTGGAAGTCGAGTTCTCTTCCCGATGCGCAGTTTTGCTGACACAGCACCTTTCTGCGAAGCTGACAAGCGCTCTTCTCTGGTTGGATTTAGAGCGTGCAATAAATATAATGGATTGGTCAAACACTTTTTGTCAAGCGATAGCGTTTCCACGTGCGCTTTTGTGTCCGCTCTAACGACCTCGATTGACTTCACCAAGCAAGGAGAGCGGAGCGGTCTTACATGGCATGGAATGGAACGGCCAAGTTTTGCACAGATCTCTCGGTGTTTCCGGATGATTAATTGCCGGTGCGATCCATCATCATCATCATCATCATCGCCATGGCCGTACGGTCGGTTGATGACGCAGGAAGATATCTGCAATCTATATACGTCCGTCCGGAAGCTTACACCGTAACTGCTAGACAAGCGATTAAAAGATGAATTTTCATCCGCGTCGTTTCAGAAAAGGCTATTTGGTTGTTGCTGTGGCAACCTGGAACCTCTTCGCCCGGTCATTCTTTCGCCAAACTTGGACTGAAACCCCCCTCTCCTGATCGACCACACAGTGGACCCCCATCGTATGCGCACATCCCAGGCTGCTCGCATTTGAATGCTCTTTCCAGTAATTGCACTCGGGAGAATTTGTTCTACACGGTTGCATGCATTTAAGCCTGTCCACACGCAGCGTTTGCAGAGAGCGACCGGACGACTGACTAGGCGGATGCGTCTCCCTGTGGTATCATTTTCCAGCAATGATGATACACCGCCCACCCTCTTATGTGGATGCATTTCATCAGTGTTTTCTGTGCGATGCACTAGCATAAAGATTGATGAAAATTGATAAAACCTGCCAATGCACAAACCGGTGCATCATCACACGTCAGTCAGCGAGCGCCACACGATGTGCCGCTTTGCACACATGTAGGAAATATTCGGACTTGCTTTCCGTATCGAATGCACTTTTACGATGACATGCTCACACACACACACTGCCGGTTCTTTCTTCGTGGCGCAAATGCGAAGAGAGTTGCGTTGTGGAGCACGGAGCAATGACGAGCCAGTAATGATGATGGAGTAAAATTAGATTACGCTCACAGTGTTTTGTGCGCCGGGGCTTGATCGAAGAGAACGGGACATTTGATTTGATTGCGAAACTGCATATTGGAAATGGAAGGATATTCCCTGCGCGTCGGAGTGAGGACGGGCAGGGGGGGGGGGGGAGGGGGACAGTATAATTGGTGCAATTTACAGGATATGCCACACCGCCACCACTACGTTACCTCTCCAACGCTACCTTCTTCTTCGGAAGCTGCACAGGATTTTCTTCTTGTGCAGGGCCGCGCGCGTTCGGAAACTATAATTTGATTTCAGGATCCGTACTTGCAGGGGAGGCAGGGTGGACGACGTCGTTGAAACTGATTTCACCAAATCCCTCGGATATGCAATGGTTGTAATCTGATCATCGAATGGGGACGACTGTCGACCCCCTCTTCTTTCTCGCAATGCGCCTGTGTGCGATGTAATCATTGCAGGTTTTCGATTTACAGTAAAATCATGTGCGATATCTTTTGGGGTTTGTGGAGGCATTCTCAGCGCTGTCTCATCTAGGGCCGTGCACTAGGGCGCGCACAACGGGATAGAGGATAGAGCACAGACATGGCACACACATACACATATTCAATTGTTGCTTCGTTTTCGAACTAAATCAAGACAGCATTGCCCACACGGAAAGGCACACGCATTCGAACGTTGGGCGGTTTTGGGGCGCTTTGCAAAAGTTACGACAGGAGACGATTGCTAAATTAGCATCATTCAACACGCAATAATACTGACTCTCTTTGTTGCCGGAGATGCATGAACGGATGGAAAGATGCTTTCAAATCATTTTCAATTATTTTCACTTCAAAGATTTCAAATGCGTTTCAACACGAACAAAACGGAGTTGCTTTTCTGATGCAGACAATCTTGCCTTTATGTTTTACTCTAACGATTACACTGCAATAATATTGACCTTGCTCGCAATAGCCAATACGCGGGCGTAATAAATCGCAATATATGCATTCGCTCTTTGTTCTATCTTGTTCCCATGTAACGGATTACACTAATGCTGTTGTCGGCAGTGCTGCAAAATGCCATGAGCATCACAAGATCAACAGAAACAATGAACATGTCCGTGGTAGCTTTATGCTCATAGCTGATACTCAATGAAAGTGCGTCATGATATGCCGAACGCGACGTGCGAGTGCTTGAGTAGTCAACCGTCAATACTCTGACTGACAAACTGAGCTCAATGGCGTCACAAGCAAAATCATTATCATTTTTCTGGCTGGGAACAATGCTGCCAAATGCCACTGTTTCAGTCACCAACACTCAAGACTTAAACGAAGCTCAAATCAGCTCACGTACACAACTGAGATGATCAGAGGTGAGACTCAAACAGTTGGTGGCTTGGTGATTTTTTTCAGCACCCTCAGCAACTCTTCATCACTCACTTGGTCACGACATTTTTAGTCGGTGATAATCACGACGTTCTTGGAATATACTTGGCGTGTGGTTCCAAGCAGCAAAATTAGCATGCTTTCTCGCTCTGTCAGGTTTGATGGTTTGTCAGATCAAATAGGGCGAGAACCATACTCACTTACGGATAGAAAATGTCGCCACCAAGTGATTGACCAAGATGGTTCCAAAAAATATCACGAAGCATTTGATGGTCTCAGTCACTGTTTGAGTCTTACCTCAGATCATCACAGTAGCACTCGTGACGCTGACATTATTTTGTTTCATCCAGAATTAGTCATGACTATGTTAGTGACATTTTGCAGAACTGATCACGGTAAAAAAAGTCATGACATAGTGACTTATCAAGCGTTGGTCGCAAAAATGTCACAAAGCTTTCATTAATCACACCAATATTTTTGAGTATCACCGCTGATTATTACAATTAAGTAGGTGACGCTGACAAGGATTTGGTTTCAGTCAGATTTTTGTATGACATTGACATTGACATTTTGCAGCACTGGTTGCGTTATAAAATTGCAAAATGTAGCACGATTTTGAGAGCATTACACGAATCGTACAACGTAAGCAAACACAAAACCACAAACGATCTGATTTTTCATACGGAGATGTTCGAGCTGCGTTGAGAGCAGCATTGCCTTTGCATCAACCGAAAAAAACAACTGGTCCGTTTAAAATGGGAAAGGCTTCGACAGAATGATTTATTTCCATTCCTGTAATGGAAGCATTTCGCCGCCAAAGGGGTCTGTGTCTGATGCTTCGCGACACACTTTGCCGGGAGCCTCTTGAAAAATTAACAAATTGTCAATTGCAGCAGAACACCACTATCCGCCCTCTTTTCCAATGTGAGATGTAAACCACAACAACAACCTAAACACACCTAAACAAATTACGCATTACCACACCAAGTGTAAAAAAGCAACGCGGGCGGTAGCTCTCTTGCTGCCGATTTTCCACTACATAAGGGCCCAGGAAAGTGCTTCAATTCCAGCCAAAACACTTCATCTGTTAGTCGTGACCCGTTGGTTGTGGTGCTGCAAGTGACGACACACACGCACACGAACATCCGGTACGGAATGAAGTGTTGGTACCAAATGTACAAAAACAGAGCTGTATGCAAATCTTGTATATACCGTATCTCCAACCCTGCACTGCGTGTGACTTAAACTACGAAATATCTCTGTAACAATAAAGCACTCAAAGGCGCATGCCGTACGTCTCTCTATTATTGGAACCCGATCACGATGAGGGAAACAACACTCCTGCCTTCGAATTTTTCACGCCTTTCTTGTCGATTTATCAACGACGACCGGTCCTGTTGGTTTAGGCGATCAAATGAAACGACTCGACAACTAATTTACCGGGTTTTCCGATGACTTGGCACGGGGGTTCGGAACGCAAAGACACATTTTCTCACATGGAAACTTCCCCCTTCCGTCTCTTTAGCACGGAACGCATGAAATCATAATTCAGACGATCGTCAGCAGTGGCGCCACAACGGAGCCGATCTCATGCACCGTGTCTTTTCCCGGTTGGAGTGGCACAGGTTTCTCCGGCATCTCCCGAATGCGTTTGGTATTGTTTCAGCCACTGGCTGTCAATCGCATCTCAATCCATCCCAGCGCACACACATTCTATACCAGCCGTGTGTGTGTGTCAAGACTGAAGACAGTGTGATTTGTCAGCTAAGAAACTGTGCTGGCGTATGCAGGGTACGGGGGAAAAAAGGCAGCCCAAATCAACTAATTTTAGCCCAGGACTCTCAAAAGCAAACCGTTACGGAGATGAATTGCGTTCATTTTTAATGCCCCTCAATGCAATCCAATTAACGGCCGGAGAGGAAACTCTTTCCAATCCGTGACACATGCCATCAAACATGTCTGCGAGCCACCTGCACTCGCAGGTTTGAATGGGCCCCGCGAAGAAGGCAACTCTCCAGCCTGTCCCACACGTTCCTACTTTCTCTTCATTATTTATCCACCCTTAATCCTGTTTGCGGCGACAAGCGAAATGATGGGAACACAGGATCAAAGACAGGCCACGCCCGAGACAGAGCGCGAAAAGAATTCTCTTCGCTCGGCTCGCCTTTGCCCTCTTTTTCCGGAACATTTTTCACGCTTCAGAGTAGCTCGCTCAGCGCTTGGTGTGTTTTAAGTGCGGTTTTATCCGTTTCTTTAACCCCTTCTCCTTGAAGCCGCGCACAAAGCACCCGTCCCGATTGGTCCCGGGGATCGTCTTCATTAATTGTTTAATGCATTTTTTTTGTTTTCAACCCGCTCGCAGCAATAGCTACAAAGCAACTAGCAAAAAACGATGAGTTAATTAGACGGGTAACCTTTTTCGTTCCACGACAAGTTGAGGATGCCAGCCAACAGGCTTACCGATCAAATGGGTATCCATTTTCAGGAGGTAAAGCACTTTTTAACAGGATCATGGTGAGTGGAAAAAAGGATTAAATTCCGAACGGTACCCGTGTCTGTTCTAGTTAATTCATTTTTATTTTTATTTTTTCACTCGTGTCTTTCCCAACAAACTGTTTTCTTCAAAGGGCATATAGACAAGCTCATGTCGGAGGTTAAAAACTTTCGATTGCACTCGAGCGTAAAACTTTTACGCTAGTAAAGTGATGGGAAAAAATGAAGTTTTCGGCAGAATCGATTCCGGCTAGCTCCGAAGTTTTTGGGAATCGATTCCGGACAGTAGGTCCAAAATCATTTTCCGGAATCGATTCCGGAATCGGCTCCCGAATCGAAATTGGTTCCGGAATCCAAATTGGCCCCAGAATCAGAATCTTCTTCGAAATCACAGTCGGTTTCGGCATCTCCTAAAGAATGGGCGTTTGAATCCAATGATTCTACGTATTGATAGCCACAAAGAACTCAAATTTACTTGTAAATGATCCATTCTCATGGAGAATTCCCGATTTCGCTTCTGAAATTTCTTATTTCAATTTAAGAACTGATTCTCATTCCGGAGCTAATTCCAGTTCGGGAATCAATTCTGACTCCGTTACCGAAGAAAATTGCGATTCCCGGATCGATTCCAGGGTCAATTCTGATTCCGGAATCGATTCTAAATTCGGAGTTAACTCCAGAATAAGCTCCGGAATCAGCTCCAGAATCGTCTCCAGAATCGTCTCCGGAATCGGAATCGGATCTGACCTCAAAATCGGCTTCGAATCGGACTCGGTTTTTGAATTTTGTTAAGGATAAGTATTTGGGTCTAATGATTTTACCGGGCGGTCCTGTGATACAATCGTCAACTCGAACGACTCAATAACATGTCCGTCAAGGGTTCAAGCCTAGAGCGGACCGTCCCCCCGTAGCAAGGATTGACTATCTATCCGGCTATGTGGTAATGGATTAAGTCTAGAAAGCCTATATAGGGCTGGCATGTCCGCGTAGGACGTTACGTCAAATAGAAGATTTTAAGCATTGATAGCCGCAAAGAATTCAAATTTTCTTGAAAACGATCCATTCTCATAGTGGAGATTTCCCGATTTCGCTTCAAAAACTTTTGATTTCAATTCAAAAATGGATTCTCATTGCGCAGCTAATTTCAATTATGGAGTCAATTATGATTCCGTTTCTGATTTCGGAATCGATTTCGGATTCGGAGTCAACTCCGGAATCAGCTCAGGAATTGATCACGAACACGGAAATCGGAATCTGGTAGGTCCGATTCCGAGCTCCCACCACTATTCTAGTGATACTGTCTCCCCTTCCCCATCATGGAGTGTCGTCGTCATTAGCAAAAGATTCTCATTCTGCGATTTTCAAACGACGCCTGAACATGACACTCACTACCGCGCACTCCACCCTCCCACTTTGGGTCGACTTTACCCGGCAGTGTTTGCCCTCGTGACCAAACAAATAAATTTGGCACGGGGTAAAGCTAACGCACGGAAAGTACAGGGAAGCGAAAACCAGAGCACCGCACACACACATCGATCCGAGGGAAAAAGCAGCCAAACAAATAAGGAACCGAAGCGCAACAGTGTGGCGAGTGGAAAACAGGGCGACTTAATAGGCGAGAATAACACTCCAACAACCCCGGCGTTCAGCTTCGGGGAGGATTTTCGATTTGCACGCAGCATATTTCAGGCCGGCCTGTTTGAAGGCCTGTACGGCGTCGTGCTGTTAAGTTCGGGAGTGTTTCGTTGAGTCTGCTCTGGGGCTTGGTGTGTGGTTTTTGGGCAGTCGTGACTACGCGTTGCACCCGAACTGGACCTGCTTTCCCCTCTACGAGTGGTGAGCGCGGAAAAGGGTTAAAATGCCTGCAAAAAGACAAACGCACAACAAGTCCTGGAGCATGGAGATCGCATATGCACCAATTTACTGTTTCCACCGCATTACACGCAGCACCTTGTTGCAACCGCCGGAAATCGATTCTTCCGTCTCTGACCAAGGTGGCCTGACGAATCGGCAATTTATAGAGTCACAGCTCAAGCGCGCACACACACACACACTCACAGAATGAGTGTATCTTTGGAGAGGAAAGATTCACACTTTTCAGCGGTTCGGTTCGGATGAGAAGGACGCGTACATAATTGCGCGCTGTGCGATCAGTTCCGCCCAATTGAACCGAGCCATCTACCCCCCTCCTCTTTTGTTTGGCGCGGTGTGTACTGCTGCGATGAAAGTTTTTATTTGCGAAAAGCGACAACTCATCCACCGCACTCGTTTCGGGTTTAAAATGCGCGTGACAGCATTAGGGCCCGGAAATGTTGACAAGATGTTCTGATTATGTTGTCTAGCTGGCGCGTGGGGGAAGGGGACTCGCCGACAAAATGTAGCAGCAGTACGCTGTATCATCATCCCGGCTAAAGTGACGCTAACTGCAGATGGCCCCGGCAGCATACGGGATGGGGGGAAACACACACTAGAGTTCCCCTTGGAGTTCCCGCTGTAACTTACACACCCGATCGCACGGGCCTATGGCTGATTAGATCGAAGTATCGACCCATATTATACCCACAACCGAGAGGGTTCGTCGTCTGTAATGTCACTCTCTTTCTCTTTCTCTCTCTCTCTCTCGGCCGCATATCAACTGACACCTAGCAGAGCGGCCAAGATATCACCAATAAAACCTGCAATTTATGATTATGAAGCGCATTTAGCTGGCAGCCGCCTGGCTTTTGGGCCGAAGCGGGCGCAGTAGAAATAATTACCCCCGCACGCAGGTCCGTCAAGACACGATCAAAGCGACCTCATCAAAACCGGTGCTATGACCAGGAAGAGCAATAAATTTAATCACCACTCACCGTGTGCGGTTAAAAGCCCTCCTCTTAATGCGTCTCTGTATGTGTGTGTGTGTGCATGCCGAACAGCCAAAACTAAGCCGAAAGATACATTCTTGGAACAAAATCATAATCAATATGTTTGGACGCAAAAAAAAGGTCAAGAAATCGAATTTCCCTAACATTCATTATTATCGCTGCGGTAATGGGAAACACTCACACACTCAAATACCCCAACACGCCTCAAATGCACAGTCGCCATTTTGATGTGTCATGCCGGCGGTTATTAGAAATACGCGGTTAGGTTAGCTAGTAAAAGAAAAAATCATTATACACACACACACACACACACACACACACACACACACACACACACACACAAAATTATATTCATTGCCAATTTCATCGGAACAAACACCACAACTAGGCGGGGGTAGCACGCATCCCACGGACACGGAAGTGGATGGGGATCAATTAACGCGCACACGGCGTCAGTTTGATCGCCCTTCCGACTAAAGGCTAATTTATGGCGCGGGCAGAGATTTACCGAACGAATTTGATACCCGTGTGTGTGCGTGTGTGTGTGTCCAAGACATGGGATTACATGGGAGCACTCGTCGCGTCATGGTGGTGACGCGTGGCGCACTTCCGAGAACAAACATTCCAAAAATTTAACTTGCAGGTAATACACACACACACACACTCATACACCCACAGGGACACAAATTTCCCAAGCGCCAAGCGCCAAGCCCAGCCACGAGCAAAACCCTCGCTAATCCCTTTTTCCTGGGTCGACTTGGCGTCGAAAAGGTTAACACACAAAACCTCAAATCCCTCAAACACACACACGCGTGCCTGCACGCGTTCTTAGGAAAATCGGTGTGGATGGTTCCTAACCTTTAATGGGGTTTGCTATGCGCGAGCCTTTCCCTGCGCGGACTTATGCGTCTTTGCCCGCTAAGGACGCGCAATCAAACATCGCGTTTGCAATTACAGCTCGATCAAATAACCCGTAAAATTTGTTAAACAACGTAATTGAAAGAATAAACCATTAGCTACATACCGACACAGCACGCACTTTCAAAGCACGTTAGAAGAAATTTGCCACTTTCATGCGAATTTTCACACCACACAATACAAAGGAATACCACCAACAACCTTCACCAGCGAAGACGCAAACTCGAATGATCAGAATAACGGTCGTAAATGTCATTATGGAAAGACGAGGTCGCGTGTACACCTTCCCGGGTTGAGATTGATCTGGGTGGGCCACAATGAGGTAATTACAAATTAACCGTTGTCTCAATGACCAAATTTACACCTTCATCTCTACGACCGGCATACCCGTGGGTATCCCATACATTTTATATGGGAAGCTATTGTTTACCCACATTAAAATTTTAATAACTTTTGTTACGTTGATAATTAAAATTTCAAATTGGGTACAAAGGTGCGGACATTAGTTTTACTTACTTTCAAAGCGGGATTTTTATAGAGTTGTTTACTATTTTTTAATGTTTTTATTTAAGTTTAACAACTCACCTTTTACATGGATGTTTTTTGTGCTGTTTTATGTAAAATACATTGAAAGTGCGTTTTTGCATACATTATTCAGACGATTTTTTTTAAACATTTATTTTTTAATTGTTTTAATTTGTTTCATAGTCAATGTTATCAAACATTATATGCTCGGTAAGTATATTTTCATAATTATACAATTCAATGAAGAATACTAAATTTGCCACACTTTTCTCTGCTGTTATCAAATTCCATTGATAAGAAGAGAGCAAGTTTGATGAAAAAAATAGAACATAATGCATATTAAAATTATATCTTCTTCTTCTTCTTTGGCTCAACAACCGATGACGGTCAAGGCCTGCCAACCCACTTGTGGGGTTGGCTTTCAGTGACTTATTGATTTCCCCCCATAGCAGGATAGTCAGTCCTACGTATGGCGGCACGGTCTATTCGGGGCTTGAACCCATGACGGGCATGTTGTTAAGTCGTACGAGTTGACGACTGTACCATGAGACCGGCTGCTATTAAAATTATATACAACGCATTTAATACGTTTGATTTTTTAATATCAAAAATTAAATAACACAAAAAATATGTTTTAAATATATTTTATATTAATAATTCCTGCTTTTCTATTCATATTTTATCACAATCATCAGAATAATCTATGAAGTACATAATTACTAATTCATTTAATATGGTGCAGCATTGAAGACTATCAATGAAAATACCGGATCCATGTATAACACAAAATCGAATTTAAATAATAGTAAGTAAAACTTTAAAATTCCCAGCTTTTCAACAACATAAATAAGACTATTGCCATGTTCAATAAGTCAAATTTGAAATCATTATATTAATTATGCCATAAGTTAAGAAAGTTTTAAAATATAAAAGTATCTCATATAAAATTATGGGATACCCGGGTGTGCCTGTCGTAGAAATAAGGAGTATCAAAAGAATTTTTTTTTTCAATTTTTCGAAAATAAGTTCACCATGTGCCCTATATAAGAATTAAATTTCCTAAAGATATTGCGTTGTTACTATTTTTTAATCCAAAGTTATTTTAGTTTGAAAATGAAAATAATACCCGGGTATCCGGTCGTAAAGCCGGTCTCGTGATACAGTCGTCAACTCGTACGACTTAAAAACTTGCCCGTCATGGGTTTAAATCCCGAAGGGACTGTGTCGCCATACGTGGGACTGACTATCCTGCTATGGGGGGAAAATCAATAAGTAACTAAAAGCCAAGCCAACAAGTGGGTAATGGCAGACCTTGACCGATAACGATTATTGAGCAAAAGAAAAAAGAAGTTAGGTCGTAGAGTTAAAGGATAAATTAATTGCATCATTTGAATGATATTTGCGTAAAAATGATGCTTCAGAAATGAATAAAAATGACAATATATGAATGCAACGATTTGTAGTTGCTTGTAGTCGCATCTATGAATTACATCAATTACGTCAAAGAGAAAAAGAAGAAGAAGCCACTTAATACAGGCGGTCCCCGAGATACACGGTACCTCTTATACGCGGATTCGGAGATACGCGGTTTTCCAAATTTGACAGTTCTTTGAGCAAATTGTACTGATTTGACACATCCATTGTGAAATGACAAATAATTTTCATATTGTTCGAATTGAAAATACCATTTCAAAAGGTTTAAAACTGTTCAATTCAGTAGAAACATATCAAGTAATTAATTTGGTGGCTTAAAACAACCCCCTACTGACAAAATTCCACCAAAAATTTTTGATATTTTAGGTGGAAATCACAAGATTCGACTTACGCGGAAATTCGAGATACGCGGTATTTTGCGGCCGTTTTCGGTCCCCATTAACCGTGTATTTCGAGGACCGCCTGTATTATATTTTAACTGTTTAATGCAAAAAATGCTGTTGATCGAAATTTAGAAGGATTAAAAAATTTCAATTCCGTCAGAATCATTCTAAATAATTCATTAAATGGCTATGTTACGACGGCGAACGGATCTGTGGGCCACGCGAAGGATGCGGCCTTGTAAATTAAACCCGCTCGGGCTCAAGCGTTCGACACCATGAATCAACCTTCCCGCTAGCTGCTCTTTCAAGTAATTTGAGGAGCCTATGCCGCAGAAGGGGGTGAACAGGGATGAGAGATTTCTTTCTGATCCGAATATGCAAAATTAAAAAAGGCGAAGTTTCTTGCAGTTGTAAAATCCGAATGATTTCTTTATTCAATGTTCGGTCCCTTTTATACCCCCGGAAGCCCATACAATTTTTAGGGTGTTAGTTTATCCTTTCCGAGAATAATAGTACATAAGTGTACGTACGCGTGAGTGCCGCATGTTAGTATATGTATGTGTCGCATATTTATTCCGCTTTTACACGCAGCGTACCCGGTTTCTAGATTAAGGTGATCGCGCACCACGCGAACTTAAAGTTTGACACGTCCGTTACGAATTTAATAATCGCGAACGTAACAGGCACAACACCACCTCTTACTTACCTAATTACACGCAAATTAGTGATATTTAGGCTGACAATCATGAGATTCGACTTGCGTTGTAATTTCGAGATACGCGGTAATTAGCGATGATTTTTGGTACCCATCAACCGTGTATCTCGGGGATCACCTGTATTCGCGAAAATATCATTCCACCTCCAGTCCTGTATTTATCTTGCGCACACCTACGCCCGCTCACGCCCGCCTTACGTCACCGGTAGTGCAAAATGTAAACAAAACATGCGTACTTGAGTTTCGTTACAGCGGTACCAGTGTTTTGTATGCGGAGTAGTAATCGTCCAGGATCAATCTCAAGTGGTCAATTTGGGCGACGACACCGGCCAAGTAGCCGTCCGGCAAGGGTGCCTTTATTTACAACCATAACATCCGGACCCCGGACCCAACGGTAGCTCCGGGTTCGGATCAAACAATCATGCGGGTTTGACCGTGACACCGTGGCCGAACAGCTCCGGGTAAGTAGCACCTTCCAAAGCCCTAAAACTAGCCGGCTTTCATTGCCCCGACACTGGTGGCTTATCAGGAGGGAACAAATCTAATTTCACCCACGTATTGTCCTGTTTATTTTAGTTCCTGTCCTTCCCACCCCCTAGACACCCACTACGGTGTGACGTCCGCAGGGATAATCAGATCGAACGCTCGATGCACACCCGGATGCACAAAGAGTAAATCAAAGAAGCGACCTTTTTTCCCCTCCCGTAACACAAAAAGGACACAAAACACGCAAAGCAACTCATCGAAGCAACGACGGTGAACAAAAAAAGGTAAAAAAGAGGCAAAATATGTAACAAAAAGCGTAAAGGAGAAACTCCCTGACCAAAAAAAGGATAATATTGGCACCGAAAATAAAGCTGCACACATTTGTCCTTCTGCAAAGGGGTACGCTGTCCCCGGTAAGGTTTGGACTTTTATAAACTCGTCACATTCTCATAATTTAATCCCACTTTCCCTTTCCGTTTTTGCTTTGACCGAACCAACCCGGGCAACGCCGTCCGTGCACTCGACCCCGTTTGTGCGTGATGATTTCCTCGGACATTGTTCGGTTCGCCCACAGGGAGCCCCTGCGCAAAAGGGGAAAATAATAGGTGAAGTGTATTTTAGTTTTTATTTTCCTCATTTAACTCCACTTCGGTATCGGTTTACGCCCGGGTACTCGGGTGGCGTCCGGTTATTTTTTTTATTACATTGGCTCACTCACTCGCGATGGCTGTGTCCTTTTTTCTTGTTTTGTTTCGATGGGAAGGGGGGGTCGGTTAGAACGGAACCCCTATTTATGGTTCCGCGGCTAGTTTTGCTTTTCCTGTGTGTTGTGTGCGGCTATCTATTTTTTATCCGTTGTTCCCATTTCTCCCTCCCGTGATTGATCGAAATATGAACCGTCCCTTTTTATCGCTTCCAATGTGCATTAAATGCTCAGTGCATCCGCTGGCCGGTCCGGCCCAAGCTGGCTGTTTTCGTTTTTCGGTGGCTCGCTCGGTAATTGCTTATACGATGATGATGGTCGGAAAATTGTAATACGATCCCGGTCCTCTTTTTCCCGAGGCAAGGAATGCATGCGCGTTCAGTCTTGTCCGCTGCTTCCGTTGATGGGCCGAGAGGGTTTTTTTTGTTTAAGGATTTTCCTCGACTGATTTTTTTTCAACAACAACGGTCAGTCCCATCCGGCCAAGTCGGCATTGGGATATAACGGGAGGGTTACTGTGTCCAGCGTGCTTTATGCTTTTTATTTATTTGTTTCATCCGTTCACTATCGGCTTGTTTGTTTGCTTCCTTCGTTATTGTATTGCGCTTGCAGTGGGTTTTTCCGTTTCAAATTCAATTTATTAGTCTGCGTGTGTGTACCCTTCTCTTCATCCTCCCCCCTCACCTGTTCCGAATTCATCTGATTAAATAAGTTTGCGTTTGCCGGCAGGGCAAAGGGATCTTGTTAGGCCACAACTCTTTCTAATACCGCGTGTGCACGGTGTGTGTGTGTGTGTGTGCAGTAAAGTGAAAACTCGTAAATACGTTCCGCTTCCGCTTTTCCCTCCTACCCGGTTGAGTTTGGTTTCTGACGCCGAGTGCGTTTCAAATGACCATTGCTTTACGGCCGTCCGATTTGTCTTTGTCCGCAACTACCACACGCATACAAGAAAGAATGCTGTTTCTAAGTTTGCAACCATAATCCTTCTTTGCGCTCGATCTGACCCTTCGATTGATGTCCGATTGCCTACTCGCTCAGCCGCTTTCAGCAAAATTTATTTGCCTTCTGATTTGTTTTACAGTTTGAATTGCCTTTGCTTTCGTTTCGTTTTGTAATGCGCTTAAAACGATTGCTTTTCACCCTCCCATTTTTTTTTGTAATGTTTTACTCTCCCGCTAGCTACCCCGGTGGTAATACGTTCCATGCCGCGATAAACTACCGCTAAGGGAAAGTAATGTATTTTTAATGAATTGTGCCGAGCGCGGTGAAGGAAAGGCTACGTGTGCACGTGGCTCACCAGCACCTACAAATCTCGGACCCGCCGTCGGCGTGATTACCTTTCGGGAGGTTTTAATTTCAGCTCTGTTTAGCTTCGCCCGTAGCCGCAGCCACCGCCGAGCGATTGCCTGGGTCGGCAATGCATTTCGCTGCTTGTTAGCGGCTTGTTCGCCAAGGGCATGTGACGTTCTTTTTTCTACCACGCGATACGAACCATGAAATTGAAGACCTTAAGCGAAGTGTTGTTTGAGAGGGAGAGGTGAGAGCGGTACAGGACCTACAGGACCAAAGAAAAAAAAGGTACCCGAATTTAACACCGAAATACATCGACAAAAAAAACACAACTACAACTGATATCCGTAGCTAATAATGTACCATTTTGCTGTCACCGGCAATGCAAATAGGGTCAGGGTGTGAAGCCACAGCGCAACCAAGGACCTTGAAGTATTAGTGCAGTTAGAGAGATTTTTTTGTGGTGAGCAAGATGATTTTTTGCATTACATATTGCTTATTTTGTGCTAATGATGGGCGGGTCGACCCGAACCTACCGGATCGGAGCCATCCACATGCGATCCGGAGCGCTCCGGGTCGTAATTTTGGTTCCAGCAGGTTCGGTAGGTTCAGTAGAATCAGCAAAGCATATGCGATTTCGACACGTGGGTGCAACGATTTCTGTAGGTTCCTACGAGTTCGGTAGGTTCATACGAGTTCTGCAGGTTTAGTAGGTTTGGATGGTTCAAACGAGTTCAGTAGGTTCACTTTTAATTTTAAATAAACATAAGATTAACCATAGCCGGTCTCATGGTACAGTCGTCAACTCGTACGACTTAACAACATGCCCGTCATGGGTTCAAGCCCCAAATAGACTGTGCCGCCATACGTAGGACTGACTATCCTGCTATGGGGGGAAATCAATAAGTCACTGAAAGCCAACCCCACAAGTGTGTTGGCAGGCCTTGACCGGCATCGGTTGTTGAGCCAAAGAAGAAGAAGAAAGAAGATTAACCTACACAAAAACTATCAATTTAAAACAAACGATACATAATGTTGTTTTTTTATTAAGCACGCACTCTTATGCAATGCTTTTTGCAAGTATAAATTACAACTCTGTGGGAAAAATGTATAGTATCTAAGGTCAACGAGGAAGAAATCATTTTTTATAATATGATTTGTGCCTTAAAAGGAATCTGCTAGAATTTTGCATCATCTGGTAAAAAATGTAAACTTTCCTGATTATTCTTTGATTAACTGATTGATTACTCATAGCAGGATAGTTAGTCCTACGTACGGGGGCACGGTCCATTCGGGGCTTAAACCCTGCGACACGCCAAAGTCGCATGTAATTTCATTACAGAGGTGATCATCGATGTTGATGGTATATGAGTGTTCCACGAGATATGATCTCAGCTATTACAGGAGCAAAGTAGGAAGTGCCAATTAGGCAAGCATAGCGAGCGAAATAGAGTGAGTTTGAGAGTGCTGTATTCAAGTCCGTATATATTGCCTGGCACAAATCCATGTTGGGACGGGCTTAAGGAGCTAGAACAACAAGCAGCAGTATAACAAGCAGCCAGCAATAGTTTGTAAGGCATTAGTTCGAGGACCTTCGCGATCGCGCAAAGATAAGTGATAGTTGGAGTACCTTTATAGTTGGATGTATGTATTACATCACCTTTTTTAATCTAGAACCGTCCAGTTTTCATGGATTAGAGAAGAGATTGGTAGCGAGCGACTTATTGAATATTTTTTTACGAGAATAGGTGCCACTGCCGTTTGACATCTGTACAATATGGTTGGCGGTATACCATCTAGGTTCAGGAGCGAATGAAGGTGTATGTTAGCGCTAACAGTTTCGTTGTCAATATAAGAAATGCTCATGTTAAGTACATCAGCTGGGGTTTTAATAAGCGCGACGCCGGCAAGAAGGGGATAAAGGACTACTGGCGAAAGGCAGTCTGTAAAGCGTTTCGCGAAGAGATTGCACAAATCTTTGGTATTCGAGCTTAAGACTCCTTTATATGCGATAGACCTCGGAGTGTGCCATGAATTAATTTTGCTTTTAAAGAAGCGTCAGATTGATTTTGGGTGGCTGCATATGTTTTGTAGCATTCTCTTTGAATTATTCCTGTATCGTAATTTGTAATAGCTGCGGAATAAAGAGTGCAGACCAATGTAGAGTGGGTGATATCTTTGGTAATGATAAATCCTAAACTGTCGATATGCAACCCTTTTCTCACGTTTAAGCCACCAAAAAATGTTGTCAGCACAAGGATGGTCGGATGAGGAGTTGAATTAAGACGCACATATTAAAAGCATCGGGGCGGTCCCGTGGTACAGCCGTCAACTCGAACGACTCAATAAGCAAATAGCAAGGATGACTTTCCGGCTACGTGGTAATGAATTAAGTCTCGAAAGCCTTATAGGCCGGCATGTCCGCGTAGGACGTTACGCAAAATAGAAGAAGATATTAAAAGCATATAACATAAAGGACATAAATGCTGACAACGCTTCGTCAAGTGAGTTAAAATTGTAGTACTCAAAACGATAGTTACATGATAAAGTCATGTAATTTAGTTCGACATAGTCGGCCTTAGCGAAATTAAAATGACGACGTGAAGAAATCATTGTATTGCGTTATCTCACGTTTGTTTCTTATTGACCATATAGTTAGTATTAGTGTTAAATTGGTCTCTGGTCCTAGGCAATTAAAATCTTTTTATATGTAATAAATATATTATATATTATGTATTAGAGTATATTATCAATTTATAATTCTGGTTCAAATTCCGACCATATTAGTTCCCACAATGATATAAGAAAAAGAAGTAATTTTAAAGGAAAATCACTAATTTGCGGAAATTTCAACGCCCAGCACCGCTTGTGGAATTGCATCAAAGGCAATAGTATAGGTAAAATCTTGTTTGTTGTAATTCAAAGAGGAACATTTTCCCCTCATCCCTTCTAGCCATAGACGTTCACCTTGTACACCTGACCTAATCATGGAAATGGCCGAATCGACAAAACCCTAATACACTAAACATATTTTCATCAGATCACTTTCCCGTCCTTTTCGAAACCAATAGTAAAAATATCAACAAATCCAGTTATGGGTTGCCAAAATATGCCGCAGCAAACTGGTCTCTATTTGAAAACATTATAAACAATCGTATTAATCTCATATCACTAAACCTCCATAATTAAACATGATTAATACCTTCCAGATCGACACAATGGTAACGTTCCTCTATTTGGCGTAAACTTCCTACGCGGACTTGCCGGCCTGTAAGGCTTTCGAGACTTAATTCATTAACACGTAGCCGGATAGTCAATCCTTGCTACGAGGGGTCGGTCTATCCCAGGCTTGAACCCACGACGGGCTTGTTAGTTGTTCGAGTTGACGACTGTATCACGGGACCGCCCCCGATGTAATATTTATTTGTTTATTTATTTTATTTTGATACAAATATCTGGCTCAGAGGGCTAAATATAGGGAAACTTAATAACTAAAACTTAAAATTAATGATAACAAACAAATACTTAAATCTAACTAGACAAACATATACTAGACAACAAGCAATTTGTAGCACAGGCAACACAAGTAGGATGATAGAATTAGGATGGGGAATCGAAAAGGGAGTCAATATACTAAATTGTAATTAAGGAATAATGTACATCTAAAAACTAAATACAAATGAATAAATGAATGAATTACCATATAGTTATTGTATTTTAAAATTAAAAGTGAAACAACCTATCGAACTCGTGTGCACCCAAACCTACTAAACCTACATTCGTATCAATCTACCGAACTCGCTGTTACCACGGGTCGGAATCGATTCCGGCCAAGGCGCACCTGACCCCAGGTCGATTCGTTAGTGGAGTCCCAGGACCCATCACTATTTTGTACCCACTGCTTGCCTGACTTTTGAAACTCCCCGGACGTCATGTTATACGCCTGAAAGGTATGCAGTATACATTACTCATGTTAACGATAACTTAAGTCCAGCGAACATACATACTACAGGTATTTCGCTCTTCCTCTTTCCAGATGTCTTACGGTCCCTCACGAATAAAGTCATCGGAGCAACAGTACGTCGTTTAAAATTGTATTGTTTTCTATATTGAAAATATAATTGCGGGGGAACACCCGACCACGAGCAGACGAAGTCACCGACCGTCGACGTTCAACAACTGCAGACAGCGTCACCGTCCGATCCGCCACCGTTTTCAAGGGGCAGCGCGAAGACTCTGATATATAGGTGATTGATTTGTAAAAACCACACGGTTTTCCATCCATCCATTACCCGTCAGGACGACCGGCTGGATGGTTGGCGGTGGCGGCAGTGGTATTAAAAATAATGTTCACGCGGGCAAAGGGGACGCGCGCACCCGAAACAAATCGTTTTGCTGGGCTGCACCGACCGGTAGAGGGACCCCGCGTGCCGCTTGGCCTAGCCTGCGCGCTGTCAACTGTCAGCCGTGGCGTTAGCGTGGGTTGACGAGCGCGACGAGGGCCTTCGGCACCGGCCCAGTGACTGACACGGCGCGGGTGTTTTCTGTGTGCAATGGGGTGCCGATGACCCATCGCGGACGTACAGTTGCGTACAAAGTTGTATCCGAGGCGTACGCGAGTACGTCCTGGGCCGACCGGCCCGCAACCCCTCCAGGCAGGCGCGCTCTCGTTGCCAAGCCGCCGCTCGAAAAGACGAAGGGCGAACGGTAAAAGTACAGTACCGTGTGGTACCGAAAGCGGATGCCGCTAGCACGCAAGTTGCACCCGGGGACAGAGCCGAGGACGCCTGCTGTGCCGAGCAACGCTCAAAGAGGGATAAAATGCTGCGTTCCCTTTTTCGTTTTCTTTTTTTTTGCTGCTCTCCCCTCTCCCCAGAATCGGTACGATAATAACAATAATAACAGTAATAACTCCCAAGCACAGCAGCAAGAGAGAAAGAGAGAGAGAGATTGCCGTGCGGTTGTCCGTGTCACCCTCCGTACGCAGCTGCTGTTGCTGCGGTTGTTTCTGCTCTTTTAGACGCGTTAGCACCAGGGGGAAGGAACGCACACCGTACCGATGGCGTGCTGTAGCGTGCGATCCCACCTCGGGTAGCACCGGCCGCCGCGTTTTCCCCGCGCCGAAATGTTTATTGCGGAATCGCACTGACAGATATGACAAAATACGACCTAATTCAGACAATCCCTACGCGTATCCCCGGGTGTAAGGAAGTGCTCGGACGGAAGCGCACATCTCAAGCGTCGTGGTACAGAGGTGCGGGCGGGCGACAAATCAAACACATCAAATCACCGGCTCAAGACTCAGAGCCAAGAGTCGGTCGCTATTTTGTGGCTGTCTCATTTCCCGCCCCCCTCCATCTCCTGGCCAAGTCTCCACGCGTCCGAGTCGTTTGTTGCTAAGAGGATAGTTGCTGTTCTGGGTACACACAATTATCTCCCGTCTGCAATCTGGCCAGAGATCAGGACGCAGGACCATTGCCACCTGAGGTATGCGGGCGCGATAGATGGTGGGCAAGAATAAGCGGAGATAGTGGAGGCGGCAGCACGAGACGTCAATCTGGTGAACTTAAAAGCGGTCTCGAGGGGAAGATGGAATGGAATGGGCTGCCAACGATTCGTCGGGGCGTCTAATCGATAGGACGCCTCCGTTCACGGGTACGGCGTAATTGACGACTTGCTGCAATAGATATAGGGAGCCGCAAGAGTGGATCACTCACTCGGTGGACCAGCTGGTGGCGATTAGTTTGCAGCTCAGATCAGATAAGAGCGTCGGTGTATCGGTTGAGCCTCTGTCGGGTTGCTTTGCTTACTTTTGCGATCAAAATTTTCCCGCACTGGTCGGAAGCTGTGATTGGAGCAGTGCGTGGATCGCTTGGTGTTTTGATGCACTAATGCCAAAGGTTGATTGAATGGCGTTACAGTTGTCGCACTTTAGGGCGGCACCGAAGTGGTCGTCCCAACTTTTCATTTCGTTTTCAGCTGAATAGAAAAAATCTCTAGAAACACAAACTGCTTCCACCCTGTTGGGTGCTTGGAACTACTCTATCTGTCTCCTCGGGGTGAGAAAATGTCTTACAAGACCCTACAAAGAGAAAGCATACTGCCAAACGGTACCACTAGTTGACTTGGTTCCTGTTTGAGGGCTGCCAAAAGCCAAACAGACAGTTAGGAAAAACAAATAACCAAACAGCAAGCAAACCAGCCGGCCTCGCCAGTACTACCCTGCAGCCCAAAGCGTCCCGAAATGAATATGTTTGCATACTAACAGTCTTGATTTTCATGCAAATCCTTCCACCTCGCGCGCGCGGTGGTAGCGCTCGGTTTGAAATATATTTAAATTTCATTTTCCCATTTAACTTCCCTCGTTTCACTCTGTGCGAGCAGGAAGAGAGTGGACACGAACGAAAGGGACGGTGCAGTAATAGCAGCCTTCTTAACCCTTTTTCACGCGCATTGAGTGGTCTACAGGTTTCGGTCCGCTTCTGTCTGGCGTTTCTTTTCTCGTCTGCAGCCATCATCAGCTTTTCCGCTCTCCGATTATGATGATGCTTTTTCCGCACGCTCGGTGTTTTCCATCTTTTTGTGTGTCCTTCGCTCTTAATTTTCCCTCTCATTTGACTTCGGTCGTTCCGTTTCATTGTGTATGTGTGTTTTTTTTGCGCATAAATACTCAACCCGCAGAGTTCACACGGGCCCGAGGAGTGGCGCTCGGTGGACTGGTGAATTTGGTGGTGGATGCTTAAAATTCATACAACACTCTGCTTTACACCATTCCGCGATGGAACAGGTGCGGGCACACGGGGGGTGATGGTGCCTCGGGTTTCGGTTGTCGACGCGTTTTGAGACGCAACAAAGAAACCAGCCAAGGAGATATACAGAAGGGTAAACAAAGAAGAACACAAAAAAACACATACACACAAAATAGGAACACGTCATCTTTGGCTCGCACAATCAAATGATTGATGATGCGGTATTAAAATCCCATCATCCCCTCTTTCGGGACCGGTTCTCTGAAAAGGGTTAGCATCGGCGGAAAGTAACGAAATGGCAAAAAATAGAACAAATCATCACTACACAGCGTATTATTTGCATACGCACACACGCAAATACACCGCCGGTGCTTTCTTGGTGTTTTTTGGATTTGGGCGTAACGAAGCCGTTCACAAATTTTCTTTTACGTTAATAATCTTGTCTTCTCCCTGTTTTCGGATTTTTCCTCTGCGTCAGGGCAGGCCTGACAACGACACTCTTGATTGAGTGTACCCGTATCGATATTTTGAGCAGCATTTCGGCCAAGGGTTGTTTTTCCAACCCGACCAAGGGCCGGGGCGAATTTTCCAGTCGGGTGTGAATGGTTTCCTTATGCAAATACGGCGCGGCTGTGTGACTCGACCCGTCGATTAACCTTGGTGCAGGAAGGCTGTGGCTGGTGGTAGGGAGGGGGCACAGCATTTAATGCACCCTACACTGGTTGCCTGTCCGCGACCGAACGGGGTGGCAGCGGTACTGATTTAAGATTCACACGAACGGGAATCATGGTGGTTCCTTTTGGTTGGGTGCAGAATAATTTGGATATTGTTTTACAGTGCTTTGTTGCTCATATCCATCCGCAAGTGTGTGAGCCTAATTTGCAATCGCTTGACAAACAAACGCTCATTGCATACTGGTTAGGCGAACCGTAATACGTTGGAAAAAATTGAATCTAATTTATAGAATTATGACACTACGGAACGGTAGAAAAGTTTTACCACGTTGCTGTATTCATTCAATCAACCTCATTCCGTCAGTGTGATACTTTCTGCCCGAGTTTCCGCAGCTAGTGGTCGTAAAACTATCCCATGTCGATAGCTCCAAGGATGTCCGTGGAGATATTGTTTTACAGTTATTTGTGGCTTGTTTCTATCCGCTCGTGTGAGCCTAGTTTGGAATCGCTTGACACGTAAACGCTTATTAAGCGATTGGAGCTATGCTCATTGCATACTAGTTAGGCGAACCGTAATGCGTTGAAAAAAAAAATTGAATCAAATTTAGAGAGCTACCACACTACGGAACGGTAGAAAAGTTTTACCGTGATGCTGCATTTATTGAATCAACCTCATTCCGTCAGTGAATCTTTCTGTCCGAGTTTCCGCAGCTAGTGGTCGTAAAACTATCCCATGTCGATAGCTCCATGTCCTTCGAGATATTGTTTGACAATTATTAGTTGCTGATATTCATCCGCAAATGTGAGCCTAATTTGCGATCGCTTGGCACGTAAACGCTTATTAAGCGGTTGGTGCTGTGCTCATTGCATGCTGGTTAGGCGAAACGTAATGCGTTGGAAAAAATTGAATTAAAGTTAGAAAACTACCACACTACGGAACAGTAGAAAAGTTTTACCGTGATGCTGCATTTATTTAATCAACCTCATTCCGTCAGTGTGATTCTTTCTGTCCGAGTTTCTGCAGCTAGTGGTCGTAAAACTATCCTATGTCCATGGGTATAGCATTAAAATTTGCATCTAGTGCGTTTTCTATCCAGAATGCACGGTAACATGCGATAACAACCGCGTGGTACGCGTGAGCCCTTGCATTCGCCTTCATTCTAGGACGTTTGCCAAACTGCAATAAAAACTGTGCAACCGGACGATGTCTTCTACCAGCTGGCGCAATAAAATTATAAAACTTTAAAAAAGAATTGGATTATATTTTATGACGACGCTACGTTTTACGAGCTGAACCGGGTCCGGCTACTTCTTTCATGCATGCATATCGATCTTGCGTGTGTTTTATCGCTTTTTTTTGCTTGAATCCTTTTCCTGATTGTTTACTCAGCTCTCTGGCCATAACAACGCCAGCCAGATGGTGGGTGTACGCGCGCGGGCAAAAAAGGCGCCAAAATAAGGTGCACAACGCGCATACGCGTGTTTCGGTGCAGCATCCCACGGTGACGATGCAGCGAGAGCAGCGCAACACAGGGCGATACATGATACACGTGTCGTGCGGCTCTGCGTCGTGTGACGTGTGCAACGCAGCGTTGCAAAGCATAAGCGGGGAAAAAGAATGCGATTATGCTCACTGTTCTAAAGAAATCCAAATTACAAGTCAGGAGAAGGTCAGGTTTTCTGGTCACCAATTTATAATAATTTTGTTAAGTTGTAACGGCTTTGTTTAAAATAGTCATCCACCAAAACTGTTTGTTGGTGCCGTGACTAGGATACAAAAAATGTTTTCGCATGCTCTCTTCGCCTCTCGGTTTCGTTCCCTTGGTCACTCCCCCCCCCCCCCCCAAAAGCAAAAACTGGCGTCACTGGCGATGTCTCCCTTTCCCGAATCTGCCTGTCTCGCATAACCAGAGCAAACCCCTCAGCCAATCCGTGCGACGAATGTCGGTTAGGAGTTTTTCCAGAAATAAAAAAGAGACTAGACGCGTGTTCTAAGGTCTCACTGCTGAATTCGTTTCCTGTGTAAATGGGATTTTATGGAACTTGAATAAAAAAAAAGATAAAAATGAGATAAAGGAAACAAACCCCTTCCGAACATAGGTCAGTTCAGGAATTTGCAGATTCACTAAATACCTTTCCACCCCCATGCTTGCGATGGTACCGTATGCGTGGCCTGTCAACACCTTATCAAACTGTCATTGCGAGGTTTGGGAGATGCTCGTATACGTACAGCGAGCACATGGTTTACCCGTTCAGTTCGAATCTGTCAACGGCCCCAGGTTTGCCCGCGCCGAAGAAAGCGCCATAAATTTCAATCCATTTTGACGGCGGTACCCGGGTCCGGGGCATATTTCGAATAGTTCCGGGCCGGGAGGGATTAGAGTGTGTTTCCTCGTGCTCCTAAATTCGGTGTCCATGTGTCCAAGTGGCCACGGTGAACCCCACTTAGCATCCGGACAACCGTGGAGAGGGCGCACCCACAACCGCAAACCGACACAGGTGTTGGAATGCTTTGCTGGGCACCGGGCAATTTCGCCGCACGGTGTGCAACGGGTTTGGCGGGAAATGAGGGACTAAATTTATGGTGATTTATACACTCTGGCACGAACGCACACGATTCCATTGGAGAGCGAAAGCCGGGCCGGCGGTGGACCGCACGCAAATCAACTGACCACGCTTACCCTCGCAGCTGGTTCAGCATCCCCCCCTCCGCCCTGGCTCTTTAAACGCTGACCCTCGGCTTATGTCCCTGCGTGAACGCTTTCAAATGTTAGCTCGACGGGTTTGGCTCGGTTCGTCGTCGGCTCGTCGGTGTGTAAGCCAACCGGTTACGATTTTTGGGAAAATTACTCTGATTAAACTAATTGGAATCGAATGCACTCGAAACGGGTTGCCGACTTTGGGCCAAATTTATATGCAAATGTGGCCACCTTCTCTAGCTCCGCTTCCATCGGGATGGGGCAAAGGAGCTGAGAGAGGCGGAATTGAAGCAACGAGACGAGTTTGCTAAATGGGAAAATAATTGGGGGTGATGACAGGCACTTTCGGGTGGCACATTTAGCTCTTTGGCATGGCACGATCCGGTTCGAAGGACCAAACAGTATCGCGATTTTATGGCGCCCGTGTCTGTTGTGACTTAGGTTTTTATTTTATTTTGGCAAGTTTTCTTGGCGAAGTAGCGTCCATCCGAAAACATTTCAAAACACATTACGAAACCTACTGTCCAGAGGGGGTTTCCAAATACTTTTGTTCCCTCATTTTTTGGTGCAGTTGGCGTTGAAAATGAAAAGCTCACCACATTTTCTGTTGTTCACGCTTCTCCTGGATAATGTTTCACCCTTCAACTTGTGTTGCTGTGACGGGAAATTACACCCGACGGGAATTTCAATTAGAAATAAATATTACAAGAACCTGATACAATAGCACAAAAACAACAACAGCGAACCTCCCTCCCAAGACTCCCTCCCCGTCGCTAGAATTCGACACTTCGCTCCGCACAATGTGGCGAGGCTCGTTAACATTAGCATAAAATATTTATTTAACCCCTTTACTACCCTCCCCGGCGCTGAAAGGACCTTCGCCGGCCAGCAAACTGGAACGAGGCGCGAGGTTAAAAATCGAAAATAGATAAACTCAACCGGAAGTGAGCGTGAAAGTGCAGGAGGCGGCGGGGGCCATATTGTGTTCTCGGATTTCTGGCGCGTCTTTTACGGAAAAAGGTTTACACTTTCACACTTTTCTCACCCTGGCACCGCAGCAATCACCATTTTCGATCGGTTGGAAAACAATGAATATTCTAATTAGCCTGGCACTCACCGCCCCCCGTCTTTTACCGCAGGCCGCAGCAACCGCAAGCGAGCAGGCGAGCAAACCAATTTACGACAGTATTTAAATTAAATAAACGTAAATAAATAAGTGATAATGGACGCTGGGGAGGGGAACGGTCTTGCGTTTATTTTTCACGCTAGCCCCGGACAAAAGGACCGACATGGACGTGTGGTTAAGAAAGCGCGAAGGGATCGGGAAGGATTTTGCTCTCGCCGTCGCCGGACAGAATGGTCAGCACGAAAAAAGAAAGAAAGAACGAAAATACAGACAGCACGACGCGCCACGACCACTGTCTAATCTAATCGAGACGGGGTCGGCTGCCCAGAGCTGCTCATATTTCTTTTGGCAAAAGGCGAGCGCGCGCTTATTCCTTTATTTATTGGTATCCAGTTTGCTATCCTTGGCGCACTGCGTGTTTCCCGCGCAGCGCGCTCGATATGCAGTGCCTAGCCTAAGCAATCAATTTATGGCCCTTTTCTCGACGGTGGCCACACCAAGTGACTCGCGAGCGGAAGTAATTTACAACGATTTGCCTCGATTGTTTGTTTGCTAATTTAGGTGCCGAGGTGGTTTCCGAGTGATAAGGTGAAGTTTAACGTTCGAAGGGCACGTGAAATTCCCACGGCCCGCGTAACCGTCGGTCAGAGGTGTTATACAGTAATGTTAAGCCATAGCTGCACTACAAATCTAATCTAAATGCGTAATTTAAACATGTAGTGCCTGTTAGTATGTAATTAACTGAACGTTCTTTTCACTTCTAAACTCTAAATTGATTGATCAAAATAACGGTTTCTCTGTTCAATTGTGTACTAATTGTCTTGTAATTAGTATCACGTGTTATACGGTCATACGCCTAAAAGTATGTAATGTGCGTAACAAAAGCACAGTTGTTTACCGTGTCACTACTTCCACAGTCGTTACTCGCTGTGTAGCCACGAAATTTGTCAACCTCGGTACGTCCAGCTACATTGTTGTCATTGCAGCTGGAATTTTAGTCGAAAACTGTGGCTAATCCGTAGCCGCCCTTCACATACACGCGGCCACATCGCTCCGGTCCGAGTCGGTAATCCGCATTTGCCACTTAACTCCCGCCGACGATCTAGCGTCCAGCATGCACCATGGAGAAACGAACTGTCAGTCGCAGCCAACCGCAAATAGTGCGACAGCTCGACATTGCTCCACTACTGCGGGGATTTGCGTACAAAAATTGATTCTGCATTGGATTCACTGTTCCGTGGCGTTGGAGGGGGAGATTTTACCGGAAAACAAACGCGCCAAACGCGATCCGCGTAGGTCCAGTCCTCGTAGTCGTCGATGCTAATTCGCCCCCTTTCGTAGTGAACTTCGGAACAGGACGTTCCGTTGTTTGAGTGGGAGAAGCAGGCCGAGATTAAATGCAACGTTGGCGTGTTCCGCTGGCGTGCGCCAGCGGCACACAAAATTGCACACAGCGTGCCAGCAACGGAGGCACTCTTTCGAGCGCGTCCACCGTTCATGGGGATTAGTTTGAGTGGTTTCAGATTTATCCATCCCTCTCGGTAGAGCACAGAGTGCCGGAAGCGCCCAAAACCCGCCCAAACTATTTCCCTCGTCTGGTTTGTGAAAATATTAATTTTCCACATATTTCACCTGTACCACCGGTAGGACCCGCGTGAGCTCACAATCACGGACTAGTACAGGGACGGATTTACAGCGGAGTTTGAGCGGAATTCCCGCATGCGGTTATATTTGCAACAATGTTACAACCTTCCCAATACGTAGTGGTGGCAACTCGCTGGTAGAGCATTCCGATAAATATGAAAATGCAGCACAATGAAGACTTCCCGTCGTGGGAATGGCGCGAGTAAAGCTAAACCAAAAAAAAAAGCGAAAAGCTGGTACACCGAATATTGCCGTCGAGTTTGCCGTCGATATATGCGGAGCGTGTATGCGGCATTCTCCGCACCGCAGGATCAAAAGGAATACCCAAACCGGAGAATTTCTGTGCCATACTTTTTGTTTGTTTCGTTCTGTTAGCTCAATCAACCGGATATCGAACAGTGAGACGACCTTCAAACACAATGTATGCCATTGAAAAAAAAGTATAACGAGAAAGGAAAAATTAAACCTCGAGTGGAAGTACTGAAAGGAAGAGTAAGTGGACCCACAGCGCCTGAAGAACGCGCTGGTCCGTGTCGCTGGTTAAGCGCTGGTGCATCGAATATTCAGCCACTACTGCCATCCGCAACCGCATATATTGCCCTTTGTATCCAACGCTGTTTGCAATTCTCACGGGAGGCTCTGCAACGGTTCAGGGTGGTGGGTCAGGGATACAAAACTCCACCCGCGTAATGGATGAGTAAATTGTTACATTTACTTCCTTCGTGTGTCCTCTAGTTTCCTCCATTCCTTTCACCATGAGCGAGGTTTTACATACAAAGTACGGGATGCGCATGCAATTGTCAAACGGGACCTGGGTGACCAAAACAGAGAGTGAAGGTAAAAGCAAAAAAGAAAATGTTAAAGCTCCTCGGAACAGGAGTGAATATGTTTATTTTTTAAATTCCGGTCATGCCGCTATGCAGATTTTCCCGCCAGGATGGCTGGCATTGGGGATGGGAATACATTCCTCTTTGTCATAGTGCATTTACATTTACACTTGTTCATCATAAATTCAGCCTCAAATTGGATTACAACGCGCGCACGGGGAGCCTGCCGGACATTCCCTTGTTCGGCGTGTCGCGTGCTGCACCTGTGGGAGAGTGTGTGAGAGTTTCTTTTTTTTTTTTGCTTCCGGCTTTGCTCTTCCCTTCTGTACAATGCAACGCGCGCTGGTGGTGGAAATGGCACATTGGAACATCGCTTTGATTAATTTACAATTTTCACTCGCCAGTCAGATCCGGGGAGTCCAGGGGATTGGGATGGGCGCTGTCTGTTCCCTTACCGTACGGGTCGGGGATACTCCAGGGTTAGTTTATGGAAATTTATGCTCGAACTCGTTTTCGATGATTTTCCATTTTCTCTCCATCGTACAATGTTGCTCTCGTTTTGTGTAGCAAAAAAGTGTATCCTGTTTGCAGAATTGCAGTAAAACCAACGACGCGACTTCTCTACTCGTATGGAACAAAAGAACAAAACAGGTCAACGAACCGGTTGGTGCAAAATTAACTACCATTGCCCCCACTCGCCCGGCTTTTACAACCTGCCCGAGATTTTACTAGGCCGTGGTGTGGACTATTCTCGGCCCAAAAACTGCCACAACCTTTTTATTTCCGGCACAGCTGACAGACTGTGGTGCGGCAACAATGTGTGCTAGATGCGCTGGCCAAAAATCGGGTCACGTTGGCGCGGCAACAACGGTCGCTCTAGTTGCCATTGGTTACCTGTGCGGCATTTTGGCACCGCTTCTCGGACACATTGTTGCGCTTCGTGCCTATCGGACAATGCTGGCGCTTACAGTGAGACGCTCGTAAACTTTTGGGACCGTAAAAGGTGGAGGTACCCGGGGCGCGCAGCACACCCTAATTACGCTCGCTTTTGTCCGTGCTCGATCTTAAACACAGTTGCCCGAAAAATTCCCGCTCCGCGATTGATGGATGATTAAGCGTTTATGGTTTTATAGGCCTTTGCTACTGCCCCGAGTAGACTGCAGGGCCGGGGGACACTGGGAGACTTCCGTCAAACGGCCCGAACGGTTTATGCTGCACTTAACGACTGCAACTAGCGACGGGTAAATACAAATTTGCGATATTACTACTGCGACAAAGGCCAACAAGCGCAAGGGAAGGATTTGAAGCGCTGCCGAATGTTGAGATTTGTGTGGCGAAATAGTAGGGCAGAAGTTTTGACAGTTGAAACCGGCGTACGGGCCGGCCCTGGAACGAGTTCTCAGATTGCGCTCGCTGGGCTATAAATAATGGAGGATATTAAAAGGATGGCAAGGGAATATTTGTGCCTAATTACGAGAGCATTACTTTAATGACTTATTGCGCATTGCGACCTAGACCACTCACAGAGTTTGTGTTAGTGCCTTGGAAGGAACTCTGTAGAGGAGGAAGCAGAATATCAAAAGATTGAAAAGATTGTCATTTATACAGAGTAGGATCTTGGAATACCGCGCAGATGTACTATGATTCCAAAAACATCTGTGGATAAATAGAAAGACTACAGTTTTTTTTTTGAGAATTTCTTAAAGAAAGTCTAGGCATAATTCAAATACTGAACAGAATATAAAAAAATACTTTTAAAGGAAAGCTCAGCATATCAACATAACAAGGAATCTTACTATGAGTTCTTGAATATCCAGAATATCATTAATATACTACATCGTTGTCGAAGATGTTTTATTAATTTTCGAAAAACCCCATGAAACACAGCTTTCCTATTATGCTATACCCTATGGCTTACTTTGACTAATCTCCAAACATTTCCTTTCATTGTTCCTAGCTTCTTATAAACTGATGCAGGAATTCTTATTCCTCCCTCCAATCCCACACTCCTATTACATCAAGTTGCTGCACACCAATGTTGATATTTGTTTTACAGCTGTCAGTGTTTAATTGATGTAAAAATACCAAACTTCGATGCAATATGTTAATGGCAAGCAGGTAACCCTCACAGCAAGACGTCTTTGAGCAAGCTTCGTTTCCGATTTTCCCTGCGTCCGAAAAATCTTTGCATGTCTTCGCAGGGTCTTCAGTCGCAGGGCTATTTCCGGCGATATTTATCACCTTCCGGACGTTATCCGAGAAACTCTGTTGAAAACCTTGCGCCTCCTACTCCACAAGTTCGTAATCCCCTTTCGAGCGATAATTTGAGCGCAAAGTTCCGTGCACTCCCTGCAGCTTCATGGTAGCAAGATGTTCGATCGCTCGCCCCAGGCATCTTCAGACTGTCCGCTTGGGGCATTGTGTGTATATGTAGTGAATTTGTCACCTTGTTTCCAACGTTGAACGGTCCGGGAGAAAACAAATCCACAACCTGCTCGCTACCAAAACGAAAACGTCTTAAGACAAAGGTGACAAAAGACAACCCTTTCACTGCCCCATGTTGCTGGTAAATTACCACCCTGTGGGTGGGTGGGTTAGAGCCGGAGGAGAGGGGGCGGGGGTGTCGGCTTTTGACAATTTATTGGCAAAAACTTTGCACCACAGTGAAGATTGCTTGCACAATTTCCTTGGGAGCTTTAATTTATTCCCCCGGCATGCCGCGCGCGCACGGACCAAAACCGCAGCGCCCGTTCTGCCCGAATGGGTTGTGTAGCGACCGTGTCAAAGCGGCGAAGCATTCCGGCCCAGAAACATAGGTCGTCGTCGGAAGCATATCCTTTTGCGATGGCGTCCTCTCGACGCGTAACCTAAAACCGCCGCACCGCGTCACGGTTCGCCGCGTACCCGGACGACTCTCGCAGTCGCAGGGTTGGTGCGAGCAAACGGGTGCGATATCGCATATCGCGTATTGTTCGGCGCTTCCGAAAAATCCGATACAAAGTGCGCTCAGCAGCGTCTCGTCGACAACCAAATCTTCAAGTAGACGGAGCAGAACCCATTCCCCCGGCAAATTCTCTCTTCCGCCGGGATTTTCCCAACAACAACCAGCCAGACACACACTTTGCCCCGCCGGGACCGATAATTAACCGTTTCGAATGATTTGCCTGGGCTTGTCTTTCGCACCAACTTCACCGGGAGGAGGGCGAATTTACATAACGCCAGGGTACAGGGACAGGGCAAGGAAAATTGCCGGATGGATTGAGCTGGTGGAAAGTGCTGTTGTTGTTTAGCTGTCTGAGGGAGAGCAATACACAGCAACACCCTTTCGGCGCAACGGTCGTTAACAACAAGACGACGAGAAACCGACCTGCTCCACCTGTGTGTGCTTCCAGAGCATTCGTCTAGAGCGATTCTCCAGACTTTACCACGCTCCAAACAGATCCAATTGCCACAAAAGCTTCAAACCTCTGGTTGCGGTTTTTTTGGGCAAACGCCGGTACAGTTAAATGTGTTCCCGTACCAACTTCCCCCGTATTTACACATGATTTCGACTACTACGAAGAACACCGACGCAGCAACAGTCTCTCCCTCCGGTTTAGGTTCTACCCCTAAGTGATCTCATCGCCTCGCTCGGGGCTGACCAAGAAACAATGTAACCATAATTTAATACAATTTCCCATCTTCGGCTGTGTTCGGTACTGTTTTGGGGAGGTTGGGATTTCACCGGCCGCCAACTTCTGCTAGCACTAGGCCCAAGGCGTCCATTTCGCCCATTACCGCAGAGCCCTACCAAACGATTTTCTAGGGTGAGTTAATGAATTGATTGCACTTAGTGGCGCGCCGAGAGGTCCGAAATCTCTCATCAACACCTCTTACCTTTCATTCCGCGGCGGCAAACCTAGGAAGCTGCATTTTCTGTGAGTCAACACTTGCTCTCGATAATAATTATCAATTCAATTAATTTGTCCCCACGCCGCTTCGGCCGCCGCTGCTGCCGAACCGTTGTTCGATCTGTTTTGAGACAATTCTGGAGCGGCGGCGGCTATGGAAGGAACCTGCCAACGCTAATGGAAAACTTGGCACTCACCGGCTCACCAGCAATGGTTTTGATTTGCGAACAAATTAGTTTTGCATGTGCGTATGTGTGTGGTTGTGCCGTGGTCGCCACCTGATTGCGGATGAGTGAGTTTGGAGAATGACGCTCGTCTTCGGGAGTAAGGATGGGGCAGACACATCGCTAGAGTGTAGGACGAATTCTGATGCGTTTTCTAAAAGAACAGCTTCTATGGTGGCGTACTAAAAGTTTGTAAAGTTTTCTTCTACCTCCTAGACTGAAGATGTAACAGGAACTTAGGCCCGCTCTACCATAACTTGCAAATGGCGTGCTGATGTGTTTGAGGAGTTGGAAGATCAAAGCATAAAATCCCCACCGGTAGGTTTAGCACCAAACACGGGGGGCGTTCTGGCTCCTACCTGAGCCTGACACTTGGACGACTTCCATCGCATGCGTTCGACAGCTGCGTAACCTGACGCCAAGGTTCCAACTTTTGCATTCAGCTTCTGGAAGGTGTTGCTCCCTATGCGATGAGTTCTCACTTTCGAACGTGTTCCTCCTGTCGCCTGGTCGCATGACAAATTAACTTGAGAACATTATAGCGCACTCTCTCCCCTTCTTTTTCTCTCTACCTCACACACACACACACACTTTCTGTATCCTTGCCCTAGTCACACAATCAGATAGATGGAAAATACTTGTAACGACGCCCGTGTTCGGGGCGTGTTGGTAGATGAACAAGCACTATTGTACTGCGCGACACGACACCCATCCATCCTGGCAGTGCTGTCGTTGTCACGCTGGGGCCCGGGATCATCGCCTTCCGGCTCCGGCCTTCCGTGCACGTGTGATGGAGATCTATTAGAATTGATAGGGAGAATCCACACACACACGGGCCTGACTAAGCGAAAGTGAAAAATTGGAAAATTGGTGACGATCGTCCGTGTACAAACGACGTTTAATTATTTTTGCTGTCACACTTGTCTGTTGAGATTTAAAATTCAACACAATGATTGTGGGTGACTATGTATGCGAGCGTATCCGTATGTGTCTTCTGCTCCTAACTTAACCTTAAAAATTCGTTCTCCCACCCTAGGCAAGGATGGAGTGAGGCCGTGAATGAAGATGGTGCTGCTTTTGTTCCTGATGCTGGTGTTGTCTGACAGGTCATCGATGGGATGGACGAGTGGAGGTGGTAAAATAGCTGAATGTCAAAATGACGAGGTTTACTTTTATTGCACCATCTGGGATAATTGTACCTTTACACACACGCACACATGCAAACAGGATAGTGGTTAACCGGTCACCCGATTATGCTGGAGCGGGAGATGATAAGCTATTGTCAAGCCGGAGCAAAAAAGAGGATAATAAAATTGGCTTCCTTCCGTCTTCTTCGTCTTTCGACCGGAATACAAACCTTCTTCTCTTTGCCTCCCTGGCCCAACCCCCGAACCCCCGGGTACAGGTACCACTCTGGGCGTAAAACGCACGGCTACCCAACCGAGAAACAGTAAAATTGGATCGTTTTTATTTTCGAATTAGAAGTCCTCCTCCTCCCTCGTCGGGTACGGACTGCAATCCAAGCTCGGCACAAGGACAATTGCGCCCGGATGGCCAAACGATGGCTCGTAAAAAACCTAATAACGATTAAAAAATGCCACCAACCTCCAAACCAAACGAATCGTAGCCCTGAAGTCATTCGCTGTGGACTCGTCTTATCTTGTGCACTCCCATCCTTCGCCCCACCCTCACTCAGTGGCAAGGAATTGGGATTGAATGCGATTTTTTTATTACCTTTTACGGTTCACCGTCAGATAATTACGCATGTGTGTTCCCGGGGGAGGAGGTGAGTGTCCGTCGCCGGTTGTAATGGCAGTCTTTCTCAAGTTTATGACGAGGTTTCCTTACAACTCTCCCTCCACCTTCTATTTGCAACTACTTGCCATAAAGAGTAGCGAATTGATTTCATGGTCGCTGCGCTGTATTGTTTGATGGGTTTCATTCGCTTGCCGCATCGAAGTCCATAAGAAAACGATAATGCTTCGCTTCATAAAATTGACCAGTGGTCCCGCCACCCTCTCCGGATGACATCTTGCCTTTGAGTCTGGTAGGAAAAACTTCCTGCATGCCGGAAAAAACTCCCCCCAGGGCTGGTGGTTTTAGTCATTGTTCCTCGGGGCGGTTGCGTTGCGCCCCTGAGAGTTGTGGGACCGGAAAGACGTACGAACGTTGCGTCGCGGCATGCCGTGGTGACGCCGCTCATCATCATCGTCATCGGTGGAGATCAATGTTTTAATTACGGGCTCCGAATATCAATTAACGATATGCAGCCGGAAAGGCCCGAAAGACTGGCGGGCGCATCCGGCATCGTAAATTTCGTCCGTCCGCGGAGCTCGTCAGCATCGAATCGTCGTCATCGTCGCTGTGCGCCGTTATGGCTTTATTTTTACTTCGCCATTGTGTATGGGACATTGTTGCTATTTGTTGGACGGGAAAATCCTTGGAACACACCCATCACCTCCGCCTTGCTTGGCTGGCGACGCTCTGTATCCTCCCCAGCGACATGACTTACCGTGGACATGGCCCGGATGACCAGGAGGATTTGCAAAGCTGCCAGTGCCGAATTTCCGAATGGAGCAATTGTGAAGCGCTTTACGACTGCCGGAGGTTGATGACGGGGAAGACGCTATATGGCGCTCTTTACAGTTGCCTCCATTATAGCCGGGGATTTTAGTAGTTACCTATTTTCGTAGGATCATTCGCAACCGTTCAACCAATAATCCGACCCTTTACGGCTATCACCTTTGCGAGCCCTATGTGCGACGATGATTAACGTGGGTGGGAGTACGCATCTTGATGGACGTCAATTAAATCATTTCATTACCGATCGGGATTTTATGAGCAAATGAGCTCCCGAGCTGCGTGTAAATTGAATGGCTCGGTTCTTATTGCGTTCGCCGCTACCAATAAGACGTTTAGGCAAGTACCAGGCATTAAGGTAGGAATTCGTCAGCAAAGGGAAGGACGACACCAAAAGCCAAACTATTTGCCCAAAATCATTAGAATCTTTCAACCGAAGCAAAAACCCGTGTATGCATCGTCTTCCAAAAAGCAGGACTCTCTATGCTACTGCTCTAACCTAAAAACCCATGTTTACGCGGTACATTTACCGGACCTGGGGTCATTAAGCGATGGATATAAATGCGCACACTTCATCATCATCACCCATTTGCTCGAAACGCGGTCCATCAAGGCTCTACGAAGCTTAATAACTGAAAGATCCTAAAAACTGGCAAGATCCGGTGAAGATGTAGCCAATGTCCGGTTTTTCGTTCAGCCGCATCGCCGGACAGTTGGAACAAAACGGACCTAAACAAAAAACAGAAGAAAAAAAGGCAGGATCCATCGTTCCGAACATATGCGTCTGGTTTTTTTTCCTTTGTCGCGCTTTGTGCAAAAATCCTATCTACCAAACGGCTACCAGAAACACACAATCAACAGAAAAAAATATTATCTATTTCCTACCAATTCTGCGCACCGCAACCGAACAGGACCGACTTTTCTACGTCATTAAATTAAGTGAAAATCATTTGTCTTGCCTTCCGCATCCGCTCCCTTTGCCTTCCTTTGGATGGACCTTTTTTGTTGCTGTTCTCCGCTGTCTTGCCACCAGCAGTAGAAGCAATGGCATTCATGATCATCATCATCGACGTCATTTTTCCACGCGCTACGGCCCATTGCACTCGGTACGGGGTTCAGGTACTGGGCCGTGGTGGTGGTGATGGTCCACATTGCCACATGTCACTCAAGCGGGGTTTCAGGGGATCATTTTTTATCATTCATATGTGTGCAAACGTACATGTGAATTGATTGAGCAGGCATCCCTTCCCCTTTTCCCTTCCTCTAGCCAGTGACACCCTTTCCAAGTTCGCGGCAGAGCAGTCTCGTTTGGCTTCCCTATCGTTGGGAGTGGAATTATATCCTGGCATTCGGGTTGAGTCATTCGTTTTTTTTTCGCTTTTTTTTTTTGTTTGCTCTGATACGCTTTTTGGATAGGTGGCAAGAGGGTGGTGAAATATTTCACTCTAAATCGCTTCACATTACCACGTCGATCTGGTTGATTCCGGTGCCAGAGCCTGGAGACAAATTTTCAACAATACTCAACCTAAAGCACTGGAGGGGGTTAGGATGCGTTAGATGGATTTGATTATCTTCCAGCCATAAAGTAACCGATAAGAAAGTGGATCATTTTACTTCGGGCCCTTTTGAAATTGTTTGTCCGGCAGTACTAAAGAGAGCACAATTTTGTACATCAATTAGTGCAATACATTCAGCGCAAGTAACAATCTAGAACTAGAATAGTGATGTAGGCTGAGAGAAATGAATAGGAAGACGTATAGAGAGAAGAGCACATTCAACTCGTTTGAAATTGAAAAATACATAAATAATCTTCTGCACGCAAATAGACTACCCGTGCCATTGGGCTATGTTGCTTGCGCCCGAATGTATGCAACTACGTTGGAAAAAAGGAAGTAAAATGACAAAGAATATCCCCCACCCCTCCAAACACACACAAACACACTTGCAGGGAATAAAAACCGGTTCACAGAGACCATTTAACGACTCAGGAATAAATCATCCAATTGTTAGCGGACTATCTCATATGTGTGTGCACCACTTTCCCTCGCTTCCCGGCACACACGGACACACTAGTCGCTTCGCCTGCCTTTTCAGCGCAAACCCCGAGAGTTATAAATGATGCATCGCTTAATCATGTTCAGCATAATTGATATAATTATGCGGCACGGCAAAGTGAATCAGATCGTCGCTTTTGATTTGCTACCCCCGCTTACGTGGAAGGGAAACGAGTGAAATGGGGAACAAGTTCTTTGCAGCACGTAAAAACTCGATAAGGCTGACCCTTATCCGCGCGTTCACTAGAAAGGGAAGGGTCGGGTGATTGTCGACGCGCGTGCATTGAAATCAGTCCTATCGGACCCAAACCTACGTATGTGGGTGGGGACCCAAACCCACGGGTGGGGAGCCGGATGCGGTTTTGCATGAGAGCGTTGGCACAGATAAATAGTGGAATCCTCTCTGGCCCAGGCTGGCCCCGAACTATTGTTCCTATTATTTTATTCTCCTGCCGGGAGTCCCTTTTTATTCTTCTCTTCCACTTGCGAAGATACTGAACAAAAGGATGCTTTTTCCGCTGCTTCCGAGGGGGGATTTAGGAAAATGAGGCATGTCAACATGTGGAACATATTCTAAAAAAAATAGTAGACGTAAGAAGCGGAGATACGCCACACAAATCATCCTGCTGCTCTGTGTGTCCGTGTGTGTAAGCTTCCGGAACACTGAAATGCCACATGTAAGAGAGGGAAAGGGGATGAGGGCGAGGTAATGAATGTCCTCACTCTATCATGTGTCGCTCATGAGAACCCTGTTCCCCACACAGCTCTTCTTCTGTACCAGATACAGAAATCGAGCTGGATTGGTCCTTCGAACCGGATTCGAAACGTGTTTCTCAGCTATAGATCTGCCACACATTAAATCACCAAAACTGCGTCAACTGGCGATGAAAACTCGGTTCTCTACACCATATCTAACCCTACTCTTCCATTCTCCCCATCCACTTCCTGGAAATGTCACGGAATGGTGACGTTATTAGAGTAATTAAAATCGATTCCCGTGCCTTGCGTGGCGCGCGAAAATGGTGGTACTAAATTTACTGCTGAATTTACTGTGCCTCTCGTGTCGATAATCTGTTTCACCGTTAGCTGGGGAAGTAGGAAGTGAAGGAGGACGTACCGTTTACCATTGAGCTCTATAGGTAGCCGGTCAAACAGGGGGTAAAGGCAGAAAAGAGAAGGTGTGTTTTAATGGCAATCATCAGCACCACCAAATAGGTAGCGGGGGTGTTGGTGTGAGAGAGCAGCAAGTAGCAAGTAGTCGAGTTGCTTGATGATGCTCATAAAACAAAAGGAGGCCGGCAATAAAATTGTATAGTAATTAGTTACGGCAAATCCCGCACACCCATCGCGAGGGAGGAGGGACTGTGTGGTTCGCCATAAAGTTCGCCTGGCTCGACAATGTGTGTACGCGCCTTTTAACGGTGTGTCATTTTCCGCTACTTGGGCGGTGTAGGTGTGTGTGTGTGCGTTGGGGGGAGGGAATATTTTAAAACGAGACTTAATAAAGTATTTATCGTTACGTGAAATGGTATGGAGGAGGAGGGATGGCGAGCGCAACTACGCACTTACAAGCATACTAATGCATTAATCGGGAGGTGGTACGTGGTTGGAGAGTCCCGGCACACTGTAGAATTCAATCTGGGGATTATAAACGCTTGCTAAGTAGAGGCACTTTCATTTTAGCGAACACGGCTGAACAGTAATCGAAATGTAAATCCTTCTCAAATCGCACACAGCGGAGCGTTCCTTTTACTATTGTTTTGCTTCCTTTCTTTGCTTGTGTTGGCAAAATGCGCTCACAAGATGAGTGAAATTTCGAAAAAAATAATATCTATTCACCACCACATCAAACGACACTGCACAACAGGTTGACTGTCATTTCATTATCCAGATGGATCGTTCATTGTACTGCAGTTCGACGCATGACGCATTCTGTCTTTGATTTTACGTTTATTTTGCTATCAATGTGGATTTTTTTTGGGCCGGGACGTCCTTCTACCGAGCGATATCATATTCATCATACTTCGATGAATTATTATTCACCTTTCCCCGCGCGCTCCATTTTCTGCTCTATTTAATGCTTTATGAATTTCCATTTCGTCAACTTACGTCCGTCTTAAAAATGGATACCTTTTTTTGTGCGACACAAATCATTCACGAGGATGGATCAAGCGCGCGTGAGGTGGCGCCCTTGCCATCTGCACGGTTACCAGAGCAGTTTCAACAAGTTGGCAAGAGTAAAAGCCCCAAGCGAGAAACACAAATCAACATGCAGCGCAGCAGATTCTTTGTTTCCTTTGATACTTCGCGATTTTTTTGGTTGTGTTTGCCTTACAATCTTCGCATTTCCATTCCGAGATTTGTTTGTGCGGCTCAATCTAACGCTATCGGTGCGCCATTTAAAATGCACAAAGAGCTACCGACGAGTAAAGACCGGATTAAACCTCCCATCTTTCCGAGTGCCTTTCGGTTTTCTTTGGCGCTGTTTCAGGGATAGAGCATCGACAAAAAAAAAGAAACCGCAAGTGTAATTTAAACTCGCGCACTTTATAGCCTGCTATCCCTGTGCCCGCGTTTTGCCAGCCGCCGCGAAATGCCGACCGCGACATCGTCGTAAAAATCCGATTTATTAGAAATTACAACACTTCCAGCCACCCGTATCGGCTGGGCCGTCACTGTGACATTCGATCGAGCCTTTGATGATTCGAGGGTTTGGGTGCGGCGGCTATATGTATATAATATATATTTTTGCTTCTGCTGCACCGTCACTTCGATGCAGGCGCGGCAGTTTGTAATCAAGCAAATAAAAAAGCGCGCTCGTCTACCACTTACCGCGATACGCTTCTCTTTGCCCCGCGGTGAAACGATGTGAGTTCGCGCTTTCCAATTTCCATTTAAATCACTTTTTTTATGAGCTTCGCCGGCAACAGGACAACATCAGCTCGGGAGGAACGGGTAACGCGAACAGCGAGTTTTATGTCTTCTTTGAAGTGGAGCGCTAAGCGCCCTCGTGGTACAAGCTTGGGCGTTGCTCTGTGCAGTGATTGCTCGTTCCACAATTGGGAACTTTAACTATTTTTTAATTTTATCATTTTCACATAAAAAGTGTAGTATGCTTTTTGCACTACGGCATAACAAAAAAATATTTTATTTCAATATAAATTATGTGACTAACAGTACAAATGCTAGCACAACACTGCCTAACCGCTGTCAAGCAATCCAGTCGCTATCGGGCACACACCATCTCGATGGGAAAATAACCAAACGCAAAAAAACAAAACCTTCGCAAACAAATCAAAACCAACGTGGCCATTTTGCCAGGTCCGGGTCGTAAAAGTTAGGTTGGTTGTGTGCCCAAAAAGATATGCTGTCTACCGTGCCCGATTCCAAAAAAGGGCCATTAAAATCGTCCCGCAGAAAAAAAGGCAACAATCCTCCCGAAAGCACATAACACAACCATCCAATCACTCAACCATAATTAAAACATTAAATTTCTACACCAATAAAAACAGCCCGCACCCGCGCCTCAGCCGTGAAACCTAATCCCACGGGCTGCCGTGCATACGCGGGTATTAACTTCCTTTTCGGCAGGCAATCGGGATCAATTTCGCATTCGCGCGCGCCGGAACAGTCGAATGGCAGATGAAAAAACTATAAAAATCAGCCGCACGGGTACGGCCAAACCGTAAGGAGATGAATATAATCTTTTTATCAGTGCTGGAGCGAATCGGAGGGTAAGAAATGGATACGGCTGGAATGGGTGTACCGGCTTCGTCGCTAAGGTTGCGGATCTAATGTCAAGGAGTTGAGCAACCGTGCTAGAACTCCGTTAGCGATAGCAGTAGAACCATACTGCCTAAGCGGCCAAAGGAAATGACAACGCACATCTGTAAGGTATGCAATTTGCACCACAAAGGCAACCTTTTTAAATACGCTCATGATCTTCTTTCTCTTAAATTATATCTAAACTTTGTTCGCTTAGCAAACCAAAAAAAAAAAAACAATACATCAACCATTACCCTGAATTTGCAAATTGGACACCACGCTCGCCTACCATACATCGCCTATCCCCGGGCGCAGTCTATGCGTAGCAATTACAGCTGTGGCCCGCATAGTCGACGGCAAATAATTTATTACTCCCTCTGCTCCGCTATGGGTTGCACCTAGCAAAAATGAGACGGATGGTGAAAAAAAGCAACAGCAATCAGGCGACGTCCTGCGGTTGCAAACTGAGCTTGGATCCGCGAGCTGGAAGAATTGGTCGATTGATTGAAGCCGCGTGACGATGGTAACGCCATCCCACTGCCACAGAGTTGTGTAGATTTACAACACCGGCGTCTATTACACTCCTTCCGTAGATTTTCCTACGTCTGTAAGCATCCTTTAATTTTTTGGGTAGGATTGTACGAATGTCTACTTCTGGCCGACAGAAGGGATGTTTAGCCTGTTGCAGCAGTTTGTAGCTGAAGTGGTTGAATTGTTTTTGTTTCGACCAATTATGCAGACAGTTGTAGCGAGTCTGCAGATTCCTCAATGCAAAATCCGAGCTTGATGACAAGCTGATAGTAACTAAGATCTGCCAATCTGGAATCTAAGACCACGGTGGAATACAATGTACGTTGGAGGTTACGATCGCATTCCTCTAGTACTGAAAAGCATCGCAACGCTGTCTAATGGATGAAGAATTGCCCTCCAATATCGTTAACATGACTTACACCAAATCCAACATCCCAAAAAACACGTGCACCCGTCGGCGATGCACCTCTCTGCCGTTATCGTTTCTGACAGCGTCGTGATCGCCGGAGTCGGAGTAATAATTTAAGTCCCCTCACCAGCGCCCTGCCTGCTCGCTAATGACTTTAAGCCAGCTCGACCAGCAACAACTCAAGCGCTCCGATAGTCGCTCATCTGCAGCATTCCGATGGAACCGCCGATGGAAAACCCTCCTCCGAGATCCATCATCGGCGATGAGCAGCATCAAACCCCTCGACCGCGACCGAACCGGATGTTGGTGGATATGGCGCGTGCTACCGATCAGTGAGCTATTTTCGAACGCGCATCCCGCTCCGCTTCCCAAATCAATTCTCGCTCGCGAGGATAAATCATACGTCGACGTCGAACACGTGGTGGTGCGACGCCTTCCCTTTGGGACGGCAATATAATTACAAAAACATCTTGTCCGACCTCGCGCTGTCACCTACAGCGTTGGCGGTGAAGGCGTGTTTGCAGCATTTCCAGTAAAGCGGGCGGAAAATTAATAGCAACCAAACCAGGCGCGAAGAATGGCCCCGCGGCAGTGCATGTTGCGCACGGGGTGGTATTAGGATCTCCAGCAAGGCGAAGATCACGTCCCCAGGATCGTTTGCGCGTCGTGGGTGTCAACGTGCGCCCACGTGTGCTTACGGGATGGTGGAAGCAATTTGAATGTTAATTAATTTACTTCCACTTAACCTCAAAACCGTATGCGAATACAACGAAGGCCAACACTGGAGGGTTGTCGGCGCAGTTCCGCAGTAATGGTTTGACATCGTGTCGCCGCACTCTTGGAGGCTCGGGCGGGAGCACACATCGCACAGCTGCCGTACGGGGTACTTCACGGCACTTCGTGTGATCATAATTGAGATGACACTATCGTACGTGTGTATCCTGGTTTAGGTGGGGGAGAGCATATCTGTTCGCATGTCAATGGGGGCGAAACGCAGGGAGATTTATGGAAGCCCATATAGCCCATTCCTGCCCATACCATACGGATCCGCCAGATAAACATCTTCGTCGACGTACACGCCCCCACCACCAGGGAACATTCAAATTTAGGTGACGTTAATCGTCCGCGCTTGACCAACGCGTCCACCCGCCCAGCAGTTTTTGTTCAGCTCCCTCTTCCCGGTGCGTCGTTTCTGAGTGATGTTTTCATTTTGCGCGATGGCGAGTAGGCGATTATGATTTTTCAAATATGCGTTTTTAATTGCCATGCTACATGCATGCTTGACTCCGGGTCCGTGTGTGTTCATGTCTTTACTCGCTTCGTTCACTTTGGCCGTGGACATCCAGCAAACGAGGAGGAAAAGTTTGTCACCACCACGGTTAGCGCGCCCCGGGAAAGTGCAACCCTCGAAACCATATATCTCCTTTGTGGTGGTAAATTAAAACATAAACAGAAACAAAAACAAAAAAAACAATTCACATCATGAGCACGCTGTAACGCTGTTGAAGCTGTTGAATTAATTTGCTGTTCCTCCTAGACCTGCTTCCTGCTAGACCTTTGACGATGCGGTGGCATTTTAAATGCGGTTAATGATCGCCTAAGCACGAGAGCGTCGGTCAAATCGACCCGTCACCGGGGACGTTACGCAGCTCAACGCTCCAGCTGTTGATCCGTTCCGATTGGATAGCTAGATGCGGCGATGATCATTTGTTGTTGAGCGTTTTTTTTTGTGTTAAGAAATTGCAGAGTAGAATAGTAGCACGCTTGATGCTCTACCCAATCTGTGAATCCGGTTCGAAGGACCAAAACCGCCACTTTGCTTTATGTCAGTGAATTCTATATTTTGTTTGATTATGGTTTTTATGCCTTCTAAATACAAGTGTCCAATCCATTTAATAATAGGAGCGCCATATAAATTTTCTCCAATAAAAAACACGATGACCTGGTGGAGCTGATCCGGTTCGAAGGACCAAACGCGATCAAATCACCACCATTATTCTTTGTTGTACAAGATTTTTCCCACTTTCTGCTTTCAGGCTGGTGTTTGTTCGCACAACGCTTATCGTTTTCTAATTTGTTACCCACCGTGCCTACAAACGAACCCAACACACAGAAACGATGAATAAATCATGATAGAACAAAGTGCAATTAGACACCGGGAAAGGACATCAACGATCCCTTTCCCGGGTGCTGCTTTACCGATTCGTTCGTCCGGGTTTTTGTTGTTGTTGTTGTTGTTGTTTGCGGGGGTGCTATTTCACCTCTGATACGTGCATCACTTTTCTTCCCCCTGTCTTAAGGGAACTGGCTCGCCCCCAGCCCTAGCTCGTGTCACTTCATTTTTATTGCCGCCATCGTCCAACGTTATCGTGTGTTTGTTATGCATATATTTGTCGACAATTGAGTTTCGATTGCCAGTTGCACACACCGCTTTGCGGTCGGTTGATTTTTCCACCCCTTAGCTCATCACTCCCTCGCGTGGCAGGAGAATTGTTTTTAGTGAAATTAAAAAGCATTCATTACCCTTAGATGGCGAGGTGGTCTGGCGATGTGTGGCGGCTGATAGTGATGCGGTTTGGTGGAATGAAAAAAAACGAGTAAGTCATTAAACATTTTCTCCACCGCTAGCATCTTGCTCTGAACTGCCTTTCCCTTCATTGTATCCTGGCCTTCCCACTCCCGCTGTGAGTTTGTGGGCATATTTAGATGGTGTCTTTATGCTCAACAATTTCCATACCAGGCTGTCGCATCCTCGATGGCATGATCGCTCGTTTATGTGTCTTTCGTATCATTTAGACATTTGTGTTGTGTACACATGTGTGTGTTTTTTTGCTCTGTTTTTAGTAAGCTTTATTGTTTGGTGTTTTTTTGCTGCTGCTTTAATGGTTTATTTCATTTTCACTCTCCGCGCTCGGATATAGAGAGGGTGAGCGTTGAAGGACTTTCAGCTGACACTCATACGCCGCCAGCCGATGCGGGTAATTTGTTCGGTGCATTCTCGGAAAGCATCATTTTCATAATCACATTCCTAGTGTTGTGATGTGTTTTACTGCGGGGTTCATGTTTTTTTTTCGTGTGTTGTCCTTTGTTCGATTTCATTTAGCGCGCGCGCGTTTGTCCCTGCATGCGTCAATTTGCTGTATTTATTGTTTCATTTTGGGTTGTGTTGTCCTGTTTAACTTTGTGACGTGTTTTTTTTGCGAAACGACTTTGCTTCGGGAAAAAGTACTGAACAGTTTTCCCTTCATAGATTATTGCAGTGTCCCGTATGCGCGATTGGGGAAAATTAATCGACCAATGCGTGTATATCGTTACCTTTTTAATGGCATTTACTTGGTCATGGGTTTTTTTTATGTATGCAAGTTTTTTTTTCTTCTAAATTTCAAAACCATTCCTGCTGGTAGCATTAATGGTAGGATTCTAGACCAAATCGATCGTAATTTGTTGAATCTTTTTTATTCACTATGGAAGAAAAAAAAAACAAATGTGTATTTAGGTACGCTAATGGTCTTCGGTTTTGATATAAAAAATCGACCAGCAATAAACAGGAAATTGTAACGATTAATATGGCTTGAAAGTAAACAGAGAGTCGTAATAGGTTTGTTCATTTTACGCTAATGCAGTTTTGGTTATGGTCATTACTTCTTCATTTCCAACTTAAATTGCTCCCAGCCAGGTGATGGCGTTCTCGTATCTCGTACATTGTTTCTTCATTAATCTATTCCAATCTGCAAACTGTTGGAAGCTTCTTGTTCGTATGAGTACGAGTAATATGCAGACTGAATTTATTCTGTTACGTAGCTATACAAGTGTACCAAAGCCTACTATATGGTTTTCGAACAAGCGAGGTTGCTATGATGCACAACAAAAACTAGTAGACTCAATTTCTTTACAATTCCCCCAAAACATTATCTCGCGTCTTAAGCAGGTCCCCCTTTAAACAAAACTGTTTGCTTTTCGGGAAAAAAACAAACAATTTGCCTTTCATCTCTAGCGAGAACCACAGCCGATAAAGCGATCTGTGCACCGATACACACGCTCCTGCTCTCGCTCTCGGGTGATTGGAATGCAGTCGGAAAAACGTCTTAAGACAATTTTCCGATCCCTTTCTGTCTCTCCTGGTACCCGTTGCGGTGTTAGAAGTTTTGATTGATTTCGCACACAAACCGCTCCAGATTTCGGTCACCTCCAACTATTCGCTCCGGTGCACATTCACTTTCGGTCTTTGGAGATTTTGGAGCGCTGTTGCTGCTGTCAAGAGCAGCGAAAGTAACTCGAGCGACATTCGGGGCGAGGTTTTTAATTAAACATTGACGCCTGCACGGGCATTCGTTTGATGTTTTCTTCGTAAAGTCCTTTGAGTATCCTGCACGGTGCTCGGGCATGGAGGTGAACCAGGCAAATCAGTAGTTTCTTTACATACCTGAACTTTGTTTAGTGATTGATTGGAACTGAAGTTGGGGAAGGGGTTCATTATTTTTAACCTTTATCGGTGTAAAACATTACCGAACCGATAGCCCCTTTGCGTGGAAAACCTTTAAAATTCGATTTTGCACAAATGATTGCATACCTTTGGGCGGTTAGAATCTATGTACAACACACCAACGCAATCCAACTAAACAGTATGAAAAGTACAGTCTAAAACTCCAACATTTATACAATCTGTCAGACAAAAGACGATTCTCTCAGTAAATACACCGAAGAGAGAGAGAGTAAAATAAAACAAGCTGTCACTTTTTAGTCCCTTTTGATGTGCACACTTTGAAGTGACAGGCGGTGCGACAGGAACGAATGCAGAACGGCGCTCGCTGTCGGTGTCGGAAAATGTCGGCTCGCCGCCTCGCCGGCAAACCATGACCAGCAGGGCGGATTACTTGATTTGCTTGGCGACGGTTGCGCAACCAGAAGATGTGAGCCGATGGACGTGTTCACGGTGGCTGCTTTTCAACCGGGTGAATCGAAATAGTTTCTCTACCGAAATTTAAATTCGCCTGCAGCGAGCCCTAGGCGGCATAACAAACGGCAGCAGCTTTTGTCAGAGGAGCTCACCGACAACTGTCAAAAGTAATCACGTTAAGTAATCAACTAATTTTCGGCAGTACATTTTCATGATCACATTCTAATCACTCTGTCCAAAAAAATACCTCATCAGTTGTACCAGGGTAGCAAACATACGATTAGGCACTGCCATCTTAATTCACCATTCCATTGCACGGTAGCGAAGAATCTAATCCCAAATTTCAATTTAGGGGAAAGACAGAAATTACAATACCCTTTTAATGGGGGGAGGCTAGGAGTTTGTTTTCGCAAACCTTAAGGAATGTCTTTGGAAATAGTTCTACCAACCCCATCCCGCAAACAGCGTAAGGAATCGGTCTTTGCTTTCCCTTCCCTGTACCGTAGGGGATTTATTTTTCCCGCCCAAGCCTGTGTGCACCACACGGGTCTAAGTCGTTGGACAGGAAATATCTTTGTTTGAAAGTCAAATTCTTCGCCAATTACTTCGTTACTACATACATCTTCTGGGGCAAGGAGAAGCACAGCAAAAGGTCTCACAATGAATTCCACCAATAATCACCCCTGCCGTTCTGGGGGTTTGCGTCCAACAATTTGGGAATTTCAAAACCTTTCTCTCTCTCTCTCTCTCTCTCTCTCTTTCTCTCTATCTCTCTCTCTTTCTCTCTTTCTCTGTCTCTTTCCCTTCCAGCAAGTGGTTCCGGTTGTCTGGTTGAATCCGTCAAAAGGCCCCATCACCCCCCGGGAATCAATCGCAATCGGGTTGCAAAGCAAGCAAGCGAAAATCAATCATCGGCGCCACTAATAACCCTTCGATGTCGCAAGCGGCTTTGTCACAGCGAAACCTTAACCACATTCTCGATAATGGGAAACTGTACTCTCAGCGACAGGACCTCACCAACCCCACGATGGCGCAACGAATTGCCAACGGTTGCGTGTGCGTGAATGTGGCGTGGCCTTCGGAATGATGTGCCTGTGTGACTGTACCAGCCAGCGGACGGCCGAATGGTCCGCCGTTGCCGATTCGCCACGGTTGTCGTGTTGCCTGTGCATCGTGATTGAGATAGATCGGGCGATGGGCAAATAAATGGTTTCTACAAGAAGTGCGCCAGTGTGGGAAAGCGCCGTTCAATCGGCAACCCGCAACCGAAGCCGAAGCGAATCCTTTTTTTTTTGCTCGTTTTTGTTATAATCCTTCGCCTTGCTGGTTGTGCTGGAAGCAGTGAACTGAAGTAAATAGAAAATGAAACATTATCCCGGTACGGTGGTGTGGTTGGGGTGCAACGGTGACAAATGGGGTGACATTTAAAAGTGACATCGATTGACAAATAAATCGATGCAGTGAAGAGGATCCTCCGATTATGAGTGTCGCATTTATCAATCGCTTAGTTTATTTTCAATATGATGATAGTAGCAATTAATTAATCGGCCCTTAAGGGTTAACTTTCTGCCAACAATCGCTCGGAGTCCGAAAGTGTCTTTCACTTTCAGTCCAACACCTAACTGTATGCCGACAAAGGACACAGCAAACGGAAACACATGCCCGACAGACATCTTGACACCCTAATCGCTCTCGCACGGGCCGGCGAAATGTGCCATCACCATCATTTTTCACGGGGCGTGTGACGAAGTTATTTTAAATTCAACGACTATCCGCCGCAACGCACACGCCTCCCTAATTAATCTCAGCCCCGGGCGGGAGAAGCAGTGCCGACGTGCAACCCACACGGACAGCACCGAAACCACTCAAGCTTACTCCTCACCAACCACCCCCAAACCCCGCCCCTGGCGGGAACTTTAACCTCAGCGAGCGAAACAAAAGATTCGCACTCTCGGCGCGATGGCGCGATGGCGCGACGCGCATCATCATCGGCTGCGCTTCCGGTATTCATTAACCATTTCGGGGTTTTCCTTTATGCTGCTACTGCGAGCGGGACACGCTTCCGGTCGGGTGCGTCCGATCATCAATCACCCCGGCGGCCACGGGCGCTGGCCGGCTGGACAACACACTCCTGCGCGCGTGGAGAATGGGTGGGGACGGGGTTGCCCCCGTGGGACATTGTCGAGTGTTTGGTGATTAATTTCGATTTGGATTTTGATTCCGCTTCTGGTGCGGAAGAACAGAAGAAACCAAAGCGCGATCTACCACGCTTTCGCTCGGCAAATGTGAGAAATTGGAGTGCGTGATTGTCGACAGCAACACGATGGCTAACAACAAGGGCCAACGTGTGTAACGATACGATTTGTTTTGTCGGTTTTGGTGAAAATATTAACGTAGCGAACAAATATAATGTTCCTTTGAAACGGAAATGGTCACGTATTTTGGTGTATTCGCTTTTTAATGCTTTTTTTTATTTATTCTAATTTTGTACACGCAAAATCATGTCTTAAACATGCCTAAACAAACAGATTTTTTTTACATTTTAAAGAACTGAACTGCTTTTGCCAGCTCCGAAAGCATCTATCGGTGTAAAGCAGCGGTCGGCAAACTTTTGAGAGACAGGGCCAATTTTAGTTAATGATCGAGAGCCGTGGGCCAGGAAAATGCGTTTTATGTATTATTGCGCTTAATTTACTACGTTATACATTTTTAGTAACAAAGTAATTATAATTATAGTATGTTATTTTAGTAACAAAGTTATTATTAATTATATCAACCAATGCGATTTGTGTTATTGTTGTTTTTTGTACATTGAATTGAAACATTGAACGCATGGAAGCACAGTGCAAAATTGATAATACCAGTTTAAAAACTAATCATTATATTTAATCATTTGAGGAACGGCAATAGACTAACAAAAGCAAGAGCAATATCGCTTCTTGATGACACCTTAACGGCTGAAAAATTATCGAGAGATACATGCATTTAATAATTATCAATATTCATTATGGACAAGTAATGCCATGTCAGTTAAATTGATAACTGATTCCTTCAGGAAAAGCAATTTGTTGCGGTATACGAGTACAGCGATTGTCAGTGTGGAATTGTCGTTGTCGTTAAAACTACAGGTGTTTTTTAATTTTCAGTTTTGCTTTCAAATTCGGTCGAAAATATCTCTAAAATAGATAAAAAGGAAACCAGCTGATTTGAATGAATTTAAGGAGAATAAATAACAGAAAAAATATAACCGCGAGAAAAAATTATGTATAGGGTAAATGTACCAATAGTGGTGCAATTTGTAGAGGTACCGATGTGTTTTAATGGATTTAAAGTGTCAGGAAGGACAATTTCTGAATATTTTAACACAAAGCAATTGAAATATGTTTTATCTTCGCAATCACAATCATTTTCATCAGGAAACACATCAAATTTACGAAAAAATACATATTTTTGTGACTGCTTCGTTGTACCTATAATGGTGGTATGGTTCCTATAGTCGTCGTATTGTGTTCCTATAGTGGTGGTAAACAAAGATTAAACAAAAACAGTGTATAATATCAATATAACTTAGTTTTGAAGCTGTTTTCGTGTGAATAGCAAGGTTTACTGCGATGATAATGATATCTTTCGTAATTTGATCGTAAAAAATGTATAAATATGATCGATGAAACTCTTGACTAAAGTACTGCATCACACCTGTCCTCAACCCATACCCAGAAGAGTTAGCTTGATTGGAAGTCGATTTTTCACTCAGTAGAATAAGCGAATTTCGGCATTTGTTAGGTAAATTACTAACAGAAAACTCATCTTTGTTGCTTATTTTAGTGAAAACAGTACGAAATGTCAAAAATATTCTCGAAAAAATCTAAAACGACCAGTTTTTATTGATTTTATAACTATAACCACTATAGGAACATGCCTGTTTTGTGTAGCTATAATGGCACTATGGTAAAAAACACTTAAAAATGCATAAATATGGTCAAAAGCCAATAAATTTGAATAAAATAATATCATTTGATAACAATTATGTTAAAAAACTAATGATTGCGTTGTTATGTGGTCATTTAGAACGTTAACAAAAATATGATTATCGTTATGAAATCCTAAGGATTTTGGAAAAATGTTGACACATTTCACAAAATAATGGATTTTTCGGTCACTCAGTAACGGAATGGCCCCATTTAACTTTAAAACCTTTTGTAAAAGGCTAAAGAACATTTCACACTAACGTAAATAACTTAATTACTTTTAATTTACCATATGAACCACATTTTAGTGCAATACCACCACTATTGGTACTATAGGTACATTTACCCTATATCACTATATCTAAAACTTTGTATCGCATGTATTGCGTTGACGAAGTCAAATGCTCTCCCATCGCTAAGTCGCATGCAAAACTTTTAATAAATTCATTGCAACCAGACTTAAGTATATCTTATCTACATAAAATTTCGTATGCTATTTCCTTCATTCCGAAAATTTTCGTGTTGAAACAATGTTAACACTAACAAAACGTTAATTACATTTTGAAAACTAGTATCCCACGAGTCAGCAGACAATATGTGACACCTCTATCAATTGAACTCACACCATGTTGGACAAAAAAGTGCGCGGCAAAGAATGGCACCACGTAGCGTCTAAAATGGACTCCGTGCAGAAGTTTGTATTTGTCATATAAGCCCGTTTCGGCATTTAGGTCGCCAATATCTTGGCACTATTAGGCAACAATCAAAGCATCGAAAGAAAGCCGAGGTTCATTTCTAAGGTCGCAAAAGAAGCTGAAAATGAAGACAGAGGGACATTATATTGGCTACAGTGGGTACATTACTGCGTTAGCTGGGCCGGGAGATCGATGCTACCGCTCGATGCTACGTTACCAAACAGTGCAATAGTACCTGGGAAACTTAAATAATTAGATCAGGAATTTCGGCAGGATTTAGATCTGACACCCTAGTCCGAAATTTGGTCCAACATCAATTACCTGTGTCCAATCGATTTTTTTCTGGACCAACGTGATGCAAAAGCTCTACTAATTGATTAAAATCGAAGGTAGAACTCAAAATTATCCCTACACGAATGTCTTCGTCCACCATGGCGAAAATTCCGGATATCTTACTAAAGGCAACTCGCTAAGTCTTAAATTTATTTGTGCAAGTAAGCTCGAAAATTATCTTTAACATTAATCATGTAATTATTTCTCCTAGCTATTTCCTTACAACCAGCTCAAGAAATGCATTTTTCATCAAATGTTAGGTCAAAGGGTATATTGACATCGAATTCGAACAAACTAAACGGTTCGTCATTCCATAGTACATAGTATTAAAATGTAAAGAGTACGATAGTATTCAGTAGTTTGTAATTTTTCCAATCTTTCGCGGGAATGTTGCGGCAGGCCGGACTTTGTCGACCGCTGGTGTAAAGTATCCCAGGAATTATTTTTTTATTATTTTGGCGCAAAAATTTAGTCTTTCGAACAGGGATTCTTGAGGGATTCTTCAAAAAAAAAACAGCACTGTGTGGTCTTCCCATTATCTTGCAATTTGTAAACTGATACTTTCCCTCAAGCCCTTGCACCATGCCACCATGGTTGTTATTGTTTTTTTAAAGTTATCATCGCTTCACACCAAACACGCTTCCTTAAATGAGTGTAGAATTGAAATTAATTCACTTCCCGCGGCGTGACGGCTTTTAGATTCTTGAGTGGCGATAAAAAACACATACTATCCCGAGGCGTTCCACGGGGGTTGGCGGATCCTCCTTGTCACGGTCAGCGCCAGCGTCGGAGCAATCCGCGTGGAAGGTATTAAATTATCCCTCACCCCGTTCGCGCTGCGTCAATTATGAATTTTTCCAAATATTAATTACCAGCATCATTTTGCGCACCGGAATTACGCACACACACACACACACACGGACAAATGGTTCCAATTGCAAACCAAAGCGAAGCGCTCGAGCAGAAGGTTGGCGCGGGCGCGTATGGCGCGTGCGTGCGCACACTCACTCACGCAACAACGCTGTTCTCGCATGCTTACGAAAACAAGCCGCTAATTACCTCGGGGCCCGCGGGTGACGCGATGATCCAATTCAAATGCAAATGCAACCGAGCCAAAAGCCCAAAGAGCAAAAAAGAGAGGAAGCCAAGAGTGCGATGGGTTGGGCGAGCGAACGAGCGCGCGCGCTTAACGTAATAAATAAAATATGCATAATTTTCGGTCCACTGTCCCTTCCAGCCCAGTTTTTTCATTTGTTGCTGTTTCGCATGACACGCACATACACACACAGAAAACAGGGACGCATATGTTCGGGTGGGAATCCTTCTAACTCGCTGATTTATTACACCTCTCATCCCTGTTTTCAAGTGGTTCAATATTGGCATCGATCGATGAGCAATAATTAACCCATCCCTTCTCGGCACGCTATTTTTACGCAACACGTTCAGGAATCAAGCAGGCCATAAAAGGCGAACTAAAATACTCATTCGCCAGCACGATCACTCGGTGAAAGCGGGCAGCAAGGGAGCAAATTTATTAACAACGGATGCGGTATGTTAATGCAAATTAGGTGCAGAAATTTGCAATATGGTGCGTTAATGTTGTGCGTCTACCCTTTTGGCGCTTGAGCCGTAAACAATTGCGCATCAAGCGCTTTGCTGCAACATGTGGCAGGCCTTTGGATGCAATTAATCCCCTTGGGAGATCAGGACGGAGCTTGATAGCCGAACAGATAAGTGTGCCGTTTTGTTAGAGGGTTGGGCACTTATCAAATCCTAACGCTTTTAAAGATCGAGATTGATTTTTATTTTTATATTGATGAAAACTATAGGTTGTAATATTTGAGCTTCAATTTGATGCAAGCTCAACCATGAAGCGTGAAACTTTATCGCCTGTCGGTTCGCAATTATGAATAGTATGTATGTAGAGGAGACCGCCGAGATACGATTGTATTTGGGGCTGGAAAAAAGGCCCCAAAGCAAAGTGTAAGTCGAAAAAGTCATTTGTCGTATCTGTCATATCTGCCAGTACATAAGTTATGACCGAAGTTGAAGAGGAAAGAAGCTATAATATGAGCTTAATCGCATAAAACATCATACTCCAGGCAACTGGGCTACCCGGTTAACCAGTGACGTTGAGGTCTTACAGGGGTTTCCAAGTCATTATTGTTATTCACTGAGTGGTATAGTCGTCAACTCGAACGACTCAATAACGTGCCCGTCATGGGTTCAAGGTTGAAATGGACCGTCCCCCCGTTGCAAAGGAATTGACTATTCGGCTGCGTGGTAATGAATTAAGTCTCAAAAGTCTGTATGTCCTTTTAGCATGTTACGCCAAATAGAAGAAGAAAAAGATGATGTTATTCCACATCAATCTGATATTTCATTTCGATCATACAGGGTTTTCCGAGTCAATTTCCAATGTCAACAACGGTTTTCATTGCTTGCGATATTTTTCCCAACAAATGTCAAATGTGGTACTTGCATCACAAACATTTTTCAGTTATTTCGCATGAACACATCACAAGCTGAACTGAGTTTGACAGTTCTTTGTGATGCGTTGAAAATCATGTAGAAGAATTGAAATTTCATTATGCTGCAAATATAACGAGTGACAACTGTTGAAAAACATCTTGCCCGCGATGAATAATGCTGTGCACATTGTAGATTGGCTTGGAAAATCATGTAATAAATTTTAATTTCTTCAGTATGAGTTTGTCCCTCCAACGGTATATTGCCACAGGTTTTTCATTAGGGTGTTGAAGCCGCAATCAAAATTTGTACAACATTTAATTACAAATTTACAAAAATTAATGTCACAACCATTTAACAGCGTTTTACATTATTACGGAATTTTCAAACCATGCGAATTTTATATGAAACATTTAATTTTCAACAGAAAATATCTCAATGAATAATCTGATTTTCGCTTTACACGACATTAATTCATTCTTTACCCTGTTCAAACTGTAACGACTCGGTTAAATAGTTGCATCAAAATCAACCAAACTTCTCATGAGATTTAAAGTAACTTATCTAGTTCCTATATATGTGCACAAATCGTTTCAACTCCTAATCGTTTTTAAGTATAGTCCATTAAAGTTGAGAGAATTAAAAAAATACTAGACTTAAAAACTTTTTTTCACTACTTTACAACACTTTCATATCAAAATGGTACTGCGAATTATAAGAACTCCACTCCATTATTTCTATTTGAATACTAAGGAATTTTTCACAGTGAATCACAATCCACCCAATATATCAGACATAACACCACCATATCCATGCATGAAAACAATAAGAATAGAAATGGTTTATCTATCAAGATCAATACAGCGTTTTCCAAGATTTATTATAGTTGTGGGACACTTCCTTGATTTTTTCTTATGGGAAGTGTGTTTAAATGGTTCAGCAAGTGAAGTTAACAGTTTTATATCAAATTAAAACTCCGATTTCTTTTTAGTTGCTTGTAGAAACAATCTGCAAAAGTTATAATAAGATTAAAATATGCAGTTGTTATAACTTGAAGAGGTATTTTGTAGTCCTTTTCTCTAAAAGTATGAAATAAAAGAGCGGTCATCAGAGATACATTTTTTTAAAACAGTAAACAATTTGCAAACAAATCCCAAAATCTACAACCCTTGCATAAATACTGATAGTTACGGAATCTATTCGGAAGGAAAACGTGTAAAAATGTTGTGCCATTATAAATAAATGATAGAATAATACATTTTGAAAATCACACACCAAAACAATGTAATGTGTTAATGATGCATCACACAAACGTCATAGTGCGCAGAGTTCATCTCAGAACAAGCCCATAAACTATTCAGCTTGCTAGAATAATCCCTTTTTTATTCCAAGTGTCAAAGATTAAACGTCAACGTGAAGCAGCCATTACCAATACCAACCTACCAGGATTGCCTGTACTGTTCCGCTAGAGGAGCGAGAGTCAGGCTGCCGGGGTCAGCTAATCTCCCAAAGCGGGGTAACTTTTTTTCCTACTGCTCGCAACAAACTAACCCCTCGCAGCGAACAAAGAACGTGACGGGTTTCTTCCCGGGTGTTGCGATGCGGGCACACGTGTGTCCGTTGCGCATCTTACCAGGAAGAGTGTGCTGCACAATGCAATCGTAAAATTTGATTGTACTGCACATTAAAACTATTGCATCGCGTGTGACGGTAGCGGCGGTGGCAGGTGACCCCTCTCTCTCTCTCTCTCTCTCTCCGCCCCTTAAGGGATCCTCCGGTGATGATTCAACTCCTCCGATGATGACTCAACTCCTCCGTGGCGCAGTTGGGGAAGTTTATTTCGTTTATTAACCGGGAAAGTTTTACTGTCGCACATTTACCGGCAAGTCAAGGATTGCATCTCGAGCCACTTAGCGTTGGTGCTGCGCTGTACTGTGCGCGTCCGTCCGCTAGCCTGGACACTTTGTCCACGAGCCAGTGCCGCTTGAAGTGCCTGCAACAAAAGAAGGCACCACTTCGGGCTGGTAGTGATTTATGATGGACTGTTTCATCAAAACGGAGCATCCAATCCCCGGGCAAATGCAAATCTCCCAGGCGTTTTGGTGCTGCCACTGCCAGCAAACTGTTGCCCTGGGTCACTTGAACAGTTTCTTGACATCCACCACCACTGCTGCCAGCCCATCCAGCACGGCGGATTGACACTTAAAAGTTTGCGAACGACTTGAGGTGCAAGATTACACACTTTGGCATTCGGTGATGCTGGCTTATGGTTCGATTTCCTGGACGCTAGCGAGCGCTCCGGGAGCCGTTCTTTGTGCAACAATTTCTTTCCCTTGCATGCTCCACATCATCATCACCATTTGAAGTCATAATAAGCGACTGGTGGACTGGTTGGGTACCAAAACGCAAAAAAACGTGCCCGTCTGGACGTTCTCTCCTCAGATCCTGCAATGAGCCGTGTGCAGTGGCATCAATATAAATTATCGTAAAAATTTACTACCAAAAACTTATACCGTCGAGGGTGTCGCCACGCTCCCGTGGGATCTCTGTACTCCTGGGATCCTGCAGTGGAGGTAAGTGCGGAAGCTGAGTTCATCGTTTCAAATTGGAACTTATGGAGCGTGGTGGCGCGTGCGTGAGGAGAGTTTTAAAACTTGGCTACTGGAGCAGCAACACACAATATACAAAAGCTAAACATTGTAATCGGAGTGCATTGGGTCGTCGCGAAAAACCGAAAACCAGCTTCTTTGTCACCTGCCACTCGTTCGTGCTCTCGAATAAGTTCTTATTTTCTGCATCACTAGACCTACAAAAGTGAAATCCGCTCCTAATTAGCGCTTAGCGGTTTGCCAAAGGACCGTCCAGCCCCTGCATTTAGCTCTGCGAGAGTGACGGCAAACAGGTTCGGTTTTGCAAAACCCATCGCGAAACCATCTGTTATGATTTTGCCGCGCGACCCGGCGCGTCCACACGAGTTTCAATTTTAAACCGGCGACCGCGGATTATCGTCGCGCCCGCCGTCAGCCCGAAGCATTTTTAATTAGTTTTTATCCACCACCGATGCAACCGCGCTCCCCTCACCCGCGCGTGTGAGGTGAACGGTTCGCTCCGATCCAAGCCGTCCGTGAACAGCTTCATCCACCCCCATCGGGGCTCGGGGATCACCTGTATACCACCGGCAAAACGGGAGAAACAGGAGAAGTGGAGACGCCGTCATAGACGGCACGCACGAACATGGCTGCTGTCTTGCACTGCGGGTAATCCTTTGATAATTAATTTGAATATGAGAAGATTAGCAACCGCTGTCTCTGTCGGCGCAGGTCCCGATCGACATGTGTATGCGTTGTGCGAACACCTCTACCATTCATGATTTTTTTGTTTTGTTTTTTTTTTTTTGGTTTGTTTGGCCGTTCCTATAGCTACCACTAATTGACACCCAGGGTTGAGCGGGGGAGATGCTGCGAGTACTGCCTAAGCGGTGGATGATCCTTGGTGTTAATTTCCAGGGCCAGGATTTACCACTCCCGTCATCCTAGCAGCCAGCCAGCCATAATCTCGGCCCTGGTTGCTGACATCACGACGGGGTGTCCTTTACGTTCGAAGCAAATCATACCATGTGCGCCCTAGCGGCCCGCGGAATCTACGGCTAAAGTGGTGGGGAGGGAGAATTTTATTATTCAACACGTATTTACGGTTTATTGTTGGTTGCTTAAACTTCCGATTGCCGCGATATAAAAGTGTTTTGTTTTGACAAAAATGTTATTGTAACGCTACAAGATCCTATTTTGATTGAAAGTGTCTTTAACAACAAAAGTGCTAATACTGTTTCTTCAATCCACATAACACCAATCATATGGATGAAGTTTCACTGGAAAACCGATAACTCGAAAATCGATGTGGTATTGTTACATCGACCATAGGCTGACCAGATTAAGTTGTTGAAAAACGGGAGTTTGAATATTTTTTAGAATTCAGACAACAAATTCTGTATGTTTTAAAATATTACTAGACGTGACGTTTCTTTCGTCCACATTATTCACTGCAGTTGCAGTTCACGAGTTTTATTTGTTCCAGTGACTCGTGAAAAACTCATTTTGTGGTTGGCTTTTATCCATATAATTTGTATAAAAAATGCAATATTTTTTTCCTAGACCGCAAATGTGCTGGTAAAAATGAGATACACGTATTTGAAAATATGTATAATGTCTTCGTAATACTACCCATATAGCCTGCTACCTATTCCGGCATGCATTAAGATCGCTGTTTTAATTCACTTTTTGCGTAGCTGCGTAGTGCGTAGTAGTTTAATGTTCCTGGTGGATCTTTTCTATTAGCGCTTAAGTATCTTCCTCATGTCACATTGCAGCGGATTAGTTGTCTTTGCGTTTTATTTTCAAGCGTCACCATTGAAATAAACCACACGATTTATTTTATGTTTTTATGTATATTTTTACATCCCTCATATTCATGAATTCATGAATTACACATACCTTCATATAATTTACTATACAAACACATAAATTCCATCTTGAACCATTCACATAAGGCTAACCAGCCGCAAAGTTCCAAAGAGTATTGTGTACTTGGTAAAAAGCGACATAGTTTCACAAAGTACTGCCTCACCTCTTTATCACCCACAAAGAACAATATCGGAACATTTTTTTTTTTTGTTAAACTGTCCCAAATCAGCTATAGAGTTCGAGAAGGCGATTTGGGTAATAATTGAGAAATATTTTTAGTTCACGTTTTCTTTATCATTATTATTGATGGAAAGATTTTCTTGGCCGCTGTTTTAAATCTTTTCTTTTGAAAAACACCGTTTAAAACAAACTTTTATTTGTTTATGTAGGTACCTGCTAGACTTTTCTTCCAAAACAAGCCAACTAAATTACAATTGAAAAATTAGTATGATAAATATTTTTCAGCAATACTAAGGTCATAAATGATTTCCATAAATTTATTTGCAACAAATCTTCAACACACTTGTAGTCATACAAAATTCCTACAAGTGGCAGCAGCTGGAAGGGGAAACTATCGCTTTCACGAGCAAGTACAACCAGAAAAGCGTGCAAGAAACACTCGTCAATATGCCGCACACTTTTGAATACGACACTATTCCTCATGGCCATAGCTTTTTATGAAAAGCTACTTCGAATCTCTCTTTTGCCTGCGCGAAAAGCAAAATTAAAAACTGCAAAAAATGCCAACCAATCGTGATATTAATTTCACATCGGCACAGAACAATGTACCAGAAATACAAATGATATAAATTGTTATGCGAAATTTTACTCGTCAAGAGAGGTATTTGGTGAGTATTTAGAATTGCTCATTGTGCGAAATACTCTTTATAAAGAGTACTCGTTATCAAGGATACCATTGTATAGGAAATTACGGCTCTCTAGTGACTTAATTTCCATTTCCTTAAAAACGCGCAATCATCTCCCCCGTACAACTGAAACTAATTCCCTGTTTCAATTCTTAAAACCCTGAACTCAGCGTCCATTGATCAAAGAACCGATTTTCCTCAAACTCAACATTTGCAGATAACTAATCGCTTATGCTGTTCTGTATCTCAAGCCACTCTGGAGCCACGGATTTTACAAACGCCCATCTAAACCTCTGTGTTTCTTATAAACTTGGGTCCCTTTTTAAATGTACTCTAATGCCGTTCCGTAGAAATGTCCAACTAATGCATAACATTTTAATTTCGTTTCTAACTAACCCAATACATCAAACATACCAGCTAAACTTTTATCTCCTTTCAGCACAAAAGCAACCTAAGCATAACGGCATGTAACGTCACGCAGCGTGATGTAACGTATCGTAACATACAATTTCTGCTACTGTCCAAAACAGCCAAATTGTACTCCACCACCCACCTAACTTGTCCCCACTCATCCCCCATCCCCTCGAAATTCCTGATACAACACCCACAGCGAATGTGATACGCATAAAAACAAAATCCTCTAATTAGTCAGAACACCCGCGCGTAAATCCCGTCGAAACGACGGCGACTACTGAGACATGAGCAGTCCCGCGCTATCAGATCGACAGCTCGACTCATCTGGGTTATCCGTGAAGGCTTTTGGTCTTTTTTTTCTTGTCTTCCTCGCCGTCTCTCTCTCTTTCGCTTTCACTCTCTCTCTCTTCTCTCTCTCTCTCTCTGTCTCTCTCTCTCTGTCTCTCTCTCTCTCTCTCGCTTCCCGTTCAAACCAGTCATCAACATCACATTTAGCGCGACACAGATAGCGGGATCAAAGCTGTTGATAGTCACTTTGCATCGCGTGTGCGTGGAACATCGAAGCTTGCAATAAGCGTTAACTTTGATGGGCATTTCCGCCGGGACAGTGCGAATTAATCTCTCGGCTTATCACGTCGGAGCGGTGGAAAACGATTTGCAATACGACGTTTTATTTTTTCGTCGCCCTGCTTAAACGTACCCGGGGCAAAACCGTTAACCATTAAGCTTCCCTATTAAAGGATCTCATTGGGTGGGGATACCACCACTCTGCTGCTGAACGATTTAGAAACGACCGTAAATTGGTGACGGCCGCCTAGGCCACCTAGCTCCCATCAGCAGCGTTCCACCTTTTTTTGACAGCGACACTTTTATTTATTGTCCGTCAGTGACAGTGCGATGCGATGCGTTTGCCGCGTGGACGGCGCTGCCAAATTCGCTTTGCCTGCGCGCGTGTGACCGGGTGATGATGATTTGTTGTCTAAATCCATTAGGCCAGCGGTTCGATTAGCCGCGACAAAATTGGCACTCTACAGCGCAAAAGTGCTGCAAACCCCTATTTCTTTTCTTTCCCGTTTTTTTAGCGGTATTGACACAGAGTCCAGCACAAATGTTTTCAAAATTGCACAACACTGTAACATAAATCCTCCCCGGAGAAAAAATAACAACACTAAATCGTGTAACAATTCCATCCGCGCTCTGGCGAAAGGGGTAACGCCGGACGACGCGCGTGGTAATAAAAATACCATCCAACCAAAGAGCACCAAGTGCGAATTGAGGGATCATCGGCATAGATGTACATGCCAATAAAAAAACCCCAGGGCCAAAAGAAAGTCCCCTCCCCGCGAAAGGGTGCACTGAACAAAAATAAAATTGTCTAATTCGATTGATTTAGAAAGCGCAACGAGCGCGCTCGCGTGCAGAAAAACAATCACCAAAAACTTGACAGCTTAACCTATTTTCCGGAGGGTCCAGAAGGGTTGGTTTCGCGTTGTGTTTTTCTATTGTGTATTTCGCCCTTTTTTGCTGCTTAACAGCCCGTCCATTATGGGTTTCGATTGCGCGAATTGCGAGTGTTTGTGTGAGTCAAAAATGGCACTTTAAACTGTTTAAATTGTTGTCACTTTTTTCTCTTTTTTTTTCTTGCTCAGTTATTTGGGTTTTTACCTTTTTCCCCCTGTGCCTTGTTGTTGTTAGGTTGTAGTTTTGGTAAGTCTGTTTTTTTATCAACTTTTTTTCTTTTCTTGTTTTTGTCACACAATTTATCCACACCCCGCGCCAAATTTTATTGGTTATGTTATGTGTGTGTGAACATCTTTTTGTGCTCTTTTAACTCCCCTTATCGGTTTTACATCGCAGGTCTGATAAAAACCCTTTTTTACCGATGAAGCGTTTTAAACATTTTTTCACCCCGCTTCCCGAAATGGCTTTTAATAGCTACGGGAGGGACAGAGGGGGAGGGGATCGAGAAAAAAAAACACCTAAAAGGCCAACTGACACTTGTGTTTTTTTTTTCACCACTCGCCCAACCACCCAGCGCTGTTTTTCGCGGGGCCCCTAACATTTCCCGGGAAGTTACGCATGAACTGTGTATGTGTGTGTATGTGTGTGTGTACGTGTGCAACCCATTTGGATGAATGGCGAGGCGCAAACACACAACAACATAAATTCTATTCGACAACTGTCCTGACAACTATCGGGGCTGCAGTTAACGTAGCGCAGCATTAGCATTTTCGGGACAAGGACCACGAGGAGATGAGGTAGAATGGGAACGCATCCGGCAGGAAAGGGGTTTTAAAGCATCGCTTTTGTGTCTCCTTTTTTTCTTTATTGGTAGATGCGAACCCTTCGCCCTAAGATGGTCCGAACACACACCTCATCGATTGGAAGAGCAGAGAGCGATAGAAAGAAAGAGAGAGATAAATCAAATGAGCGAGAGAGAGAGAGAGAGTTAGAGAGAGAGAGAGAGGGAGAGAGAGGGAGAGAGAAAGAGAGGAATCAATAAAACGTTAAGCTAAGGCAACGATACGAGAAAGATCTCAAACGCGATTCTGGTTTATTGGTGTTTTATTGAACTTTAGTCTCGGTTGCATATGTCACACAACGGGTTTGCCGCCGTAGGGGTAGAGTGGCAGGAGCTTGACAGTAATTTCCCTGCATCTGTAGTGGTTGGTTTGCTTCAACGGTTGCCTGCCTATCCTTAAAACTGAAAACGTCGCCAATTTGTCATACAAACTGCATAAGTTAAGGCGCCATAAGAAGCTTAGATTGCATACTGCCGGGCGTTCTCGCTAGTGCTCTTAAGTTAAGTTGAATGGTTCGGTTTTCTATAATGTGATTTAGTGATGTGCTCTCTGGAGCACCCCCACGACTACGATCCGACTCCGACTACTCCGATTCGAGTTAGTCCGATTTTGACTCCAGGAAAATGGGAACCACTAGTTCCGCCCGGAGTCATCCAGAGTCGTCCAGAATCGTTCAGAGTTGTCCAGATTCGTCCGTAGTCGTTCGGAGTCATCCAAAGTGGTCCGGAGTCGCCCGGAGTCGTCTAGAATAATCTGGAGTCGTCTGGAGTCGACCGGAGTCATTCGTAGTCGTAGTTGTCCAGAGTCTTAGTTATTCGGAATCGAAGTCATCAGGTTTGGTGTCGTTCGGAATCAACAGGAGTCATCCGGATGATTATGATTATCCGGGGTCGCCCGGAGTCGTCCGGAGTCGTCCAGACTCGTTCGGAGTCGTCTGGAGTCGTCTGAAGTAATTCAGAGTCGTCTGGAGACGCTCAGACTTGGCTGGAGTCGATCGGAGTCGGAGTCATTCGGAGTCGTTCAGAGTCTATCGGAGTCGACCGAAATCATTTCAAATTTCCAACAATTTCGATGGCCGATTCCGGCCAATTCCGGACAATTCCGACTCCGGCCGATTGTGAACGACTCCGGACGACTCCGGATGACTCCGACTCCAAGTCCGAGCGACTTAGGACGGCTTCAGGCTGTGCGGACTTACGTTCCAGAGTCGGTTCCGCAATTATTGGAGTCCGATTAGAGTTGACTCCAGATTTTTGTCAACTCTACACATCACTAAAGTGATTGTTGGGAAAAAGAAAGGTCATCCTAACGACCACTTACACACAAAGCGGAACGACTGTCCGTTGCTCAATTGTTTTAACGTCTAATAACCCATAACAATAAACATAAGGACAAGGTACCGAGTCCAAAAGTCCCATTGTGCCCCGAAGCACAATTCCAGACGGCTTGCCATAGCTTGCCTTATTCAGCAATCCACCCGGTTAAAGGACATTGTTATATTTACTAAAAATGGTCGAGCAGCGCCAACAAAGCGCCAATTAAAGCGGGTAGAGTAGGGAGAGAAGTGCACGCAAAAGGTCAGCAGCGAGCATAATTAGCCCTGCTCGTAGAGATGGGAGATCCTTTGTTCCGGTCGTGGTAGAAAGGCCAATGGAGAAATTAAACATCCGAACGCACCCACTAAGCAAAAGTGAGCTGCTTCGTTCTGAAGTTTTTTGCAAACCATCCTACTTCGTTTCATACTGTTAACAACAAAAAAAAACACACACACACACAGACATAATTTCTTCCCTAGCGATCCCCGTTTATTTTCCCATTTGACTTGTGCGGCACGGCAATCCTGGTTGCTGTGGCATTTCAAAGGATTTCTTTTTTGTTCCTGTTTTGTTTTACGACGGTCCCGTGAGACAGTAACAAGGATGGTCGTAAAAACAAAAATACCCCACTGGAAAAGCAAAAGTTAATATTATCATCGATAATTGTTATAGCTTCTGACATTTTTATAGGTTTCTCCAGAACTTGCCACATGGTTCCGGTGGGCGCTATGTAGCGCTCCGTTGCCACTGCCTCTCAGCACAAGATTCGCTTCGATCGAACCGCAATCGATTGTCACTGTTTGAAGCGCTCCAAGGCTGTCACTCTCCCTGGCGAACTGTAAGGTTTTATCAGGGTCGGAAGATTTTTATCTATTACAGTTCCGCAGCCGAATGTGAAGGTGGTGGGACAGGGTGCAGCATTAAAACGCCACATCAGGTGAGCTCTAGTATGATGACATACCTGACGTTGGCAGTTGAGACATTTCAGCGGGTGCTTAGGAACAGTGCAAATGCTGTGCCGATAAGGTGCACTGAAGCGAGCATGCATTTTACGACGACTCTGCAGCCGCACTACGCAAAAGAAGCTTGGCCCGTCTGCGGCCGTAAAGAGTAGTTTGCAAACTTCCAATTTCAGCGTTTTACGAGCTTCACCTACATGTCGCTAGGGCCATCCTAATCCGGTTTAGTGCGTTTTAGTGCTTTCCAGACACAAACGATGCAGCTAAGGAAGGCAGCTGTATGGGAAATTGACTAGCATGACACACGCGTGATCCTGCTCGGTCACGACCGCCATACGCAATCGAGCAAAAAGAAACCCTCTCCGATAGTTCCGGCGACGTTCGAAGCGTCCAGTAGCGCGTTTGCGGTAAGGGCCATGGGGTTTTGCAGCATTTTATGGCGCCTCCAATCCGAGCTACTCGGGCGTACAAATCGGCAATCAGCGCAAGGCGGTCAATAAAACATACTTAACCGTGGTCGGATGCACCATGCACGATGGCCCCGCGATGGATGTGTAGCGGACGACACACTCAACTGTCAATCGTTTGGTGGTTTTGCATCCAAACTCCTGCTCTTTCCTGCTCCCGTCTGCCTCCACGGCCTCTCGTGGTCGATGCAGTTTTATGGTCCACAGCATCCGAAATCGAGTTAGTACGGGAGTTTGTCCTAGATCACAGGACGTTGCATATGTGTGTGTGTGCCTCTACAAGGCACGTCGTTCAAAATAAAAACCACTAGGCGGCCATAAAACTCGATACGGGGCGCTTGTAAAATCAAACGCCAGCGCGATTTCTGGACAAGATTTATAATCCTTTTGCCTTGTCAGCCGGGTGATGCTGGTTGATCAAAACGTGCACATACACACACACACACACACGGGCGCCGTTTCCCAGGGAGAAGCATTTTCCGTTTTGTGTCATTCTTATTTTGACACTTTCGGGTGGAACACGATTTTGGTTCTGTTTTTTTTTTCTTCTGTTCTCTTTCTCTTTATCCCTTCTTCTGTTCACTCGTCTGCTTGTTGAATTTTCGAGTAAAATACAATCGATAGTAAAACATAAAACAAGCACACACACACACATACAGACGGCGGGGTGCCCAAGGACTTGCAGCGGAAAGAAGCGTTGCCTATTAGCAGGCGGAAATTTGTAATTCATAAACCTAACATTAAAATCTTGCCCGGGCGCGATTGTTTGGGCATGGGGTGAATGAATGGGCCCGCATCGCACGCACCGGCTAGGGCGACAAACACAAATCCACAACAAAAGGGAGGGGGAAAAGCTAATGGAGAAGGAAAAACTGCAGCAGCGATAAAAAAACACGACCCCACTTCTCACTCTCCTTACAACGATTCTTCAAGACACAATGGCCCAGGCATCGCTGCCCGTCGGCGGGCTAAACTGTGCCGAGTGTGTTGGCATTTGGCTAAGACAGTGTCACAACCGCGATTAGATCCTTCCGACCGGATCGGGGTTCAGTGACTTCGATGGATTTTACGCACGTCTGTGTGCGTCCCTTTGGGATATGAAGGATTTCGCACCACCGTCGTTAGGAGAAACCAAATAGTGGAAATGCCATCGTCATGGTAGCGAAGATGCGCATCTCGCTCGGGGCATTACATTTGACGATCTGCAAACCGGATGATGATGCATCCGTGCGAGCTTGCGTGTCTACGCGGCGGGACACGAGGGGACGTTAATTGCTGCCCCCTGTTAGCTTTTTTGTTGTTGTTTTGTTTCCTTTGCTCATTCATTCACACATGCTGGAAACCGTTGCTAGTGTGACCTGACGTAGCTAGCAGTTTTGATGGTCTTTCGCCCTTTTACGACTCGTTTAGCGCCATCGATTGTGTGGCATTGGTTGATGGTTTGTTTTGATGTGCCCTGGTTAAGCTTCGGGCTTCCCGCTCAACAACGGTAAGGCGTTTAGGAGGCCATTTAACGCGGGACGGGCAATTTGGTGCCGGGTTGGGACCGGCTGGGACACGGACAAATTGATAAATCGATGGGCGCCCGAAGGAAAATCAATGCAGGCGCCCGATTCCGAGGAAATCCCGTCCACCCGTGTGACCCATCCCGCCCCTTCCCCATCGGAAGCCCAATCTCCGGCGTTGGCCGGTAATGATTATTCAAAACAGTCGCCGGAAACCCAGCACGGGTTCCGGTAATCAACCGTTCGGTAGCGCTCTGCTTGTGTGTATGTGTGTATGTGTGCGCGAGATTGCGGCCAAATGCCTGGAAGCGCTTAGCGCTCCCCCCGTCACCCCAGAAAGGCACTTAACGATAATGGTAATCGAATTAGTTTGGGGCTTTTCCTTCGACCGGGCGCGTCATCCGGTTTGGGCGCCTGAAAGCATGCAACGCGCCCGGCGCACGGGCCTCCATCAAACGCAGCAGGCCCACGGACGGTGCGTTTGCACGGGCCGCAAACCTAATGTCTTAAAATATAGCCATAATTTGTCAAGTGCAAATTACTCTTATCATCAAATTAATGTTTACATAATGAATAATATTCTCCACATATATCAGGATCTTCTCCGGCTGCTCGCCGTCGTTCGCTACCACGACCGCCTGGAAGATGCTTTGGCACACATATACACACACACACACACACACACACACACACACACACACACACACACACACACACACACACACACACACACACACACACACACACACACACACACACACACACACACACACACACACACACACACACACACACCACACACACACACACACACACACACACACACACACACACACACACACACACACACACACACACACACATACTCAGACTGTAGCTTTTGCTGCAAAGTAATTAACTGCTCCGGTGCCAGGCGGCCGGATGCATCCAGCCGGTTCCAGGGAGGTGTTCGTGTTTAGCTTCCACTTGATTCCGCTACATTTCGCTCCCCACATACACACACACACACATACTAGCAGACAACAATTCTCGGTGTTTGGCCGGATGTTTATTGATCACATTATCGGTGAGTTTATCGCCAATGCCGAAAACCGGAATGATGATGATGATCCGGGAGCAGCGCGCATCATTATCGTTCCGCGGCCATGACATACAGGCCCCCGCCACACGGACCAAGCGATGAAGCAGGAAGTAGCAGCAGCAGATGCAATGAAGACAAATGTGCGCGGGACAAGACGGGCTCAAATTCGATTGACGATTTCGATTAATAGTCCCTCGCCCCCTCCCCCTTCGCCACGGTGTACTTCGTTTCTTGCCAAGTAGGTTTTCTAAGGTTGTGAATATCATGCAATTAGGGGGTTTTAGAGAGCCAGGGAGGGAGAGAAAGGAAGGGAGATGGAAGCCAGTTGTTGAACTAATTGAACCAAGGATTTGAATATGACGATGAGGAGTGGGTGAGGCGGGGGAGAAGGTTTGGGGGCAAAGTAGCAATTTGAAATGAATACACAGAGTCACCGGGCGAGACCCTGGCGAAGGTTCAGCATTTCTGGAGCGTTTGAAGGCGGACCAGAAGCTTGGCTGGGGCTAGACACAAACTCATTAGAAGCCGTTTGTTTGCATGCAAGTGAGATTTGTTTGTAACATGATTACATCCCAGTAACCTATGCATGCACATCAACACTGTACTGAGATGGGCTGTGCTTGGATCGCATCCGTGCCTATTTTAGATCGGTGTGGTTGTCAGAATCACAAAAGAGGCTCCGTTCATTGCACCACTCCGATACTACCAGGTTTGTCTTTGATTAGCATGGCATCAATTTTTGAAATCTCATCCCTCATGCGCCCGGCAAAGAAGAACTGTACGACTTTGGCGTATCTTTTCGGCAGTGCCTAATGCACTGCCAGATGCAAAGGGGGAGGTGGGTCTACGTACAGACTTTAAATTGCCAACGATAATTGGATATGGCGTTCGGCAACGGCCTTTCACCAGAAATCCTGGATCGCGCCCGGAAGGCTTCTTGCCCTTTATCTCTTTCGCTCTACCCTCCAGGCATTGCGGCATTGCGGAGGCTATTGAGAGATCTGGTCCGTGGCCGATAGACTACTCGCTCCGCAAGCACAGGCAGCATCAGCAGCAACCCGAATGTTTGTCAGGCACCGGGGCATCCATTTAGCAGATATGAATCATAAATCAAAAGGCCACGTTTGCCGCCGCCATGACACGGAGTGGGGCAGAAAGCCCGACGACAGCTAATTTAAATTAGTGCCCGGCAACGGCAACTGTGTTCGATTTCAAACAGCTTAATTTGAACGGCTTCTCGTTTCTCCCTGTAGGTACACATCTGCATGCCTCCAGATCGAAGATGGTTAGTACGGGGCGCCACCCCGGTTGTACTCAAAATTCGCCACAAATCTATATCGATGACTTCCCGGGGATGTCTGCGCTGCTTGGAACTCCAAGGAGATGGTGGTGGGGGGGGGGAGGTAACGCTGGGTTTACATTTATCATCCCAAGCCAGGCGTTGAGTTACCGTAGCTTAGAAGATGGAAGATTTACACCCATGTGTGTGTGTGCATTTGTGCATCCCGTAATCCAGCAATCGCCTGCCGACATGATTGAGTGTTCATTACATATTGCACGTTTCAACCAAAACGGGGGACACACTTTTCCAGGCACCGATTTGTTTACGGCATGAGACTCAAAAAATACGAAACAGTGATGTATACACACCTGTCTGTACGCACAAAAAAGAATATAAAATCGTGCTACGAACCACGTGTGTTATTTGCAGGAGCGTCCAGTTTATGACGCTGCTGTCCCAAGCGGCCGTTTGCAATGGTAAATATTGTCCGCATCGCACGGTGAAGCACAAAGATGACCATTCTCGGCTGACAACGTCAGCAGTTACACTGGTGGATATAAAAAAACACACTCAATAGCACTACGTTCACCTTTTCAGACGCGGGCAAAACTAACCGCTCGCTCAAGGGCACGAGGTTATTTGGAAGGCTGTTGTTGTTTTTTGTTTGCGTGTGGGTCTATGACACACAAGTACTCATTTTTTCCTTGTTTAATGCGTGTTTCTGGACGTGGTTGTACTACCTTGCCACAGGCATCTCACAACGATGAAGGGGAAAAGAGTCTGCTAGTGTGTGTAATCGAAATCGTCACTGGTATAGTTCGCAGGTGTGATGGAGATTTGAAAAGATTGCTAGCGCTTTTTTACAAGGCCAGAAAAATCGTTAAAGCGCCCTCTATAAACAAGTAATTCTTGGGCGCCAAAAAAGCCCGCGCGTTGTCTGAGTTTGTGTTTTATTCAGGGAGGTTGGGGGTGTGGTACAACTACACGTTTGTGACCGGGGCTTTAATGTACAAATTAAACGTTTCTCTCCTCATGAATAGAGCCCCATAAAGCAAAGGCAAATTGATTTCGTCATGCGAATGTGTTTTGTCTTATCAAACTGCGACTGGCATTACCGTACACGCCATCCCAACGGAGATCGTAACAAATCGCTAAATTTGAGAGAATTTGAAATTGCTTACCGGTTTGTGTGAATCGTCTGTGTCTGTTGTTACGACCTCGCTCGGACAACCCTTAACTTAACAGCAGCTGGGGTGAGAGGAACGGTGGCAGGGAGAGAATTTGTACTTGCCGTGCGCATAGAAGCGCTGCCGGACGGTTGTTGTCGATTGTCGATGTACCGATTTTCTACCATTACCATGCATTTATACTTCCAAGTGTTTAGCTGACCGAGAGAGGTTTCAGTTTACTTTTTTTTGTACCGCTTCCGTTACACCCTTGCGATTTGTAGAAGGAGAAACAGAGAGAGAAAGAGAGGGACAGAGAGATAGAGAGGAAGAGAGAGAGATAGAGAGACAGCGATACGCGCTAATCCAACTGCTCGTAGTAACTCCACGCGCACACGCGATAGGTTTGACGGGTAATTAATGCTAAGGTGTAGTTGAGTTCAGGCCGAATTTGCTTCGCGACATTGCTCCACTCTGCGACTGTACGACCATCGTCAGACTCGTCCCCCACCCCTCCAGCCGGGGTCACACAGAAGACGGGGGCCGTCAAACGTTAGCTTCCAGGGTACGATGCGACACCGCACCATCCCATTAGTGTAGTGAGCGAGCGGGCCTACGGCAGCAGCAGCAACACCGTTCAAGTCTGCCGTGGAGATGTCGGCGCTAAGCAAGTACTTCGATCAGGCGCTCGCGGGTGCTACCTGCCAGGAGATACTACATCCAGGCGTCGACTGTGGCCAATTCGCGTGGCGTAACCTGCTCGGTACGGTACGGTCGAACGTGCACTTCTTCCTGCCGATCTCGGTGCTCCGGCTGCTGTTGCTCATCTACCATCGACGGGCCGCTTCGCTAGCGAGCGTCGAGCAGACGACGCGTGAGTTCGCCGCAATGATGCTGAACGCGCTGTGCGTCGCCAACTGCTGGACCGGTGCGTTCTGTCTGATGATGCGCACGACGGGCCGGATCCATGACAACTTCTCCGTCTCGCTGGCACCGCTGCTCGGGTCCTGTGCCATGTTTCTGATGCCCGCGTACGTGCAGACGACTCATGCGAAGGCCATTTTCGTGGCGGTAAGTGGGTAGGCCGTAGGCTGCTGTGTCATTCCGCTCTAAATTTGTCCCACCTCACAACGCACAGAATCTCGAGTGCTGGATCAAGTCGCGCGAAAGCAAAGTGATCGAGTGGATGCGCGAGTCCCGGGTCGTGGGGACAGTCTGCTTCATGCTGCTCAGTGCTGGCATCGCACGGTACGCACGCAAAACGCGCCACCGGACTGAGTTTTGGTTCATCCAGCCAATCAGACGGAACCGCAGCGAGGTGACGGCCGAGCAGAAGCTTAACGGAGACGAACTTCCGTGCCGACGGGTTTGCTTCCATCAGGAGCCTACATGCGCACGTTACGTACTGAGCGGCATGCGCACGTACTTCACCTTTGGTGCGATTCTAGAACTGGCAAGACGGCTGATAGTGACGGTAGGCCAGTGGCAGCAGACTCCAGCGGAACGGATACGCTCGCTGCTCCGTCTGCGCTACCGGTTGATACTGTTCTTGACGCTATACAACGGAACTTTTCGGGTAAGTGTTGATAAAGGAGAGGCTCTCGCGGAAGCTCTCGCTTACAGTAAACCGCCAAAACGGTTCAAGGGCAACTAATGGATGATCCACTCACTGGATGTAAAGTGAGTTGCGCATTGTGCAAGTCCTCCTTGACGGCATTTACACTTAGCATTTTGATTGGCTTTTTTGTTTATGCACAGCTGGTATCGTGTCTGCTGGCAAGGCACCGACAGCAGGTGAAGGAGTATGATAGCACCGTGGCCGGTTTCGCCAGTGGCTGCTGGTACGGCGTGTATCCGAGTTACAACATCTTCAACCTAGCTGTCTGTGCACTGACACAGGTAAGCATTGCCTGAAGTCCTCAGAGCGTATGCTCTCTCTCTCTCTCTGAGAATCGTTCTAAGAAACGATCTGATTTTCTTCCTCCCAGACACACTGGAACTTTTTGGCGGAGAAGTACGCCGAGGTTGCGCTGGTACAACGACTCGATCGTGTCTCCTTTTCCTCGCTCGTGTGGATCGCCTCCATGTGCTACGTTACGTACTCCCGTGCTTATTACCCATGGGCCATGTCCAAATTCGCCCACAAGTTTATTGACATCTGCTCGAATTATGCGTGAGTGGCTTAGAATCTTTGAAGTCTGCTTCATGGACTTTTGTTCATCTTTCAATTTTCTTGCTCTCGTCTATTCTAGCTCTCGAACTGCATCAGAAAACTTTGCTGCCCGCTATCTTGTCCCACATTGAGTCGCCGGCGACGGATTGGTTCCTACCATGTTCTTATCCCCAACTCCCTATTCTCAACTGTTCTACGTAGTTTCCTATATAAGTGTTAATATTACATCAATGGTTTAAAGCTAGCTGTGCTAAGGAAGGGAAGATTTTACTATTCGTTGTTATGAAGCCTCCGTAATGCGAGTGAAATTGTTTGCTAAGGTGTTGTACAGCTGATTACCTGATTTCAACCAAAGAAACGCTAGAACCGTGCTGAGTTCGAGCATACTAGTGTCATCTGTGTGTCGAGTTCGGTACCAATGCGCCAGCAGAGGGCCAGTGTTGCTGCCACCGCTACGATTGCGTGACGGAAACCGGCCTGTCCCAAGCATTACGCGGCTCCATGTCAATGACCTTTCGTTCGACGGTGTGCATAATTTGCAAGCACCACCGCCCGGCAGAACGAAGCAAACAAACACTACATTTAGACGTACCAAGTCGATGGTGTAGGACGTAGCGTATTGCAGAACAATGTCCGAGCTGAGCAAGTGCTTCTACCGGGTGACGGCGGGCCGCTCCTGTCGCGATCTGTGCCATCCCGAGTACGCGACCTGCTGGCAATCGTTCGTCGGCATCACGAAAACGCTCCTGCCCGGTAGCTACAAGCTGTACCTCACGCTGCTGGTGGTAAGTGGAGCCGTGAAGGCAGCACCATCGCCAATCAAAACAGTACACACGCTTCAATCAAAGCATCCTTTCGCACTCAAACACGCAGATACCGCCGCTGGTTAAGGGAGGCGGCTACACGACAGAGTATTGGTTCAATCACATCCTGGGCTACGCGTCAATTTCGTTCAAAACGTACATCCAGGCCATCAGTGGGTTGACGCTGCAGTGCTTACTCTAGTAGGATCGCTTCCTTTTTTTCGCCACCGTGTCTATATATGCCACGCTTTATTCATTCCCACTGACGATCATCTCCTGCTCTTCCAAACAGTAAACTCTTCGGCCGTCTGCACTACTACTGTCTGATGGGCGTGCCGGGTTTGGTAAGTGCCGCCCTCGTGCCCAAGCTGCCGCACGTCCATCTGCGCCTGCAGGGCATCACCTACTTCAACATGATGCTGGAGGTGATGATCAAGAAGAGCAGGCTCCGGTGCCTGCAGCTACTGCGCCAGTCGAAACTTTGGGCGACAATTTGCTTCATGCTGTTCAGTGCCAAGATTATGGACGTGCTGCGGGCGAAAACTGTCAACCAGTTCTGGATCATGTACCCGTCAACGGCCCCGGACGGTGGCGAACCGACTCCCGCACCCTGTCTGCACGGGGCATCGTGCCAGGCATACGTTCTGGATGTGAGTGTGGTGCCTCCATGAACACGTTTGATGTGTCCACGGGTAATGGCTTCCTCTATATCTCTCTCTGCAGGGCGTCTGGAAGTACGCACTTGTAGGCTTTACCATCGAAGCTGCCCGTGCGTTCGTCTCGAAAGCCTCCCTGATTTACGGAGAGCCTGCCCGATTTGCCCGTGAGCTCCGGCAAGCCATCGGCCCAGCGCTGCCCCTCTTTCTGGCAGCCTACGTCGGAAGCTTCCGCAGCATCAGCTGCTGGTTGGCCCATTCCACCGGCCGGGAGCGTCCCGGGCATGCTCGGCTCGCCGGCCTGCTCAGCGGCGCCGCATACCTGCTCTACCCAAAATATCAGATCTTTACGCTTGGATTTACCAAATTTCTTGAGGTCTGCTCGAGCCTGCTATCTCCGCCCACATCCACTCACCGTCGCCTCTTGCCTCTTGCAGATGTCCTGGGAGCATCACCTCAATACGGTCGCGGTGAAGCCGCGCTGGATGGAGCTGCTCCAGCGCCTCCCCGTCCTCCGGCTGGTGCACATGTGCTCGATCGGCTACATGTACCACGCCCTGGTCTTCCACTCTCATCTGTCGCCACCGTTCAACTCGAAGTGCGTCAACTACTGCTCCGACTTCCGGGTCGAGCGGATCAAACGCCGGCTCGTCTCCTGGATGCTCGAACATTCGTGGAGCGCCTGCTGATGTTCTGGTGCCGCTGGGGCCGAATTTTCACTCACACACACACACACACACACACACACACACACACACACACACACACACACACACACACACACACACACACACACACACACACACACACACACACCACACACACACACACACACACACACACACACACACACACACACACACACACACACACACACACACACACACACACACACACACACACACACACCACACACACACACACACACACACACACACACACACACACACACACTTACATACACAAACACACCTGGTGCCAATAAACCCGCCCTTTAGCACCTTAGTGTTGGTGTAGCTCTTTTTGATTCTGTAGTTCTTCGGACGTGTGTGTGTGTGTGTGTGTATCTGTGTTATGCGCACGGTTCTAAACTGTCCCAAAAGGCACCCGAAACGCACGGTCGGCCGTTCAGTGAACGGTATGGTGTCGTCTAGTAAGCTGGTGTTCGATCGTGTTGCGGCCGGCCGGACCTGCCGCGACCTTTGGCATCCACAGTTCGCCAGCTGCCGCCGGTACAATGTGCACTTCTGGCGGACGATAATGCCGGGCAGCTTCAAGCTGTATGTGCCGCTGCTGGTGGTACGCTCTGCTTCTAGTTGTTCTCGCTGTTGGTAGTCGTCGCTGTCCGTGCTGTTCTGATCCGTTTGTTTCTTTCGCATCCCAACCGTGCCTCAAGCTACCGCCGCTAGTGAAGCTGAACGACGTTACCGCCCGGTATCTGCTCGAGCACACGCTCCAGTATGTGTACATTTCACTCTGCACCTACGTACAGGCCGCTCTGTCCCTTTCCGCCCAATGTGCGCTACAGTGAGTGTGGTTAGACTTGCGCGACCGGCTAGGAAGGGAAAGCGTTAACTCACTGTGAGTCTCTCTCTCTCTCTTTCTTGACCTCTTCTACCCAATGCAGCAATCTGCTCGGCAGGCTCAACTACTGGTGCGTCATGTTCTGGCCCTGTCTGCTGGGCGTCGCGATCGGTCCACCCCTGCCCAAGCCGCTGCTTCGCCTGCAAGCGATCACTTTCTTTAACATGGTAAAGCCCGTTTGGCGGGCCGGTTTGTCGCTGCCACCTCTCTTCATGGTTTCCCCTTCGTCTCCCTCCCCCCCCCCCCCCGTCCTTTCTTACAGAGTTTGGAAGCTGCGGTGCGGAAGAGTACCGCCCCCGCCATCCAGTACTCGCGCCGCTCGAAGCCGCTCGCCACGCTTACCTTCATGGCGTTTAGTGCGCTCATACTGGCCTGCCTGCGCAGCGGCCGCGTGAAGCAGTTCTGGCTCGTCAACCCCAATCCAGAGGCGCCCCCAAACTCCACTCAAGCGGGATCGGCCGGCTGCAGCCATGCGGGCCGCTGCAGCCAGCACCTTATCGACGGCGTGCTAAAGTACGGCATGGTGGGCCTCATCCTGGAGGCGGGCCGTGCCGTACTGCGCAAGTGGAGCCTGCTCGCGACCCGCCCGGTGGCCCTGTTTGGGGTCGAATTCCGTGCCGCCTGCAACCTGAAGCTTGGACTGTTTCTGGCCTGCTACGTCGGCATCTTCCGGTCGGTGTGCTGTCTGTGCGCGCGCCGGTACGGCCGGGAGCGGGTGGCGCATGCGGCGGTGGCCGGATTTCTGGCCGGCATTCCCTACTGGCTCTATCCCACCTACCAGATCTACACGCTCGGGCTGACGAAAGCGATCGAGATGGGGTGGGAGTACTGCGGAACAAAGGCGGCGGATGGCGACGACGATGACGACGACGGATGCATCACGGCACGGCTGCTCCGACGGGCGCACCGGCTGCCCATGCTGCGGCTGGTGCAGATGTTTTCGTTCGGCTATTTGGGGCACGTGTACGCCTTCTATCCGCGCGTATCGCCCGTCTTCCACCAGAAAGCGATGGACGTATGCTCCACCGACCTCACGCTCAACATGAAACGGCGCATTGCCGCGTGGTTTGCCGAGGTGTTGTAACAACTTTTTTTCTTTCGTGTAATGCTATTCGTTTCTAATGCTCTTAGTGCCTTTGTTAGGAAGTGCGGTGAAGGAAATATTTAACACTTTTTCTATCTAATATTCGCATCCAACGTAAATTTGAATTTCAATTTCGATAGAGTAACGCTAACGCATAACGCTGCGTAACGCTATCCGCTCACAAAAGCTCTGAAACGGGGAAGCTCGCGGAAGAAGAAAGCTTTGGTCCGTGCGGGCTTTCGAAGTCGACAGCGCCATCTGCCAGCAAAAGCGGTAAGCTTTCTCGCTCGAGTCAGTTTGACAGGTTTGTTGCCAAAGGCCGAACAAATCAAAACAAACAGTCACACGCGCTACAAACACCGCTGCAGGTCGGTTTTGGTGCACGGGCAAAGCAAAATGTCGTTTATTTTACGCCCGCGACGTTTCCTCGGCCCGGACACGTTCGCGCTCGTCCGGGCGGGCCTGTGCGCGGTTCGAGCCGGTCCGGTACAGCCGGCCATTTCGCCCAATCAACAACAGCTGCACTGCTGGACGCCTCTCAACCGACGGACGGTGCCGCTGCTGCTATCAACCGCGTTACACAACCAGCACCATCAACCGGCGCGCGCAAAGTCGGGCAAACGGTCCGGCAAACAGCAGCCTGCGGCCACCGACGATCTGGACGAGGAGGCAGAGGACGAGCTGGCCGGCAGGGAGGACGAGTACGAGGAGCTGCTCGGGGACAAGCACACGCGCACGGTGCGTGTCACCGTCAACTCGATGCGGGCGGATCTGCTCCTCAAGGCCGGGCTCGGCATCGCGCGGAACAAGGTGGAAGCCCTCTTCTACGACAGCAAGATACGGGTGAACGGGAAGCGGCTGCTGAAGAAGAGCGCTCAGCTCGAGGTGGAGGACGAGATCGATGTGGTGCGTGGTCCGAGTCCCACCAACCCGGACCATCTGGTCGTGTCGCGGGTGGAGATAGTGGCGGTGACGCCCCGCACCGAGAACCTGTCCGTAACGCTGCGGCGCCACAAGTCGCTGGTGATCGAAAACTACAAGGAGCACGGATCGTACGGCGAGGGGCAGGACAGATAGGGAGCGACGGTGGTGTAGTTAGAGTAGGCATGCGAGCGGATCGGTCCCTTAAGGACTTCAGGCGGACAACAGGTAGGGATTAGCTGAACCAGAAGAGGTGAAAACAAGCGCTTGTGAGTAACGGAACGCGAATATACATATGTATTGATAGGTTAAACGAAAGGTTTGCATCGATAAACAAATTTTACATTGGGTAGATATTATTTTTCTTTCTTTTTTTTCGGAAAACACCAAACTAGTGTTGGGTTTCGTGAATCTTTCGTTGAGTTTCATTCATATGAATCTTCAGTGATGGGTGATTCGTATCTCGTGTCGAATCTTCAAAGATTCACAAACATTCAAAGATTCATGAATCTTCAAGGATTCACGAATCTCGAAAGATACATGCATCTACAAGGATTCATGAATCTCTATATATTCATGAATCTCCAGGGATTTATGAATATTTTTGAATGAAGATATATGATTTTCAAAATATTGAATTTTATAAATCCCACCTAACACATACCCGTCGTGTGTCCTAGCCACGCATGGACCATCTCCCCGTAGTAAAACAAACTATCCGGCAGCGTGGTATTGCCTAGACGTCTCGAAACCCTGTATAGACTGGCCTGACCACGTAGGTTGTTATGCCAAGAAGAAGAATAATAAAAAGTTCAAGCTCTGTGAAAGTTCAGAAATTTACGAATCCCTTGAGATTCATTAATCTTTCGAGATAGAAGAATCTTTTGAGATTCGTGAACCTTTTGAGATTCATCAATCTTTCGAGATCTGAATCATATTTACCCAACACTACACCAAACGTGCCTGCGTTTCGGTTGATTGTAACGTCCGCGAATGTTGATAGGTTGCGTTGTTTTGCTTCAGTTCGTTTTATTTGATCGGGTTGACAGGAACCGGTCCAGAGGCTAGTAATACTATAAAGCGAGCGAGACACCCTTTTTATAGCCACCGGGCACGGTCTATAAAACGGTCAATTGCCGGAAATGATTGCACGGCCGCACAAGCTTCCCCTTATCTTGTTTTGCGCCTCCGGTTACGGTGTGTCCTCGTTATCTTTTCCCCCGGCTTTGGCTGCCCCGTCCCCGCAGAAATTGACCCAATCGGCCGGAAAGACGCATTGCTGCAAGCCGTAGTGGAAGAACGTGCCGGCGGCGCACGGTCTCATCTGCGCCTCCCAGAATCCGTTCGGCTGCGGTACGCACTGCCAGAAGTAGGACGGGCTGGCGTGCGGATACAGGACCGGGTCTTCCCGCTCGCACAGCGGTCGCTGGCAGAGCGTCCACCCCGGCACGGTGGTGCTGGTCGGTGGCGGCTGCGTTACGATTTGCGTCGTGGTGGTGATCATTTCCGTCGTTGTTGGCTCGCCACCGGTCGGCCCGGGTGTCAGCTCACCCCCGAAGCTACATTCCGCCTCCCAGCGGAACACGCTAATGCATGCCTGATGCCGCAGGCTAAACAGGGTCCCGTACGGACAGTGCTGCAGCACAGGCGCAATCCCACCGCTCGCCTGCGGAATGCACTGCAGAAAGGTGGGCGGTTCCTCGGTCGGCCACAGCCTGCCCAGATCGGCCTCGGTCGCGCAGCTCACCTCCGGGCACGGTTCCAGTGGTCCCGGGTTGATCGTGCCCCCGCACGGAACCTCCCAATCGAGCGGGGCGGTGCAGCGCTGACGAGCGAAATGGAACAGCCGGCGCCCGGAGCACGGGTGGCGTACCAACTCCCACGGTGTGCCGGTCGGCTCGCAGCGCAGGAAAAAATTCGGATCCTCGAACGGCCACACCGTGGCACGGTCCAGCTCGGTTAGGCAGCTCGGCACCACACAGTCGACCGGATAGAGCCGGCCGGCAGCGTCATCGTCTGCGACGGGTTCGCCTACACTAACCTCCGCCACAAGCGGAACGCACAGCAGCACACAAAGTAGCAACTTGCTCATGATGGATGGGCTCTTACTTTCACCTCTTCAGCGGAACTAACACGAATGGGTGGCGGATTGGAAAACACGCCGGAGAAATAAGACTCGCCGAGGCAGGCCTATCGGTGCGATATCGACCGCGGCTATCAGCCAAGACCTAGAGAAGAAAAGAAAAAAACCGAGCAGCATGACCATGAAAGCGTACCGCACGCTCTAATCTTGCCCGATTGCGTACTGATTAATTGCACCCTCCGGGGGAGAGCAGACGCAGGACCTCCTCTGCTGTGATCTATCTTTATAGATGCGACTGCGGTCAGTGTCTCTGTGTGTGATAGCCTACCTCGTAACCTTTCTTTCTCATGCGACCGCTTCTTGACGAGAAGGGCCAACAGATTGTCCAGGGAATGGACAAGTCGCAGATAATTAAGAACAAGCTGTTTTTCTACAATATCTCTGGACGAGTACAGGCCTCGGACGACGACATTAACGTTATCAATGTGAGATAGATATATCGGAAATTGCAACTCTGATCACCCCCTACTATCCCCAGGTATGAGCAACCTGTGCTTCGTTCTATGCGGCCTGCGGAACGATTTTGGAATTTTCTGTACAAACGCAAGTAAAAATGCTTTGCTGACATACAATTTTTTTTTTCTTTGGCTCAACAACCGATGCCGGTCAAGGCCTGCCAACCCTCTTGTGGGGTTGGTTTTCAGTAACTTATTGATTTCCCCCCATAGCAGGATAGTCAGTCCTACGTATGGCAACACGGTCTATTTGGGGCTTGAACCCATGACGGGCATGTTGCTAAGTCGTACGAGTTGACGACTGTACCATGAGACCGGATGGACATACAATTATTAGAGTCAATTCTGAAAACGATCAAAACTTTTGAACACAAACAGCGAATAGAAGAGATTATTTAAAGTTTATCGAGAACAAATATTACTTAAGATGCATTGCCTAATTATATTAATTACAATAGAATAACAAAAAAAGGAATATAGAGTAGCACAGGCCATCACCTACATACAGTAAAGCATATCTTACATATTTTATAAAACAATCAAAACAGCTATTAGGATATCTTGATATCCAGAGCAAAGGCTCTCATGACTCACAGTTACAAATTATATGGGAAAATAATAATTAAAAACTGCTGAAAAACTCTTTAAGTTGCTGAAATATTGGTATTAAAAGCAACTAAATGTAAAAGCAATTTTTTTTACTCAAAAAGTGCTGTAACTCCAAAACCGCAACCGGTTAGGCCGCATGTTTTGAGTGGATACTTTTGTCTTTTTCTAATTTTTACTTACGTTTCTTTCAAATTTAAATGAAACTTCTCAGGAGCTTCCTCATTTTTTCTCGTCATGAGAGGTAATATGGAAGAGTGCTAAAGTATGTCAAGTATGTCAAGTTTGTTCAAAAATCATCTCCAAAGTTGGTAACAACTTTTGATTGCTATAAACATTATCAACCCATTCCACACACTTACTCGTAAGAATGTACTACTTTGAGAAAGTTTTAGTTTTCCGTTCATATCTGCATAAATTAAAAAAATAAAATAACAATCGCTTATAAAACTGAACTAACATGTGAAGGTTTAGCTCGGGGCCCCGTTTATACCGGGGACCGTTAAGGCCGCACCCCCCCCCCCCCCCCCCCGCTACCGCTCAGTCCGCCTATGGGAAAATCCGCCTATGGTCCCCGTGTACTAATTAATCATATGTTGAAGGATTATCACTACATCGTGTACTAATTGACATGTGTCCCATCAAGACCGCTTTGTTATAAATGAGGCCCGCATCTCAACAAAATTGATCATCCCTGGTCTAGAACAATAGTTTTAAACCTTTTCGCCCCCTTTCGCCCTTTTATTTTTATTAAAATAATATCTTCGCTTGCCTTCTTCTGGGGTTTCAAACTCACGAGCATCCTCAACAGTCGAAAAGGTGTTTTAATACAGTGGAACCGCTCATAACGAGCAAATATAAATGGTAAACAAATAACAAGCAAAATCTCAAAGCAAAACGTGCACTATCATGTGTGTTTTCTTGTTGCGTTTGTATGGTGCCTATGAGAAATCAATGATCACGATCGGTAAATATTGAGCATTTTCTTAACTTGATTATCGCCCAGGCAAATAAGAGCTGCAATACTAATTAATTATTATATAAAACGATTGCCAAGGGGAAGCGTCTCGTAAAACTGTTGAAAGCGAGAGGAAACTACTGTTAAAAAAATCTATAATTACCTTATTTGCGCTGAAGAATGTTTACCATGGTGATGAAATTGAAGAATTTTAAATGGCGATGAAACTAGTTTACTTAAAAAATAAAGTCATGCTGGAAATGTCTAACAGTGGAACACACCTACACAAATTAATCTAAAACGTGTTTTCTAAAATAAAAGAATAAAACAATCGACCACATTTTCAATAAGATAGACTAATAATAATAATCACAAATAAATAGTGAACTTCTAGTGAATTTTCTATTTGCAGGGCTGTTACAGAAGTTTCGATCAAAACATCGCGAAATCCGGCTGTTACGAACTCTGCAATTTGAGATCCGCGCCAGATTTAAAAATCTGCGCAAATACGAAAGGAACTTATAGATGTATTGAACATTGATAGTATTGATAATGAAAAAAAACATACTCAGCTGTATGCAAACATAGAAGCAGAGATAGGATGAAACCGTATGATGACTAAGAGGTATAGGAGGTGGACCGAATAAGGAAGAACGATGACACTAGATTTTTTCCTATCAGTCCATTGCGGTGTTTCTTTATCACGATCTGATCAGCGACTATTGTTGTTGTTGTTGGTATATTTTAGAGAGATTTTCGCTCCAATGGAGTTATTTCGCCTGTTAATGAGATCTTTCATGTTAGAGTCTTCATTTTTTTCCAGCAGTGCTATCTAAAGCAAAATAGAACTAAGGCATGTTTTTAAGATCTCGGTTCAATTTTTCCTCGATTTCTGTTCAGTTTTCGCGACAAAATTGTTGAAGTAAAGCTTTTGCATCATGTTGGTCCAGAACGTGTCGATAGGATGCAGCTGGGTGATATTGCACCGGTTCGCGGACTAGGGTGTCATAGAGAAATACCGCCGAAACTCGAAAAAATTAACATTGGTTGGTGTCATTGGTTGCCCCTGTGAAGCCACGTTTCTGCGATTTCTGCTTCCTTTTATGTTTTTTTAATGTTTCCCAAGTACTATTTCATCGAATCGATCTCCCGGCGAAGCGAACGTGGCGATATAGCGACTTTTCCCTCGGTCTTCTTTTTCAGCATCATTTTGAGCTTCTTGTCTTTCAGGATCAGCGTCGGCCATTCGAAAGTGGAACTTTCCTTCGAAGCTCTGATTGTTGTATGATAGGGATAAGATGTTGTAGATGCCGGGAAAAGGCTTAAACGACGTCCAAATACTGGTGCGCTCCATTTCAGACACTGCGGGGTGCAGTTCTTTGATCGCGCACGCTTTAATCGTTGTTGCTTCAATTTTTAATACCAATTTTATCTGCTGACTCATGGGATACTATTAATGAAAGTGCAATTATCGTTTCGTTAGTGCAGATCAAAATAAACCCATGAAAAATCGACAATGTTTGTCCATTTTTTTTAAATGCAAACGTTAGTATTGCTTGTTTTTCTAATACTTGCTTATAGTAAAATCTAAATTACCTATGATTGTTGGGCATTTAGACAGTTTAAATATTTGCTGCAAGTGGTTTGATTCTTGCCGCTGTTTCGTACACAAGCCTTCGATGATCAATCCATAGTGGTTATTTGTTTCGATCTGCAACATTCTTGACAAGCAATACAAGCATAGATACCATAGCCATTCTTGCACAGTTAGGAAACGAACCGCTAATCACCACCCACAACTCTGTAAGTGTACGTGTAAGTAAGTGTATCTTCGAACACTAGCTTTGCAGAAGTATCATTTAAAAACGCGATTATACGCTTCCTACCGATTTGATTAGGAGTTGTTCCTTTGCAATTTAATTTTTTTCTTCTGTAACTTCTGTTCTTTCTGTTACTGCCTTTTGTTTAAATTGGATATTTTTTCAATTTTGCGTTTGAAGAATATAAAACTCTCAATTTCAATAATCTTAACGAAATCTAATTATACGTATTGTAAAGTTTGGAATTTCAAACCAATACCCTCCCACACTCACCCCACCCCCATCAAGACCATCCTCCCAGGCTGAAAACCGCTGGTCTAGAATCTTGAACAACACGTATCGACGAGTCCTTGTCAGCCATGTTTACAATACAGCATACACACCGCAGCAGCTGAATTAGAATGAACAGTGCATCTTGATTATCCTTTATTTGATCCTAGCTGTTTCCATCATCTTCATATCTTGTCTACTATACACACACACGCACACACGCACAAACCCAACCATCGCACACACAGGCTTTTCTTACAAGCTAAAATGGTGTCTGTTTCTCTGCTTGCTGCCCTTTCTTCGTTTTGTTTTGTTTTTTACTCTCAATCACAGTAGCTCACAGCAATTGCGCAAACAGGACCCATATCGGGGATGATGAGGAGATGTCTTAAGGATGTCCTTAAAGGGTTGTAAACTACGCTGAAATCATCATATCTCGTCCACTGCAGTCTCTCCTGTAAGATGCGTTGCGTTAAGGTTACTGGCCGCTTGTGTTTTGTGTATCTCCGTTATCGCATCACCTTCAGTATTGCTCGAAAGGGATGGTGATGGAGGTCGTTGCTGCCAAACCCTGGCATCATGTAAGTTGTTTTTTTTTTGGTTTGAAAAGGAACATTTTACACAGGTGTACAAAACAACAACAAAAGTCGGTTAAGCCGTTATCAGTAGTACGACGACACAATAACAACGCATCATTTGTTGGTTAGGTTGTTCGTTATCTTGGGTGCCACGGTCGGGTCGAGTTCCTTATATCAACATATCATCATCGCTATCCGACATCACGTTCGAAGGGTTCAGCAGCAGGCTAGAAGTTTCGCTGTTGTCCACCTGCAAAAGAACAAGATACCTCTTTACACTGCCTGCCTTAATGTCTGGTAAAAGTACACTACTTACGCGCGAGTACATCGTGCTGGGGAAATCGTTCTTGATGAGCCCGCGACACAGCAGCACCGAATGGAGCTGATGGCATCGATCCGGATGGCGGCGCACAAGGTACCACGTGCCAGCGCTCAGAGTGCTGACCACGGTCAGACAGATCATGATAATGCCTACAGAGAGAGTGAAAAAGAAAGGACATTAAACTCGTACCACATAAGACCACAGAAGGAGGGGGGGTCATGCATCATCCAGCACCTACCAAATGCTCCCAGACCTTCCGCGTCTGGCTGGACATGTGTGCCGATCGGTTCGGTTGTGGTGGATCCAGTCACTCCGGGTACGGTCGTTGGACTGCCAGTAGGATCGGTTGGAACTGCTGATGGGGTCGGCGTAACGTCACCGCTCGCTGAGGCATTGCGCCCAACGAAGGTGCAAACCTTTGGAGATGATTTCGTGATGATTTCAAAGCAGGTCGTAGACTGTGGAAAGAGAAACGAAAAAGTATTGGAGAATGTCATATCATGTCAACAGCATGAGAGTTGTTACTATATCGTAGAATTCATTCAGTTTTCATGCCTCCCACAGTACTCTCACAGCGCGTAATGCCATAGGTGTCCCGGGTGTCTAATGGAAAGTTTCGGTCACGAGCAACTCTGCGGAAATTGGTGAACCCGGTAAACAATGTCCACTACTTAAGTTAATTGTGTCCCACCCAGCCATTGTAAGTGCTTTCTCTGCTCTGCGCGCAGCATCGATATCGGGACAGTGGGCCCGATTGTATCTTGTCTGCCTTGCGAGCGAACCCGCTAGCGATAACATGAGTGGTCCGCACCACGCCATGGCATCGCCACGGAAAAGGGTATAAAACACCCCTACACGCCGCACGGTCTCACGACATTCTATTCTAGTTTGCAACATGAAAGGTAAGTGTCACTGCCGTCAGCCCGCTCTGGCGGCGATCCAGTGCGCAGTGTGAACCTTCCACAACGGAATGACGCGTTTGTCCGTGCGTGTGGCTGTGTGTTTATGTGTCTGTGTGTGAAGAACCGTTTGTAACTAATGACGTTATCTCCACTGATCAGTGCTGGCGTTGATGCTCTGTCTGCTGGTGGGTGCCACGGTGGCATCCCGTTGCGTGCGGGACAACAGCAACGGCGAGCCGGGCTGCAAAACGAAGGAAGAGATCGACCAGGGCTTCTGGCGCCACAACTACGACCCGACCCGCTACTGGGAGTGCACCCGGCTGAACGAGCGGGCGGTCCTGCGCTCCTGCCAGGATCAGGCCTTCCATCCGTCCCAGCTCGAGTGCGTCGACTGGGACGACTGGGAGTGGGAGCCGGTGTGCGCACCGCTGACCCGACCGGATCCGTAGGCCGGCAGGACTGGGAGGCTATGCCGCAAGATGCTTCGGGATTGGAAATAAAGCGAGCTCAAAAACTGCATGCAAACTGTGCAACACACAACGATCAAACCGTATCTATTTCTGACACCTCAACCATCTTCACGCCTCTATCACACATCTTTCGCTACACCGTGCCCAATACCACGCAACTCAACGCATCCCGAGCGCATTCTGTTCTGGCCTCAGTACTGCTTATTCTGTCACACGGCCGGGAATGCACTCTCTGTCGCTCTGCGCTCCGTTCCGTCCGAAGAATCCCACCTCAGCAGGACGACCAGTTCCTGGTACCAACGCACGTCTGACGGGAGAACTGGAACAGCGTCCCGGGGGCGCAGGGTTTCAGCTCCACCATCCAGTAGCCGGTCGGTGCCGGTCGGCACCGGATGTACTGGGTGGCGTCCGGTGAGGCCCACAGTGTGTTGAGGTCCTTCGCCGTGATGCAGGACGGCGGCGGACAGTTGACGTTCATCGGTCGCACCGTCCAGCGGGGGCTGGCACTCCCACCATCCCACTGCGGCGGTATGCCGCGCCCGTCCACGCTTAGTCCTGCGAGCAGCAGCAGCACCAGCAGCACCAGCTTGGTCCACGAACGGCGTCCGTTCATTGCGTTGCGGCGTGTGCAGTAGTAGCGGTTCCCTTTCCTACCATCGACCGGCTGGTCGACCGGGACACGGGCGCAGGTGCTTTTATAGCTTTCCCGCCTGCCCCACGCCGGCCCAGACAATTGGCTTGTACCGACTTGACAGCTTACGAGCGGTGCCGTCGTCCACAAGACATCACGCATCGTGTCAAACGTCACTCTTTCGCGCTCTCCCTCGGACTCGCTGGGGATTGGTGATCGAAACGTGGGAAACGAAACTGCCCGGTAGAGACAATTGGAACACTGACTGTCTGCTCGCTGATCGGTTGGCTTTGGAGAGAGGCTAGTCAGTTTGAATGTTTTTTTTAGTGATCTTTTGGATCTACTACTTCAACATATTTCAAGTACGGTTTTTTTAGTATAACGACTCTCATGATGAATTATTTAATGCCTTAAAAAAGTATTGTAAGTAAGTAAAGTAACTTTTGTTTCATTTTACAAAATTGAAAAATAACTTTGTCAGTATTACCTATTTGATAAAAACCTTTTTTTTGTGCTACTAGTACAAGCGTATGGAAACCCATTTACCTTCCTTTTCCTACGGTTTCTTTGAATATTTCCGAGCAAGTTTAATTTTGGAGTTGGTTCAAAACTGGTTCCATTTAATGAATTTGAATAACTAATTTTCTTTTTACTTATGCATTTCCTTGGCAAGCAATGTTTGCTTTTTCCAGTATTGTCTTTGGAATATGACAACGAGACTATTGTTGAAAATCGAATGTAATGTCTCAAGTGTAATCGAACTATTACTAGCGGAATTTGGGGCAAAAATGCCACCATGCATTTTTTCCATAAAAAAAATTAGTTCCATAAACCAATGGAGTATACTGATGGCTTCGTTCCAATGACTATGTTTTTATTGAGCATCAAAATTAAACAGAAAATTATAGTTTTTCAACCATAAGCTCTCAAAATAGGAACAATCAACCGGGAAAGTATTGATACAATCCTAAACCTGAATAAACCTGAGTGTTTTCTTTTTTTCTTTTTTGTGGGGTTAGTTCAAAACAAGACTAAAGCCAAGACCGCAAAGCGGTTATAGCGCCGGATAAGTATATAAGTGAGTTCAAAACAAATATTTTTTGTCACTAAAAAATCTATTTCAAAAACAGTTATAACTTTTGCGGCAAAAAAGCCACCTCTATTTGAAGCAAGTGTGCCACCATCAAGGACTGCGTAGAAACGATGTCCAGTAATCTAGAACGATTTGAGAAGTTACCAAAAGTTTGTTATAGGCAGTTTGGTCTGGTCATCACAAGAAAGTTGTTAATTGTTTATTGCATTTTTAACCAAATGTATTGATGCCTCTTTGAACAAAAATAGTTTGAGGGTTTGGTGAGTTTTCCAAGACTTTATGCTGCTAAATGGCATCCAAGATGGCCAAACCGATTTTACTTACATGATCTTGACCTCGTTCCTACACAGTCCTTGGTCACTATATTTCATGGGCACGGAGCTGTCAAAAATGTAGGAACACATACACTAGTGCCATACACGTTCCTTCTGCTTCTATTTGACGTAACGTCCTACGCGGACATGCCGGCCTATACAGGCTTTCGAGACTTAATTCATTACCACGCAGCCAGGTAGTCAATCTTTGCTACGGGGGGACGGTCTATCCCAAGCTTGAACCCACGACGGGCATGTTATTGAGTCGCTCGAATTGACAACTGTACCACTTGCAAAACTTGCAAGGTAAACGTAAAAACTTGCAATTATCCTAGAAATTCGATTATTTTACCCATGTGGCGCTCATGCCCCATAGCCCAATAATTCACGTTTTTTTCGACCCATTTTGAAACGTTTCAATAACAGTTGTGCACTTATATCCTTTTTACACCTATTTTCTCACTGATAACTCAGTGTCAATGGATATGAGATTTAATCTGTTTATAAACGATTTTAGTGACTTATATAATGAAATGCTTAAGGTGGCACACTTGCCCCAAATTCCGCTACCCGTGTATGATGACTCCTTTTATCTGATTTTGATAATTTTCGACCAAAAAGGGCTACACGCTAAAATGCGGTACAAGTAGAGACTACGGGAAAGGCCCAAGAGATGTGCCCAAATTCACCACGTTGCATATCTTTAGGCGCTACATCTTGTCTCGCTCCGCAAAGGAGCAAACGCTCATGCTTCCCATCTTCTCCCGTCGGACATCTTATCGGCGGATCTCATAAACCCCATCCCAATCAAAGCGTTTTACAACCGCAAACCCCAAAACAGCCCCAAAAATAGCACCCACAAGCAGTAAGGCTGTATCTTTGAGGGTACAGCGGAAGCGGTACATCTTATCAATCGGTATATCGCCGAGGCAGCGCTGTGTACGTTATCGGACACTTTCTATCGTACCGTTTTGCGCTATCTTTACAGCTGACACCGAGCTTGGGGCAGCAAAATTGCAGAGGTGAACGATTAGAAGTGGCCCGGCCGATGCAGCTCTTCTGCAGAGCAGTTGGACACTCCCCTCGCGCCTCCCCCCTGCCTCCTCTATTGATAGGCAAGCGCAGCTACCGTGGAATGTTCGTGTGGAGCGTCCGCGTGTAAACTAGCACGTGCGTATTCGCACAAATCACCGTAACGCGGCGTTTCGTATTGTGGAGTTGCTGTGGAGGACGCAGTTGACGGACGTACGCGCTATCTCATGATGCGGAGGGGCGAGGGGAGGGGGTGACAGTAACCACACCGGCGTCACACCAACCGATGATGATGATTGACCTCTAAATTACACCGCCCCACCATACCTTCCTCACACACTGCAGGAGCAGGGAGGTTGAGAATATGATTGATTGCCTTTGCGTCTGACAAGACAGACAAATCCACCCGCAAACAAAAATGAACACGCCGGATTGATACTGTCTCGATGTCACATTGTTATTTTTCGTTTTATTCCAAACGTTCAATACATTCGATTTGATGACATGGCACGCTGATGTCGATTTGCTTCCGATCAGTGTAGCGATGCCCCGTGCCCTTTGCGCAGGTGCGCGTGCTGCAACGGGCGCCCAGGTGGTTGTTGTGACGCTTAGCCGACGGTGCATTGCGATCATTGCGTGGCTAGTGGCTATATCTCGGGTGGCGAAGCAGCACTACGCTGCACACTACTTTGCTACGGTACGCTAAACGACTATTGCTACCAACTACTACTACTACTACTGTGCTCTACCGCATACTGCAGCCTACGCGCTAGCCAAGGTTGGGCGGCGTTAGAATAGGTCCAACGAGGCCCGGCGTTGTGGCCGTACCCTGCGTTGCCGGTGGCACCTTGGGCCCGTTCGGCACGGCCGTCCCGTTGTAGTACGGGCAGACGCTCAGGCGGCACTCCGCCTCGGGCACACAGTCCTGGCGCCACACGTGGAACGCCTTGCCGTCCGCGCACGTGTACATGCGGGCGGCGAACGTCTGCTCCGCGCCCTGCGGCTCGCACACGTACAGCAGCTTCCGGTCGGCGGCGGGCCAGATGAAGCCGCGCTCCTGCACCGTCTCGCACCGCGGCTGATCGCACACGATCGGCAGGGGAAGCGTTTCCGGTGCCGGCAGCGGCTCGACCAGCAGTCCGCAAACGTCGGCCGGCAGCGTGTCGGTGCTGCAGCACTGCAGGAAGAAGTTGAACTGGGTGCCGGCCGCGCACGATTGGCCGATCGGTTCGTACAGCCCGGCGCCCTGCTCGACGCACCGGTAGTACGTCTGCGGGCTGGCGGACGGCCAGAGGGTGGTGCGCTCGAGGGGCGTGCTGCACCGCGGCACGTCGCACTCGATCGGGATCAGCGGGCTCGGATCGAGGGCGTCCGTCAGACAGACGGCAGCCTCCGGGGGCGGCGTCGTCGGCACGGTTGGCGGCGGATAGAACGGGCAGACGGCGATTTCCGAGGCCGGCCCGCAGCACTGCGCGAAGAAGTTGAAGCTCTGGCCGGGCGGGCACACGTTGGTGCGCACCAGATACTCGCCCGTCGCCTGCTGCAGCTCGCAGGACAGATACGAGGTCGCGTCGTTCATCGGCCACAGAGTCGCGCGGTCCCGCTCCGTGCCGCACCGGGCCACGTCACAGATGATGGGAAAGACGGGCGTCGGGTCGTAGCTCTCCAGGCACGTGTCCGGATCGGGCTGCACCGTGGACGGCGGCACCATCGGCGGATAGATCGGGCACACGCTGTCGTCGTACTCGCTGGCCGGGACGCAGCGCTGCTCGAACGTCTGGAACAGCAGCCCGTCGGCACACTGCTGCAGCGTGGCCTGTATCCAGCCGCCCCCATTGTCCACGCACCGGTAGTACTCGTTCGGCGTCGCGGCGGGCCACAGGAACGAGCGCTCCTGTTCCGTCTCGCAGCGCGGCGCGCCGCAAATGATCGGCACCGGCACGCCCGGCGGATCGGCCGGCGGGGGACAGGTCGGGCAGCAGTCGGTGCAGGGCGGCGGCGGCAGCGTCGGGAACATCGGACAGATGTCGATCCAGTCGAGCGGTATCACGCACTCCTGCCGCTGGAAGTCGAAGAAGAAGAAGTTCTCGCAGCGCGTCGGCATCGGCACGTACTGGAACAGCCGCTCGACCCACACGCAGCGATAGTACATGTCCGCGACCGTGCTCGGCCAGAGGATGCTGCGCTCCTGCGGCGTGGTGCACCGGGGCGACCCGCAGATGACGGGCAGTGGCACGGGAGGCGGGACGGCCGTCGGGGCCGGGGCCAGGGTCGTCGGCTGCGGGGTCGTCACCGGGGACGCCGGACAGACGTTAATCCAGTCGGCCGGATCGACGCAGCCCTGGGTGACGAAGTTGAAGTACTGGCCGGCCGGGCAGATGTCCTGGAACGGGATCCAGACGGCCTGCAGCAGGAAGATGCAGCGGTAGTAAAACTGGGGCCCATCGTTCGACGGCAGCAGCAAGATTTCGTCCTGCAACACAGCACAGTTCGGCACGAGACAGTCGATGGCCGTGGGCGGACCGCCGGAATCGACCGTGGTCGTGATCGGTGGCGCAACGGTGGTTGTCGTTACCGGCGGTTCATTCGTTACGGGAGGTGCTCCGGTCGACGGGGTGTTCGTGGACGGGGTGTTCGTGGGTGGGGATGCGTTCGGGTCGCACGGGTCGGCCCAGTCCCAGGGGTGCACGCACACCTGATGGAAGAAGCTGAACAGTGTGCCCGGCGCGCAGGGCATCTCCTGCGGCGACCAGCCGCTCATCAGTGGCCGACACTGGTAGAACTTGTCCGCCATCGGGTGCACCCAGAGCGTGTTGATCTCCTGTAGGGTGACGCACCGCGGACCACTGCACGGATCCAGCGGCACTAGGACGCCATCGTCCGTACCGATGTCGATGGTCACTGTTGTCACTTCAGGTGTCGTTAGCTCGGGCGTGGTAACAACGGGAGTCGTTATTTCGGGCGTAGTAACGACAGGAGTCGTTATTTCGGGGGTAGTAACTACGGGAGTCGTTATTTCCGGCGTAGTAACTACTGGTGTCGTAATCTCCGGCGTAGTAACGACAGGAGTTGTTATTTCGGGAGTAGTAACTACGGGAGTCGTTATTTCGGGGGTAGTAACTACTGGTGTCGTAATCTCCGGCGTAGTAACTACTGGTGTCGTAATCTCCGGCGTAGTAACTACTGGTGTCGTAATCTCCGGCGTAGTAACAACAGGAGTCGTAATGCCGGGCGTCGTAATACCATCGTCCTCCGTACCATCGCAAGCCTCCCACAGCTCTGGAATGACGCACACCTGGTGCCGGAAGTGGAACCAAGTGCCGGGCGCGCACGGCATCAGCTGCAGCCGCCAGCTACCATCCGGCACTGGGCGGCACTGCAGGAAAAAGGCCGGATCCGGATAGCCCCACAGCGTCTCGATCAGCTCCTGGGAGGCACAGCTCGGCTCCGGGCACAGCTCATTCCCGTCAGCCAACTGCTGGGTGGGGTACACTCGGCGGCATGCCACACCGTCCTCCGGCAGTTCGTCACTCTGCTCGCACAGCTGGCTGGTCGCATCGAACCAGGCCCCGGTCGCGGGACAGGTGCGGAGCTGTGCGTACCACACGCCTCCGTCCGCCAGACACTCCCAGTACTGATTGATGCTAGCGCTTGCCGGCCACCGTGGACGGGCGTCCCGATCGTCCGAGCTCCAGCAGCGCGGTTGACAGAGGTTTACATAGGCTGGTTGATGTTCGCCGGCACAGCACCCGATCACTAGCAGCAGTACCGCGCCACTGCACAACAGTGTACTCCAACGATCGCCTCCGCTCGAGGCCATACCCCAGACAGTTGGTGGGATGCTTTGTTTGTATTTGTTTGTTTTCTTTTCACAGACTGACTCCACACTGACACAGACACTGGGCAACGCTGAGCGTGGTTCGGCTGTTTGAATATTCAGACCCTGGGCAGACACCGCACCTTGAACTCCTTAACACTACCACACCTCAACAGTGGACGAAGACGTCGCGCTGCACGTTCGATTCCAGGCACGCAGATACCGACAACTCTCCTCCAATATAACAAAACCCCAGCCGAACATACGGCGACGCGAATGTCAAGTGCTCGCCAAATCGTGCGGGTATCTTTCTTTTATAGCGCGAACTTCCGATTTCCCCGATTAATGACACATTACCTCCTGGGCGATTCTTATCGTATCAGTCGGTCCCATCCCGTTATCTGCGACTAAAGGATGTCGTACGTCCAGCGGTAACAATCAACCGAAACTTCAATAAATCATACTTCAACTGTCAAAAGCTGCTAAGGGGCTCGCACTCCCCTACCATTGCTTCTCCTGAGGTTCCTGAAGTTGCACAGATTCACCCGACTCGAACCTGCACAAGAATCCAAGGGTCAGTTAGCGATAGAGATAGAGGGGGTGTTGTTTTGGTTCTGCGGCATGCTTCGCTTCTCCTAACCCCAGCCTCTCTGCTGGGAAGTGCCTCGTCGCTTCAGTTGACACATTCCTGCGCTGTGACGTGGCTGATGTGGTGTACCATATCTTGGGATGGATATGGAGTCTCCCGAGCCCACCGAATATAGGTGCGTAATATACGTGCTGGCAAAAAGATCTGGCCCTGGCTTATTTGCACCGATCCGTGGAGCCAGGAAGTGAAATGTTCTGCTCCGGGGACACCGTATGCTCAACAATGATTGATAGGAGGGTACCTCTTCCTCTCTGTACACTGTCTGCGCTGCTTTCGGAATGTATCGGACAAAGTGTTCACCCATAGTTGTGCGTTTTCCCCCTCTGTTTAAGCCGTTTATTTGTACCGCCCCCAGTCCCCTTCAAGTGCAGCTAGTTTAGCAATTCGGTAGCTCCCATTCCGCCTCGATCACACATACCTGTCGGCGGAAGCTGAACCGTGTGGTCGGTGCACACGGCATCTCGATCGGTGCCCAGGCACCCCCGAGTGGACGACACTGGTAGAAATAAGCTGGGTCCGGGTGCACCCAGAGTGTGTTGATATCCTCATAGGTTATGCACTGTGGCAGCCCACAGCCAATCGGATCGGGAGTTGTTTGGTCCGTCGGTGTCGAGGATATGAGGCTGGTCGTCGTATTAAAAGGATCGTTAGTAGCGATGCTCGGCGATGTGGTGCTGGGACTGGTAGTACTCGTTGTCAATTCTACACATCCCTCCCAGTAATTGGGACGTACACACACCTGCTGCCGGTAGCTGAACAACGTTGCCGGTGCACAGGGCATCCGCTGCAAGGTCCAGTCTCCTAGCGGGCTGGGACGACACTGCAGAAAATATAGCGGATCTGGAACGGCCCACAGCGTGTTGATCTCTTCGTACGTAACGCACCGGGGAGGCGGACACAACGAATTGTCCGCAACGGTGACAAAAGCGCTGGACGGAGCTCCTCGGCACCGGTCTGTCACTGCCAGGACTATCACCAGAGACACTAGCAGCATTTGAAAACTGTTACCTTTCGATTCCATCTTCGACAATAACCGGGTTGCAACACCACGCTTTTGCAGTTAGTGACCTTCTTCCGCGGGCTTTCTTATATATGTGTTTACAGTTCACACGTAAATAGCAAAATCATCTTCTTATCGCTTGATTAACTCTTTTTTACAATTCGCAGTGTTTTACAACTTTCCCATTTACTATCGCAAAGGCATTTCAAATCCAATTAATCATCACCACTGATATTTACGATCAGATTACTGCTAGTGGTTCGCCGAAATTACACTAGTTAAGCAGAGTAGGTGAATATCGTATAAGCAATTTTGAGGAGATTTAGAGAATTGTTGGAAAAAAATAAAATTTGTGGAAATCAGGAAGGCTTCGTCTTATATAGGCCTAGGAATGGCGAAATAGCTGACTTGTTACATTACATATATACAAAAATTATGTTTAATCGGATGTTTAACTGCTTAATACAGCAATTATCCGCAGTACGCGATACTCGATATACGCGAATTCGCAGTACGCGATTCCTCTAAATTTGACATTCCATGTGTTTTTTGCAAATATTTTAATTTTTTTAAATATGTTATGCTCTTTTTGAATTTCTTTAATGTTCTTAATGCATTTTTCATTGAATTTGTGCAAAAGATACCTATTGTATAACAAAAAACTTTAATGCAAAACTCTGTGGCGATATTTTTCAACCCTCGAACCGGTAGTGTAAACTATTTTTCCATAGGAATCCGCTATACGCGAAAACTCGAGATACGCTATTGCGCTCGGTCCCGTACGATAGCGTATATCGGATAATGACTGTAGTCAACATCGAGCGGTATTGTAATCAAACCCGCATTTTATAATCTCTTTTTCCAAATTCGCTCCAATTTTATGACGAAGTATTTCGGCGGCTATCAGCATCATATTCCTCGGAAGTTTATCAGCAAGTTCTTCGGAAGTTGATCAAGGTATACCTGCTTATAATATATGTTTATAAGCATATTATAATTTCGCGTTTCATGTGTTGTTTAGTTTTAGATAAGTTTAATTATTTAATTACATATATGTAGCCCTTGAAGCGGATATTTTAATTTCAAATAAATAAATAAATAAGTAAATAAATAAATTATCATATTAAAACAACTCCTAGACATTGGTTCCTATTGCAACGTGTCTGTTGTCTATGCTTTCCAAAGATCAACTAATAATTACGATATGAAATCGTTTAAAAGACTTTGATCCTTTTTATAACTTTCTTCACACACTGATGTCATATTATGGATGTGATTTAACGTTGAGCGATTTGGTATGTTGTAGCTCTCGTCGAGACCTTTCCAAAACTTTATTGAACGTCTTTCTAGCTGAAAGGGTACAAAAGTTATAGCCGCTTTAAGATAAAATCTCTAGAATGACTTCGAATGTCATACCAAGTATCTCCATTATTCATACAAATATACAATTAGTTAACCTTTAAAAACAAAGAAAAACTTTTAAATGCTAAATAGTCTTCAAAAAAACAACATAAATTATATCCCGTGGTACAATTGTCAACTCGTGCAATTTAACAGCATATCCGTAGTGAATTCAAGACTAGTATTAACCGGTCCCCACAGCAACTGACTATCTACCCGCATAGTACTTACTGAATCTCGAAATCCAATTATTTTGTAAACCAATTTGTTGGAGAAAACATTTGCATTCAAAATGTTTTTTTTTTGCTAATAATTCGTTTCGGTTGCCAAGTCAACAAATTGAACTAGAATATCCGAAATCCGAAATATGTCGATCAACATATTTCATTAAACTATTTAAGCAGTAGATTATGGTTTTGGTCACATGTATTCAATTACCATTAATAACCAAGGACGTACTATAACGGTTCAGCAGTTTTGCCTGTATTCCAGTTTTGTCGAAAACAGTTTAATGGTGCACAAGCAAAGATAGTCGTGTACAAAAACGATATGAAAAAATACTTTAAATTATTATACAAAGCGGACCGTAAATCCTTGAACAAGAACGCAAAAATATATATTATTAAAGTAGTAGTAGTTATTAAAGTAGTATTAAAATAGTAGTAGTAGTATTAAAATTAAACATACAATTTACAATAAAACATAACAAATGTACTTTTATCTGCCAGGTTGAATCATAATTCATTTGCAAAGAATGTCTGTATTCTTGAGACTCAAAACTTGCTAACGATGATTCTGAACATATTTTTTGCTACTGTTTGGACTATTCTAGGCTAATGTTTAAAAATCAGGCAAATCTCGGTAATAAAGTCTCGCGAGCCAGACAAACTTATCCTGCTCCAACATGTCTTGTAATTGAAGGGCAGTCCACACTACCTGCAATAAGATCGGTGGAAATGCCGCACAACAACGACAACAAAATGCTAGGGATTAGCTAGGATTTAGAAATGCCGCATCGCGTGCTCACCCCCACCCATTACATAATTGATCAGTATAGCACGCGAAAGAATGTGCACGACTCTACCAGAGTTTCCAGAAAATTCCTAAAAACAGCTGTAACGCGAGTGCGTTCTTTATTATTCCGCACGTACCTATGTCATAGACGAGAAATAAGTGGAGGAGCGAAGTTAATTACCCCAGCTATTGGAAAGCGACATGTATATATTTAGAGTTTGTGCGCAGCCCCTCATGTGCATCTGTTGTCCCCGTCCGTTTGTGGTATGCGTTGGGGTGCTTAAACAATCATCAATTAAAGTGAAGTGAAGCGAGTCGTCACACCGAGCAGGCATGCGCAGAGGCGTATCGGTGTGCTCGTGAAGATTAGTTTGGAACCGAGAGTAGGAATTGGAATTCACACGAGCCCCGGAGAGCTAGTGATGAAGCCCACTGACAAGATTTGAAGACATCCTGTCAACGGTTGTCGAACCTGACGCTCTTCCGCCCTGACATCCATCATTCGCGTGAGGCAGTCCAAAAACGACCCCCGATAAGCTGTCCCCCCTTTATGGCTTCTCGCTGATTGTTATCGGCGCAAAAACCGCCCAATATCTGGCAACAACCCACCGTGGGGTCCCCGGGGGTGCTCTAGAACACTCTTACCTACGCCGCGATTCGTTTGGTATTTTTTCGTTTGGTTCGGTAGCCAGACCAATTGAGCTTCTTGACAGGGGTCGGTGCTGATGGATTGATGTTCACCAGTCCAGCCGGGTGTGATGTTGAAGCACCACTTCCTGGTTTGCCTCGAAACCCCCGGGGCAATTATGCTGCAAAGCACCCGTTAATATCTTCGACATCGTGTGTGTCCCGGGGTCCAGTATGCGCCCTTTGTGGTCGAGCCAGCAAGGTGGTCTAGACGCTTAATGACTCTTCCACGCTCCCGCACGGGAAGCTACAGCTTATTTTTCGACTGTTGCCTTCCCTGTTCTCCTTCCTTTTCCGGAGCCAGCTAGAATTGCGCGAGACGCGTATCGCATAGCTTTTCGTATTAGCTTGAATTAATAAAGCATGTCTGTACACCGACACGATACAGCTAAAGGAGGGTTTGGGGAATGAAATACAGTGCTCCACTGTTTGTGGCAGGGAGTGGGGTGAAAATAGTTTGAGTGGGTGTCATAAAACATGCAAACTATGTTTCTTTTCCATTTCCACATAATGCTTCCAACTGGAAGAGCTACCAATGAATAACTCACACTGGTTGGCTGTCGACGCACGCCGTGCCAGTTTTATGTTCTTCATCCATTTCCTGGGAAGCGCGCTGCACTTGGAACCAGATACCGGATGGACATACCAACCGAAAGGACGCATGAAGGCAGCCAAGCAAGCGTATTGAAAATCACAGATCCCTCCGCTTTCCGAGGGCTTCCCGCTCGGTGTGCATGTGCATTATCCGCGGTAAAAAAGACAGAAACAACTATACTCCAATTCCCTGCTACCCGAGGCGCTACAACAATCGGATTGTTTTACGCTGTAAGACAATCAACTCGGTACGGGAACCATTTCCACAGATTCCTTCCCGCCGTGAATATGTGCTGTAAGACTTCTTCCGCGCTGTGCTAGAACATTCACACCCGCCTGGCCCAACCTGAAGGTGCAAATAATAGAACCGAAATAAAAGCCCGGTTCCACCGAATCCGGTAAAAAATATCGAATAACCTTTCCCAAACGGGCCGACCTCGCTTGCATTCGTGCAGCCATGGAGTTGGCGTCCTATTGCTGCGCGCAGGTACGTCAAGCCGTGTCACTTGTACAAAGCTCATCCAGAATAAAACCTGAACCCCCCTGAGCATCCTATCGAGTTACCGTTTAGTGCGCTGTTTTTTTCTATGTTACTGCATCCCGTCGAACCGAATCGTACAGACTCGCGTCGTCCACGAAGCATTGCCGCTGCTGAAACTTCTCAAACGATGTAAGGTACAAAGTGAACTATTTCTCCCGCAGCATGATTGGTGAGGGAACAGCTGAGACCGAGACGGGTACCACAGCCCTGTCGCATTAATTCCCGCCGGACGGAACCGTCCCGAACCTGATCGTCAACTTGACCGCCAAACGATTCGGGCTCTCCAGAGTATTGCTGTGATAAATAGGATCACCGCCACGTTACACGTGTTGGTCGCTGCGGTGACAAATTGCTCCAATTTTTATGCTTTCTCAACGGGTAAGGATTGCCGCTTTGGGTGAAAATCTTCTAGAAGATCAAAAAAAACCTGCCCTCTAGGAGCGTTTAATTACACTCAAGGCAACTCGTGCCGCACTTGACAGCTGCTTAGCGGCTGCATGAAGGTGTCGGTATTTTATTATTATCAGTTGCCGCTGGCGTACTTCAAACGACGGGTCCAATGGGGGCACTTTTGGGAAGTAAATCAATACCGTTCAGAACTGTCTCGGCTTTTGCCGTACCTCAGCACAACCATATCGGTCTCAGCAGTTCATTTTTTTATATTAACAGCTCACTCAGTGGATAAACAAAAACAATACTAATGGCTAGGTATAGATCAAATACAAATCGTCTTCATGTGCATGTTCTTGACTGTGTGTTTATTTTTTCTCAGCATTTCTCTTTCTCTCTCTCTCTCCCTCTTTCCTTCTCGCTCCACGCTTCAACTTGTGTCATCGAAAACTAAACAGCAACACGAGTCAATAAGCGCAAGGTTTAGTTAAATATACACAACAATTTCTAACGAGCTCAGGCAAATCAAAGTACCCCGGTAACAAGTCCGTCGTTGGGGAGGCGTGCGCAGTGGGGAAGGAAAACAAAAACATCGCCACGATGTTGATATCGCACGGCAGACATAACACGAGAGGATATAGACTAAGCGACAAACCCCTTTTACGGGCGTCGTTCAAACAAAACGCATGCTGTAGCTGTTTATGGTTGTACTGCTTCGGTCGTTTCTTGGTTCTTCCCTCTCGATTTGCTGACTGTGATTCTAGATTATCGTAGAAGCAAAAACAAAACAAAATACAAGCAGCAGGGGTGGAAATAAAAACATAAACAAAAAAACACAGCGAGTCAGCGTACCACTTGAATGAGCAGCAGAGTCCGTTACGGTACAGAGAGAAATCAGAGAAATGGAGGCTGATACTTGTATGAAGATGAGGAATGTGTTGAGCAATCGCCCGCAAAGGGTCGGTTAATTCTCAAGCATCAATAGTTTTTGCGCCCGTGTGTGCGCTGTTGAGCAGGAAGTTTGTCAATTTTAGTCATACAATAGATTGTTTTGCTTCCTCTCATGATTTGAAATAAAGATAAACGATTTCCTATACGATAAACGGAACGTACCGTGCGAAATGAGAACACTTCCAATGCTTTTTTTCCGTGTTCAAGAGAATCCTGGCCGGATTGCTATTTTAATTCAAAAAGCGATGCCATTCTGTTGGTCTCTGGATTTAGCGTCTATACAAAACAGTGCCGACCTTTCTTTCACTGACGATTATATTCGTAAATGCGTCGCCCTGCTCTTCATCAATTAATACTAAATAAGGAATTATTTTGAAACACACCATTTTGGTTCATAACTGAAAATGGGTTCCTAAACATCATTACCCCGAAACATAAACCATCCCTTGCCATGCTATCCAATCGAATTCCCCAGACTGGGGAAAAAAAGCGCACACACGCACAATCTAATAACTGTCAAAATAAATATAGAATAAGTAGAATATAATCTTACCACAAAAAGGAAGCAGAGGGTGGCGCATATTGGGCACATCCCGGGAAAATGCATCGAATGCTGCCGTTGTCACGACGTGCGTCGGATAAAAAAGGGGGAAGTGAAAACACACACGCGCACACGCTTGCAACCTCGGAACGGCGGAACAGCGGCCGAAGCAGTCTATAATGAGGATGATAATGGGGCGCCGCCACTCGACGAGGGCGAGGCAGGGCATTGGAACATCGATCTAATTTTATCTTTCGATTTCCCTGCTAGTTTTTTAAGCATCTAAGCAGCTAGGATAAGCGACCGAGTATCAAAACAAATCCAACTGCAACGCTGGGCTCGCCCGAGCAGTTACGGGGTGAGGCAGAGAGCGCTCTTAAGCCCTAAAACCCTGTCATTGTCAGGGAGTTTGTTTTTTCTCCTCTCGCCTGGTGCTGCCTCCTCGCCACTTCTAATACCTTTTTAGCGGTTGCTGCTGCCGCAGCGTGACCTATTCCTACCGGTACCGGTTGTTGTTGTTTTTTGTTTCTGTTCCCGCTGCATCCCGATTTCCCGCTTTCCAACAGCTCCGAGACCTAATAAACGATCCACTTAACTGGCGAGCCCCGCAAGGGCGTCGAGGTTGCAGCTTCCGTCCGTCTTTCCGGCAGCAGCGCAGCACGAACGGGAAGCAAACACACCAAACACAAATCGAATCTTAACCAAACAAACGGAAACGAACCAGACGTCGGACGTGGGGCCATCTGCCAGCGGGCAAGCGAAGGAGAAATGGTCGCTTACATGGGCCGGGAGAAGATATTATGCAAAATTCCCATTGCTGTGTTGATGCTAAACAATCTTTCCCAACATTCGCCCTGATTTGCTGTGTATTGCACAGCGCATTGCTTTGGCCAATCCGCGCGGACTACCACCACCGCCGTCGCCGCCGCAAAACAATCAATCAAACAATGGAACGTGACTCAGCAGTCGTTGAGCAGTTTTTGCTCGAGCGGCAAAATATAATATCGCTCTTTTTTCTTTATCTCACCGATGACATCCGGTGCGCCGAGACAGCACCTGTATGCACAAGCCTGCACCGTAAATGCGTTCTGGAGTTTGCAATTCGCAAGACAATCTATTTCGCAGAATAAACGATGCACATTGCTTCAGCAATTCGTAGGTTATCTTTACCAACATAAAGTTCGTTTTTGCATTGAATACAACGCAAAAAAAAAATCTAGCAGAAAGGATATGTAAGACCCAATTCCAACATTGCATCCATGTAATTCACTACCCAGGTGGAATATAAACCTCTGCAACTTTCCCCACGATCTCACAGACAGGCTCAACATGTGTCAAAACAATCCTCATCCAAGCACCCAAGGTTAATCCTCCCGTCGTGCTGGCAGGGCGTGGGAATGACAGATGCACATGCACAAAATCTCAGTCTCATCGGAAACCGGTAGTTCGCCGTTTTTTTCTCTTCATTTTATTACTATTGCACCCACGAACGTCCGTACGAGACCTTCGAGCCGGTGGCTAATTGTTTACCGCACGAACCATCTATCCGTTTCGTGCTATGCCGAAAAAAAAACTCCCCGCGTGAGAACCAACCATAACGACTCTTGGTTCCAAAAAGGTTTTGCTTTGGGTATACCAGGACATGCTGATGGCACGTTTAGCTTCGCGTATCGATGACGTGCCGATTAGGACGTGCCCCGGTCGCACAGTTCTGTGCAGCAGCGGACGTGTCAAACCAAACGAATCCTTCTGCCGGAGAGTGCGAGTACCTGACCCTTCCTGGGTTTTATTGCCCACCATCGGGAGGGATTTTCTAGCAAAATATTTGCCTACCATCGGCACAGTTTATGCGCAGTTGATACTGCAGTGCTGCAAGGCAAAGAATGCGTAATACTCCCAGGCTGTTTGGTAGAAGGATGAGAGTGCAAACCGGACTGGCCGGTCAAAGCTATTTGGTAGGAGTCTCAAAATCTTTCGCGAATTGTGACGCACTTTGGAAATTCTGGAGGCGTTGATTGATTTCAAATAATGATGTTAATCATAAGTTCAAAATATATCAATTTTTGTAACTACCTTGCAACAAAAACGACTTCCATCTTCTAAAAATGTGAGAATACGCTATCCAAAAACTGGACACGCACACACCGAGTCTTTGCGGGCCCTTTTTCCACGATACGTACCGGTGGTAGATGATAAATCAGATTACAAAAGCACTGGAAGTGACCATAAATTTCATTTCCAACCTTCAGCAACCATTGCTGCCATTTACCGCGTCCCGCCAGGCACTTCCGGACGGGAAAGATGAGTCACGTTCAGACACACCAGCGAACCTTGGGCGCGTTTGGAGCCTGCGAACAAACGGGGGAGCGGGTGGCCGATAATGTATGCAAAGAATGTCAAGATGCACCCGAACGCAGGCATTCATCTCCCGAGTTGGATCGGTAGGCACGGAAGAAGGACTGCCCGAGGACCAAGGACCAGGGGGAACCCATCAAGGCAGCACATAAAATCGAGAATCGTGCCGAAACCCAAATGAAGCAGATAACATTGGGATTTTCCATGCCGGTCTGCAGCACGAAGCGAGGTTTACGAGCAAGAATGTGTGTGCTCAACCACGGGACGGCGCATATCTTCGCTCTACCCCGGGGTACCCATTGGGTTCCGCTTTAATTTTATTCTTCAATGCTTTTTTATTATTTTATTTCAGTATGTCCACCACGGACACCTCCGTTTTCATCGGATCCCCCGACACACATCCCAGCGACTTGAAATACTTTATTTGATTTGTGTATTCATTCGCATGGTATGGCCAGCATCTCTTCTTTTGCGAATGCAAGAGCATATGAAGTTCCCAAACGGCATATCCACACAGGAGCGCGCTTGTCATTTACGATCATGCATATTCTGCCGGCGTCCGAATTGGAAAGTAATTCACTGGTTTATTGGTTCCAGAGTTATTGGTACGGATGTGGGGAGCATAAGGTTTTGTTCGGAGTGTCATTGAGATCTTGGTACTTGGAGTTTTCTGCTGTCCGCACTTCTCGGACAGATCGTGTCTGGGACGTTAAAATGCACGTTCGGTGCTGAGAGTCGTCTTGCGTTGACGATAGCAATATTTCGAGCGCTTTTTACATTTTTACGACAGCCAAAATCTTCATCGAATGCATGTCCCCGAGATTGGTGAATGTCTTCATTGTTCGCTTGCATTTCACCAAAAAAAATCGACTAAAAACGGAAGCGCGAACTCTCGAGCACGGCAACACCGAACCACCCTCGCACGTTAAGAGAGGCTATATGAACCCCGGGTTCTTTGGTTTATGATATCCAGCCCACAACTGCAGCCACGATCACTCACCTCTTGAAGAGCGTGTGTTCAAAAAAAGAAGAAGGGAAATAACAGCAACAAAACCCGTAAACTCCCTAGAGCCATCTGGCTGGACGGATAGCTCGAAAGGGGCAATGAGGCATTCGAAGAGATCCTCCTGGGTGTATCTTCCCCCGGGGAAGTTGTCTGCTTTTCGGTGGAAAAACACAATTTAGGTGGTTTTGATGCCACTGCCGCCGTCACACTCCCTCGGTACCAATTAGGAGCCTTTTAGTGAAATTTTCCAGGCACGCATAACACACACATACACTCACCCCCGCGTGATCGGCTTGTTTCTAGACAAAAACGAACCTGTACCTCATCTTCAGTGTGTGTAAGGGTTTCCCCTTTTCGATTCCAGTGCGCTTCCGGATGTTCGAAGAACGTAGGCCAGCAGGCACGCAAAAACGCACCGACAGAAGGATTGAGGACTCGACTAGACGCACGTGTTTTTACAATGCCTTACATGTCAGTGTTTTATGTGTGTGCTTTCTCTATAAACTGGAACATTAGCGATAAAACAAGATAAAGTGCCAGAAATTGATAGCTAGACGTGGTCCATCCGTTTCGACAGCTTTTCATAATGACAGCTGGGTGAGTGAGAGGGAGTGCGAGAGGAGTAATTAACAAAGCAATCGCAAGACACTCAAACACATCGACACTGTACAATGCTCAGTTGGAACAGTAATGCTGGAACGTTCTTGCCAAGGCACCGTGTAGACGAGGCTTTATCGAACCGTGCTGCCGTTGGCAGAAGATCCCTGGTTTGGCTGACTTCCCCCCTTTCCATCCAAACTTAACGCACTCAAAACAGTCCCTAATTGGTTTCCCGTTGCTTCCCGTCTCCGATAAAATAATCTCTCGCATTAGCTGCCGCTTGAGCATCACTGCACCCTTGCCAAGTATCCCAAGTACCAGTGTGCGTGGTGGTGCGCACGTGTACACTCTCCTCGTTCCGGGGGACGTCGTGTTCACATAAAAGAAGAAAAAAAAACAGTAGAACACCCATCTCGAATGTAGAGAAATAATGCAATGGTTCTTCTTGCATCATGATTTTAAGTGCGTGAAACAGATATTTTCCCCCTTTTTATATCTTCTGAGCGCACCCGCTAAGGTTGTTTGCTTCCATTTTTAATAGTTGTATTTATGCCCACAGGCACACAAATCGGAGCAGGCAATCCACTGTTTTGCACACTTATCTTGGGTGCATTTGGGATTTACTTCGTAGGATATGTGTGTGCGTATGTATGGTGAAATACTGTAATTTCCCTGGAGTGTCATTTTGCATCAGAAAAGTCATGACTCCTGTTGCCCATTGCCTTCCGGTATGGTGGAAATAGGGAGCAGTTTTTCAATTTCGAAAAGCTTTACCATTTTTCATTCACCTTCATTGTCGACAAAACACGGGCAAAACGGGGGGAACTTAAAATGGCACTAGTTTATACCATACCACGGGAAGCATAAGCATATTTCAGTCAACGTTCCTCCCATCAATCGATGCCAGAATATTTCTGCTGCGAGAAAAAAAATGCCAGATGAACACAAAATCACACGGGTTTTGTACGGGTAATCATGACCATTTCTCGTTTTAATCCCTTACCGGGTCGGTATGAAAACGTCGGTACGGCAACAAACGAGACCTCCTGGAGGACGCTTCATCATCGGTATGTTGCCGGCATCTTCATCAACAACTGATGACTACCACCTGACGGATACTGGACCGTCATTAAACAATGACGGCATCCAGAGGTAAGGCCGAATGAAGACATCCATGATGAAAGGCGGCACCGCAACCGAAAGCAGCGAGGATTCGTATCGTACCGAACGGCATGATTCGTGTACGGGGTCTTGTTGCTAGAGAAATCATTTTAACTCTGAAGCATTCCTCTAAACCTTTTTTAATGAGATCCAACACTTCACCTGGCACGGTAATATTACTATGTTTCGAACAACAAACAGGTCATGGAGTGTTGTGAAGTGGTAGTTTAGAAAATTGTGTTTTAAAACATTTCTTCATCATTGGTCATTATTATTTTGCTGCGTAATTCTTGTTTTACTAAAAAATAGCTACCAATTAAGCTATTAATTTAGACTTTATTATACTTGTTATTTACTTGTTATTATGACAGTATTTCACATTTTCGGTTAATAAAGCACCAACAACTTAAATAAAGGCTAAAATGTCCTTTAAGATAAGTTGGATCAAAGCTTGTTTTCCTAAGCCCTTCTAACCCGAACTCTTCTACTTCCATGTTTGCTAAGAATTGTTTCTTAACAAGCAGCAAACCATTATGCAATCAACCGAAACCACATCATCAACAGCATCATCTCCTTGCAAAAAGATGCGGTTTATGCATTATTAACACCACCTCCCACCTCAAAGATCCACTCTCTTTGAGAAAACGGCAGCGTCCATGGAATGGATGATTACGATGATGATGATGCTTTTGTTGCAGGAGTACGATTGTTTTCTGCGCACTGCTTGCTTTGTGTTGCTGCAGCACCACCAGCAAAATAGAACCTTTCGTGATTCGTGATGCTTAATGCATCGACTTCAACCCGGAACCCTCTTCTGACGTCAAAGCCTTCTGACATTTGTACTCCCAAAAAGAGCACATGGAACGGCGCAGAGGACATTGGTGCAGCGTCGAGAGGTCCTTTAGTAGGGTTGCCTGCAGCATAATTACTCCAAAATCCAGAGCGGCAAAACACATACAACGACTTGACGACTCGAGAAATTCTTGATTTTACTGTTTCATGCAATTTAAAGGCTTGTTTTTTTACCTCGCTCGCCTGGGATAGGGAGACTCAGCATTGGAATGAGCCCGACAAAGTTTTCCATTGCACAACTCTCATCAGCAATCGACTAAGCGCAGTATGTGTGTTTGCGAGTGTGAGTGCTTGTTTTTATACAAACACCGCACATATGCAGCTGCAGTCCCTACCTGTTCGGGTGTAAGGGCGTTTTGGATGGAAGGAAAGACATGAAATCCAAAGCCTCCGCGCGCTCCATTCCGCATGGCTGCCCGGGTCCTAAACTTATTCACCTTTGTTTTCCTGTTATTTGTACCTTTTCTTCCTGCCTACCTTTTCTATGCATCCTCGTCATAATTTTCTTTCTGCCATCAACACCTTAGAATAAGGGGTTTGTGCAGGGTTTCTTGTACTTTTTTATTTATTTACATACTACCATATCTATGAAAATAATTTTTTAGACATCAGAAACTCTTCAATTCAACGGAAATACATTGAAAACTTTGAAAGAAATGTAGAGCATTCGACGGGAACCCCTGTAACAAACCTTGATCACATGTTAGAATATTTCCAACTCCATCCCATGAACAATATCCATGAGAATTGTGAGCGTATGATGCAAACCGAAGCCACAGGACACACACAAAAACTTTTCCTTGTCTTTTGCGTCCTTTTTCTCCCTACATGCCTAAGGTCTTCCCCCTGTGGCGGCGACAGCTACACACAAACACACACTGCTGAGGCGAATGATTTTATTATCATTATTATTTCTCTATTTACTTTCCTTCTTACCTTCTATATTTAGTCTCCTCGCTGCCTCACCCTCCCTGTATATTCCGATAAACCTCTTCAACCGGATAGAGCCTTGCGACCTTTCGAGCCCGGTGCCTAGCTCAAATAATGATGAAGTTGTAAAGCCAACACGACAGAGGGAGGCCCCGGTCTGCCAGCAGGACACGCTTGTTAAAGCGCCGCCACTTCGCCATAGGGCGCAGCGCACCAGTTTTCGGCCTGCCTCTACAGTCCCTGGCCAGTAATTACCAGCGAATGTGTCTTAATCGTTATTATTACACAGTCGGACCCAAAAGCCCTGTACTGACCTTTTATTTTATTTTCTTTACAGGGTTTTTCGTTGTTGCTACTACAATGGCCGCTGAATGATTATGAACGTCTTGGGTGGCATTTTAGGGGCAGCGAGACGCGTCTTCCGAAAAGAAAAGCCATTCGCACCTACCACGGCGTATATCGCTGCCAGCAACATAAAACCACATCCGGTTGTACACTGAATGCGCCTAGTCTAGAATGCTTTCCAAGCTGTTGCAAACGAAACCGACCTACAGAGCAATAATGTGATGCAACTCTTGTGGCAATAATTTGATGCAACAAAAATTTAAAAAAAACTACACGGATCCTTTGAGTTACTACGCAATGGTCGTTCCTACAACTTTTCGAATCGTAACCGAATATAATTCACATAGAGCAAACAATCAATTTCCTCCTGTATAGAGCAGCACATCTACCATTCTCGCGGTAAGAGCCACGAGGTTATCGAACAAACTCGGTAAAACTACTTGAGAGATCCACTCGAAACTTTCACATGCTAATGGAGAAAGCACCGGAAAACATGTGTTCTTGCAAATCACGCCAGATGCAGCGTATAATCTCTTCCGTCGAGAATCTTCATCCTCAGCGCAACAGCACCAAGAGCAGCGAGCAGCAACAACAACCAAAAAAAGGCAAGCTTGGCATGGATTTAAAAATAATTTCTTATAGTTTGCCTCATCGTATCCCCCGTTGCCTGCGGTACGTCTTCCGAACCGTACCGAGAGGTCTTAACATTCCTGAGCCATTAGCACAGCCGACTCCAAGAGCTCTTGTATCGTTGTCGTTGCATTTGTTATGGCTTTCGAGTCGCCAGTTTGAAATGAGTTCCACGCCACTAACACTGCAACATGCGATGAAAGCAGAGTAAAAGAGAAAGAGTGTGGGGGAAAGAATGCACGGAGAGCTACCCGACCGATTGCACTTTTCGATGCCTTCCCGATGGAAGCAGTCGCAGCAGGCGCTCCCTCTCAACTTCCAGCGCGTCGCTGCGAAAGCGTGCGCTCATGGTGGCACAATTGCGAGCACTCACAGCGTTCAGACAGAAGAGTTGAAATGCTAGGATGATACCAGTTGCTTCTTTTAGTGTATGGAAATGTGCATATCTTCGCACGTTCAACGCGACTGCCGCCGTCTGGGCTGGAGACCTTCTGGAGGGGTTCAGTTTTATGAGAGCATTGCATTTTGTGACACAGCATGTTAGAATAAGAATGAGTTATCAAAAAAAGTACAACCAAAATTTCTTCACACTGCAAAAAAACGGTGCAGCAGCTTGGAACTAATTAAATCTTCACTAGAAATAACTGATTTTTTTATTCTGTTATTAGTTTTCAGCAGCAAATACTTTCCTTGAGTAATTATTGAAGAGCCTATAATTTTTTTTTTATTTAACATCGAAGTGTCGTAATAAACAAGAATAATACGTTAATAAATGTTCAGTTACAATACTTAAACATATAAATCGTTTATTATCTACTTTAATTTTTGCCTCGAATGCGGCATCGTTTAAATTTATATCAAAGTATAGCATAAAATGAAAAAAATAGCTTAATAGAAATAATAAAAAAATCTTCTTGCAACTGACAATCTCTACCCACCAACGTGTCGCTACAAGTATGGGCACGCACTGTACAGCGACGATCGCCGTACCGTGGGCACTCACGCAGCTTTGAGTTTGAGTGTCGGGGAGCTCGGCGACCGCTTCCAGCACCGGTTGCGCTCAAGACATTCTGCCACGCTGTGCCTTTGCTTCGGAGCACGTGTGAGCGTCATTCGTGCGCTAGACGTTCGGTGTGCCGGTTCGTGTTACTCGTCCTTGCTGTCCCACTTAACTGTGCCAATCTGTTGCTCGCTCAATGCGTCAGGGTAGATAAAGCTCTAAACACATAAATAATTGCAGTTTGTGGAAAACGTTGGCCCCTAAATTAAATGAAAGTCTTCTAAATATCAAACCGCGTGTGCTTTTGTGTGTGTTTGGTGTGATATTGTTTTACGAGGCTGTGTGTTGCGTATGCTAACTGCTTACATTCGATCAACCGTGTGTATCCAGGGCGGTATCCTTTCACGTCGGGTAAGGAAAAACAAAGCCCGCGGTGTGCGTGACGGCTACAAAATACCCAAGCAAACACATCCTGTTCGCGCAACTGTGTGGTGGGAGTGTTTGTATTGCGGCCCGTGTTGCTAATAGATATCGTCGTGAAGGGTGGGAAATCCGCTGCTAGCATGCAAGGGTGCAACATGCGCTACCTAGCCTTCCGTGTCAATCCGTGACCACCAATCGATCACCAATCAAACTGCCAACCTTGGGAACACCTCGACGAGTCAACGCACTAGAGCGGGCCAGTGTGTGTTCGAAAACAACCCCGAAAACAAAACAAAAAGTGGTAACGTAGGTTCGATTCCGTAGAATATCAAACGCTTGGCGGCACACAAAAATACGCACAGGCTGTCCAAAAGGTTGCAAACCCATAAATACAGTTGAAAAAAAAACCTTTTTTGTTTGAATAACGTTTTTCGGTCTGCCGTCACCATAGGATGACCGCTGTGTGAACGAGTGAGAAAAAAAAACAGTGAGTAAATAAGCAAACGCCAAAGCTCCATCAGCAAGTAAAATTAAAAGTGACACGCTAAAAATAAATAGTAAAAAAGCAGCTCACCACAAAAACGTTACACAAAAAGCCGGTGGGAAGGGGTAAAGCACCGATTGCCACAGTTCGAGGTGTGCAGAAAATTGAAAATCCTCCCTCACTCTCACCGAGGTTGGACGCGCGCTGGCTTTGACAGCTCAATTTCCATCACCCTCGATCGTAAAGCGTCCGTGCGCCGGATTGTGGCCAGCTCCACAAGTTCGCAACGCACCGAAAGCCGAACCAAGCCAGTGTACCAAAATCGCTAGAACGGAACAGTATGTGTATGTGTGTATGTGAGTGTGTGAATGTCCGGTGAATAAAGTACACCGTCGTCTTGCGATCGAACACACATCGGACAGCAGTAAGATTACTTTGCGATTGCGAAAACTAAAAAAAAACACACACACACACACGCACACACAAAACGAGTGACAAAAAGTGCACTAAAACAACAGTACAAAGTGCGCCCGGTCATCCTCAACCAACTCAAATTCTGTTGTTTTGCTCTGGTGACGTTCTCCTCTACCACCCCCATCCCTGCCATAACAAGCAACAAACACAAAAAAGCGTGATCTTCACACGGCGGAAATTGATACAGACTTGTATCACACACCACTAAAAAGGCGAAAGGTAAGTATTTTTTTATCTGTAAATAGAGAAAAAATGCCTCCACCCTTTTTTTTTGGATCTCCAACGTCAGCTGGGACACGGTGGTGTCGACAAAAACGATTGCGCTCTGTACAGCACAAAAGGGCACACAACGCAACAAGAATGACTTTTCGCCTTTTTCGGATCGCCACTTTGAACGTGTGCGTGTCTGTAGGCTCGAACAGATCGTCAAAGCCCCCATCTGCAAAACATCTGCTCCCGGCAGCATCCAGATGCGCTGGACTGGGAGGATGTTATTTGGATGCTGTTTGGGAAGGTGACTTCTTGACGAGTTTTTTGCTCTCTTTCTCTCTCTATCTCTCTCTTCTCTTATTCTCATATCTCTGGCACATAAGTAAACGCTTTTTTCCTGTCCCTTGCAATCACGCAGGTATGAGAATGGAAAGAGTTGGCGGGAGGGGGAGTCAGCGGAGTTGAGGGGAGTCATCGTCGCCTGCCAGCACAGTGTGTGCGGAGTGTGTTCACCCTTCTGGGGTCTTCAGCGTTTCTCTGTTTCGCAATGACGCTTCACCGTGAGCGAGAATCAGTGAGTCTCAGGGTGTGTGTGAGAGAGAGCGAGAATAAAAGGTACAAAATAACGCATTCAAAGCAATTAGCTCAACCTACACAACAAGACGAGATAGTGCGATCGATGTTAGACAGCCAAGTTCTAATTAGCGCGCGCACGCACACCCTATTGACTCCTGTGTCATAGGTCATTCTACTCTACTCTTTTTCTTTCTCTCCTGCCTCTCTCTATATCTCTCTATCTCTCGCGAATAATCGTTCAGATCGAGATCTATCATATCCCGCATGTACATTAAACAAAAGGGTGGGGGACATCGTGGAGCCACAACTACTGAGGGCAGCCGCACACACAATCATCATCACCATCTCGTACCTTCCGCTCTGCCATCTTTTTGTGCTGTTCCGCCATAATAATTTCTTCCCGAGCGGCGAGGAGGCACGTCCGGAAACGCCGCGGAAGTAATGTACGCCGAAGGGAATTTTTGCCCACTGTGGAACTACAACTCTGGCAACTGCACGGGAAAAATTAAGCACGCGCGTGTGTCGCTGTATGTGTATGCTGCTAACACTGGAATGTCCGCACAATGCCTTCGATTCATCGCAACATCGCGCGAAAGAGAGCAAGAGGGGAACAGGAGTGTACTCTTTGGAGGTACTTAACCTTAAAGCCTTCCCCTCTTGGGTGTGTTTGTGTCTAGTTACATTTTTGTGTTTTCTTATTCTTCTTTTCTTGTCCCTTTTTTTCTAAACTGTTTTGTTTCTGTACGGCAGCTTCCGCTTCTTCTCGGGCAACGCGTACGCGTCTGTCCCGGGAATAACTTTCAATGTGGAGTAAAACTGATGAGAAAACTGGCAACGGAATTACACAAACCACCACCTTTGCCAGGGTACATTGCATGAGTAAGAGTTACAGACGGGGGGCGGAAGGGATGGAAAAAGGGGGCACATAAAACTTCTGCTTGCCCAGGCATCGTGCGGTGGGAGCAAATGCAGCCAAAGAGTGCGAGCTGAAATGGCGTGAGTCAGGGGCCGCCGCACAACTTTGGAAACGAGTAACGCTGACCGAAAGAATGCAGCATATAATAAAAGTGCAACCACAGCAACGGTCATAAATTGGGAGTGGAGCAGGGAGGTGGTGAGTTAAACCGAGGAAAGCGATGGAATCGGTTGATGGTAGGCAGAGGGGCAAGAATACAGCGCAAATGGATTACGGCAGCGGGCCGAAAAGTATTAAGCGTTGCGGTGCGTCTTTTCCAGAAACCAGTACGTTCACCCTACGCTCCTGAACGTGGAGTTGAAATAACGACAAGGACATACCAGCCAAAGCCAGCGGTAGGGTGTGCAGGAAGGGCTTGACTCGTTGCCAGAGCGATACAAAAGTTACTCGGTGAAACAATCCCCAAAGCTTCTTCCAACGCACAAATCCCACAGCCAATACTATCTCCCTGGACAGTGCTCCAATGAGAAGTCTCCCCAGTCTAAATTGCAACTGTTCGCTTCTCCCGGCTCGATGTTTCATCTCCTGCACTTGACACGATGTAAAAGACTGCTCCCCTCCAGTACACAGCGCTCTGCGTTTCAACAGGTGTAATTCGGTTCACAGAATTGGAGAGCGGATTCGGTTTTCCTTCCGACAGATTTGGTCCTTCGAGGCGGAAAGCACTCTGTTTATTGAACGCTTTCTAGGAGCGATGTTCAATGAAACACATACACACACACACACTGTGACAGGCGCGATGTTGTGTAAGGATCTCGAGGGAGACTTTTTGGCTCATCAGGAATACACAGAAATACACAACCGCAGCTTTTCCGGACAATGATTTACTTTCCTGAAGCACCAACCACAGCCCGATCCTCCACCTAACCTAAGCGTCATGTTCCGTCGTGTCCGGTACCAATCGGAAGGAGAGTTTGGGTGAGTTTGTTCGTGGGCGGGCTGGCAGCACCCACCTCCCAAAAGGCGACCAGGCCAAGTATCCGCACCTTCGCTTGTTTCGAGGGTTCCTGTTTCCGGGCGTCCAACGTACCACACACGCGCAGCCTAGGCGCGACGGACGTACCCAATATGTGGACCCGTGTCCGGATGTTTGTAAATTGATTCCGGGCACACTTTACGCATGTATGTGTGTGTTTGGCCGATGTTGCTCTCCATGGGTTCCGGATGGCTAAGCCGGCAAATCGGCCGATTCCGTAGCGAAAGCAGCACACTGTTGAAATGTGCGCTTGGCCGGAACGGAACCCTTTCGCCCGCTCCGCCAGAGTGGCCATAGTACTCTATGTCGCCAGAAAAAGGCTCGGCAAACATCGCACCACGCACTGCAATGGCTCGCAATGTGGCTTTGGAACTGTTCCGGAAGTGACCGGTCGTTAGTTTGCCGCTGGAAAAGGGTTTCCTAGCAGCACACCTTTTCGCGCTTTTGCTTGAGAAATAACAGTAGCAGCCGTGCACTATTTGTAGCACAACGCCAACGCGTTCAACTCTGGGGGGCGTTCTGGATTGATGTTAGCCTTTATTTGGGATCGAATTTAAAGTGATTTGTTTCCGAGCATTCGATTCTAAATTCCATAGCCCTTCAAGCCACCGGGAGGAGAAACATTAACGCACCTCGAAATAGCGGAGACCAAGCGCAATCCCGTAAATAAGTCACACCCGGCCCGTGAATGGGAATAATTCATTCGAGGTTGGTGTGTGTGTGCGTTGCTTTTTTGCTGCCTTCATTTCCCCTTTCCTGTCAAGAATGCTTGGAAAAAAATCAAAAACGAAAACGGTTGACAGTAACGGCTGCCAACCGACACAGACGGACAGACAGAAAGCGGATCCCAAAAAAGCGTTGAAATTAGGGGATTAGCATTTCACCTCAGACCACTAATCGTTAGCCATCGCGCTCTGTCCACAGAGCAGGAAGGGAAAGCAACAAACAGCAACAACCAAAAACCTCTTCAATAACACAAACGCCTCCGCCTCGGCAAGGCTACATTGTGCCCAGTCCGTTGAGATTTTAAGCTCACTTAATTCGTTCGCCATTAGATCTCCGGGATGTGGAGCGACCGGGGTGTTTCCGGGAAGGCAATACTGGTACGCCGGAATGCTTGCTACATCAGCGAGCCTCGTTGCGCCGTGCATGCTAATGATGCAACGCAAACCCCTATTCATGCACATATGGTTAGCAGAGTAAAACATTGTTTCCGACAGCGCGCGAGTTCTTGCTTTCTTTTTTGGTTGTGCCAGCATAGAAAAAATATAAAAAAATAAAACTGTCACATAGAGCGGAGCAGTGTTGGCAAACCAAGCATTTTCGTTGGATTTCAAATTTAATTCAAATTTTATGTTCAAATTAAAATAGGTAGCTGTAAATAAGCAGAAGTGACTAACTGGTAAAACAATTGAAACAATAACATCCCAAGTGACATTTGTTCGAAATTGTTTTTCCATATCTGTTCGATTAGTACTCGACACGCCTGTAATTGTGGATTTGTGAGTGATCAAGTGTGTTCAAAGTGCCAAGATTTTGCGTGTTTGTAAATAAGACTTTCTTCTATCGATGGACGATGTCGTCGAGCTCATTTTACTTTCATAGCCTTGATTTTGGATGGAAAGCAAAAAAAAATATTTTTAGTATTATTATTATACATTATTTAAAAAATAAATGTTTCTAAGAAGAAAATGGCTACATGACCCTCTTGTAATGATAATATACGTTATTTCCCGGCGAATTCCGAAGAAAGCAACGAGAAAATCGCAACACAGATGATTTTAAACGACTTTTCCTAAATTTTCTTAAACTCGTGCTGTTTGAGGAAAGTTTGAGGATCCAGTTTGAGGATCCGGACTCCAGCTGACTTCGGACAACTCCGGACGATTCCGGACGACTCCAGACGACTCTGGATGACTCCAACTCCGAACAACTCCAGATGATTCCCAATCCGGACGACGCCCACCCCAGACGACTCTCACTCCGGACGATTCCGGATAATGCTGGGTGGACCTACCTTCCGGACTCGGTTCCGAAACTGTCGGAGTCAGATCGCAGCCGACCCTGTAGTTTTGCCAACTAAACCCATCACTACCCTGTACGCGCCCTGTACGTACCCAGTTGCACGCGGCATTTCATGAAAATCGACAAGCGCAAATGCTTACGCCAAAACACACAAGCCGCGCGGAGCGATAGAGTGCGCACAGAAACGGGCGCAAACGGTTCCTACTCTTTTCCACCCGTTGACCGCCTGTTTTGGGAGAGGCTGGGAAAATCTGGCCCCAATTGCTGCAGTTCAGAGGGGTAGGAAAAGCGAAACATAAAATAATAGGAACGTTGGGCCAAACGAAACAAAATCAAACTAGCAAAAGAAGGGCAAAAATAGAAAAGACAAGTGCTTTCAGAGTGTCGAGTAAATTTTAATGGTCTCTCACTACATTACTACATTAAAACCCTTCCCTTCTCCGGGCGGTTCGCTAGTACCTTTTTATGAATATTTTCATCACATAGTTGCCGGTGCCCCGCAGAAAGTAGCGGCCGCGGCTGGGCTGGTGGGTAACGGGCAACGCTGAGACGAAAATTAATTTTCACAACTAAACGGTAACAGCAGCAGACACTTTGTTACTTCCTGAGCCCACGTTGTTGAGTACCTGTTGGACCGCATCCCTCTCTTACTCACCCACTAACTCACACTCTCGTCATTCCTGAATTGTGAAGAACGTTAGACAGCTGATTGTACTCTCTCTCCGCGCCTCTTCTCTTCTGATAATGGTGGTAAACTAATTTAACGTCTATTATTGTGAGGCGTAGTGCCCAAAAACCCGACCGCCGGATGGTGACGGTGTCGTTATCCGTTAATTAAATTTGGATCACGAAAGCAATACACACCTAACAGTCCAGACAAAGGCTAACTCAACTCGCTTCTTACAAGATGGGTGTGAAAATGAGGAGCATTAAGCTTAAGTTTATTGCTCACCATACTGCACACCAAATGAAGCAACTGTGATCTGTAACCGGATCTATTCGAAACTGCCCTTTGGATTATGATTAATTCCGCTCATCATTCATCATTCGCCGGGTCGTGCACTGAGCGTGTGGTTTGAGCTTCTCACCAACTCAAAACACGAAATGCCAATCTCTACGCAGCGCGTGCGTGCGTGTGTTTGTATCTTGTGCTGCTTGACGTGCGCTAGCAGCTTTTCTCAGGCAAAGCAAATCAAAAGCCCGAGCATCGAATCATTTTTCTCATGGACCGCAAACCCAAACATTGCGCCAACCATTGCGCCAAGTGCGCCGCCAACCAACCGCGGGTGAAGCAGAATGGGGCAGCGAAAGAAGCAAAAGCACGAAGAAAGCACGAGAATACGTCGACCTGTTTTTTTGCTTCATTTTCCTCCCATCTCACTCGGTTCATTGTTGGTACACCCCGTTGCCGTTCCACCGCAACATTACGCATTATGTGGGCCCCAGCATTCGAGCCCAGCTCGGAATGTACACCGTTAGGCCAGCAGCAACACCAGTCAGCAAGCAGGCAAGCCGTCCAGTAAACCACACGCTCACAATTTCGCACGTTCGTCGCCTCCATGCTGCCGCAAATCTCTTGAGATTTTCCGCTTTATCTGCTGGAAAAAAGGGGTGTGGGACCAACCACCTGTGCGTTGCTTCAAGATGCGGTCCGCACGGTTGCGGGCACTTCTGCTGCTGCAGCCTCGCCGACACACAAACAAAAACAGCTCATTTCCTTCCTCCCCCTACTGAAAGGAGCATCAACAAAGAAGAAAAAAAAACGGGGTTAAACATCTGCCCGCTTCAGGGTTTCCACTTCATTCGCCTTCGAAATGGTTGCTTTTGTTATCCATCTTCTCCCCATGAGCGTATGTTTGCGTGGCGTTGCGTGTCGAACTGGAGCATTTATTGGCGCCAAATGAATTCTTAACCACGGCCACATCTAACCTCAAAAATGCGGAAGCAGTAGAAGGTAAACTGTACAGAAAAGGCACTATTCATTTCATTTTTCCCCCAAATAAGACGCCGATGGTTGCGCGAAGCCTGAAAAGTGTTAACTACAAAACCATAATTTCAGATTTTAAAAATAGGGGCCCTTCACAATTCTAGTCAGTTTTTTTTTATATGGAGTTTGACAGTTGACGGCCGAAATCATGTCAACGCTCCTTACAAATCCACACACAAAACTAGTCTTCGATTTTCAGTCTAGATTATTTCAGCGTCAATGATAGGATTAGATTCGAGTACCTGATCGAGAAAATAGTAAAACAAGGTGGTGTTTTCATTTATCCCAAGGTGCATTAAAGAGATCTGGTGATGGAATCTAGAATCAAAGTGTATGTAGTCCAGGTGGTCTCATAGCATGTTTTTATAACCAAATTTGAACGTCACTTTTTGACAGGAGGGGTGAAAACTTTTGCTCTAACAGGCATTCTGGTATCTTATCAGCCTTCTAAATACATACACCTTGTGATAAACCCACCTGTATATTATACACACTAGAAAGCTGCTCAAAATTGTATTGGTAGTTTTCGGTAGGAGTTTCAATTTTTATTACCAGCACGTGTAATTTCATCGCATCTCAAGAAGTACAGACACGAGCCTTAGTTGTCGGTGTTGAATACGGGGTTTACTGCATTAAATCATTTGGGAAATTGTTTTATGACTTTTCGGTCATATCAAAAATTGGCAGGAATACAAATAACTCGGTATTTCTGCGAACTACGCATTGAACTACGAACTTAAAACTGAAAGGGCACCACATAAGTAGAGAATAAAATAGGAAATATGTAAAGCATACAAAAATAAAATACTGTAACAAATTTTAAGTAAATTTAAAGTTCAATTCGACATTTTAACAGATAAGTTTGGCAATGTAGTTCAATTGTCTCTACAGGCACGCGAGAAGCAAACATTAATGATGGATTGCATAACTGAGAATAGGCGCAAGCGCAGGCAAGTGTTTGGCAGCACTTACAGTGGCAAAGTAAACCCCACACTATCACTAAGAGCGGACAGTTTACACTTGTGATTTAAGTTTCTTAAAAGGCAACACAAAACTAACGGCCAAAACACTTCCCTTTTCTCATTTACACTTGGGCATTACAGTTGTGATTTTTGCGCAAGATATTGCTTCCCCAACACCCCCCACGGAGTGAGCAAAACAAAAGCGTTTGAACCACGCGTTACCACCGCTTCTTCCACCGCCATTCCCACACACCGAAGCTGTCAAAAAAAAACAAGCCGGCCAACGGTTTAGAGCTGTTGAAAGTCCGATCGTTCGAACGTGCGAACGGATTGTTACGCGCAGGAAAATAAAAAGCTGCCATGCCCAACGATGCGTCCAGCCACAGTCCGCTGTTTTCTCTCCCTTGCATACCTGTGTGTGGTGTGTGGGATGGTGGTGAGGTTACGAATTTATATTAACGATCGCACGGGGGATTCTTGTTATTTTTTTTTTTTGCTTGATAGCGATCCGCGCGGAAAACAAGAAGCCAACCAGACCGTGGCGTGAGCGCTTTTCCAGATGGTCCGGGCGATGGATAAAGCGCACTTACTGTTTGCCAGCTCCCCACTTAACACACTCTTGCATCGAACAAAAAAAAAAAAAGATCAAAACGTCCCAAAAGCGTACGAAACACGTTGGACTGTTGGTTTGTGGAAGCATTTGTCTTGCATTAGAAATGGGCAAAAAATTATGTCATCGCAACGCGTCATAATTGTTACGCCCGTTCATACCGTTGACGACGCGATTCGAACGGGATTTCGCGCGGCTAGGAAGATAGGGCGAGGAAAGCCGTGTTACAACACCCAAACCATAAAATGCACAGACCATATGCTGGGTGTGGCAGGCTCTCGGATAAACCATTTCTATTCTTCTTACCATGGAAACAGCGCAACAGCAGCGCGTGAGCGTTTCGAGTTGGCGCAAACGTTTTGAAGTTTTCCACGCAAACTCGTGCGAAAAGCACGGGAGGAGGAGAACCGGGGTTTTCTTTTACCGAATGTTGCAATGCACAAACACGCTGCATTTCCGGTTATCCGAACGCTTTTTGATGTGCATTTGCTACCGAAAGAGTAATAACTAACCGCGAGCGGAGCGAGCGTTAGATGTACGAATAAAAACAAAACATCACGCGCGCAGATTTTCCAGCGAAGGAGACAAACAAATGCACCAACAATTTATTCAACTGCTACAATACTGGTGGTCAGGGCGCGGCGGCGATGAGATGCATATGAGATGCAATTAAATGCAGTCGGTCGGTCGGTTTTTTGCACCACCACCAGCACGGATCACTCTTTCTGCTTAGCTTTGCACCAGCACAGCGACGGAACGGTAACCGGTAGTGGCTATTTTGAAATGAAATGGTTTAACCTCAATTTCTTGATGCGCTTCCGGCTCGGTGATGAAACCTTCCAAACCACAACTTGTGTTGCTGCAGCGTACTTGCCACATGTGCGGAACGGGTTTGGGCGAAGCGAACCAATGTTTAATAGAGCAATAATGGGAGCTTCTTCTTTGCGACGGGCGAAACATCAAAGTGCGACACTGGCAGACTTTATGTTTCTTTGCAGGGCATGCAAACATAAACATAACATAAACTGTCATCCACGACCGGCTGGCAGACAGACAGATTGCATACGAAACCTTACAGCTGATATCGGATGCTATCCAATCCAAGCCTGCATGCATTAAGCGATAAAGAAAGTCACAAGCCGAACAAATCATTGATTTGTTGCCAAGTTGCATTCTCCTTATCGCCACATTCCACTGGCTGCACAGACAAAATCCAATACTGATGAGATTGGAATTCAATTTCCATACTATCTCTTCGCACGCTTCCCCGCAAACGACCGCTCCTTGCAAGCCGTTCAGTGCTCGGCAGCTTCTGACTAATTGCTCCTGCTTCGAGGAATAGTTGCTGGCCAGGAATTTGTCGACGAAGTAAATGTGGTTGAGCGCTGATCGCGTCAGGTACATTTCAGGAATAACTCTATCGCAGTCGGCGGTTGCCCGAGTTGCCAAGAATTCAAATCAAGCGGCTCATCATGGAGGGGGGAACCGGGATATACAAACTTTCCCATGTTGGCGGGCAAGAAGGGTAATGCAACACGGTGTTAGTTGGCCTGGAAATTTGATACCATACTCCGTCGCTGAGCTCCCCTTTGTGTGTGTGTGTATGCAAGTACGAAAGTGCGAGAAGCAAAGCAAAACTGAAGTAACTCAACGTCAGAAGTTAACTCCGTTTTTAGTTTAGCCTCGATGGCCGCAGAATGGTTTTTTTGCCATTGTGTCAAGCGCCTATCCTCTGCCCGTGCATGAAAGTGCAAACCGTTGCACTTTGCCGCAGTGTACGCCGCCCTGCTGCTACCAAGCACGGCCTGTAGCTCTCTTGGGCCGAGAAATTGTACACCGGAACCGGAGCCAGCAGATTATCGCCGGACGTCGCCTGTCACTCACCAAAAGGACAGTGTGCCGAAGAAGTGGGACACAGTGTTTCTTTTTTTTCTATTTCTTGCCAGGCCACACGCCGTATGACACCGTGTGCCCTAAAAACTGGTCTAGAAATAGGCGAGGTTTGATTTTTGTTGCTGCTGCTGTTATATTGTTTTGTTTCGTCACGCTGGCAGCTGAAAGGGGTATCATATTGTGCGTAGTGTGCGTACCACGTGCACACTAGCGGGATGGCGTATTGCAGATTTTATACCCCACTTGGCACATGGTTCGCCACACACAGGTGTCTAGACGTGTCGTGTTGGCCAGATGGCAGGCATTATCGAATTTCGGCTTTCTGGCTGCACGCTCGGGACCTGTCACGCCCGGGCCCCAATGATGGATGGTGACAGTGGCAACCCCCGTTGGTTGCGCACTGAGACTTACTGTCCCCGGAGGGCTCGTGTCTAGCAAGTGGAGCACACCGAGCAGGCAATTATTGTAAGGAAGAAGTAAGTAAAAAGGGTTAAAACCAAACAAGACCGTTGTGTTCTGGAAATTCGAATTCTACAGAATTGGTTGGTAGAATTCTTCACTGCTGCCCTTTCTCCCTGTACACCGTAGGTTCCGGTGCCATAAAGAAGCTCCAAGGACTTTGTCCGTCCTAATTAATGGCAATTAACTTCCACCAAAAATCGAGACGCCCACCAGCACTACCCATCGGACAGTTCCACCAAATCTCTACTGGAACTAAATTCCTCAGACAAAAAAAAGGCTTAACATTAAGCTTCTTTATCATGTTCAACCACTTCCGTGGGATAAGATGTTCCACGAAATTGAACACGATTATCTCGTGTAACATTTTTGCCCGTTACCTTACACGAGCTGTGGTGCGCTTTGGAAAGTCGCAAACATTGGAAACAGAACCGTGAAGGAATGATTCGCCCTTCGATACGGGGTTTGTGTGTATAATAATAATAATACCAGCATTTTGGTAGCGCAGGAAAACACGTACCTATTTCACACGTAAGAGAAAGAGAGAGAAAATATATTTAAAAAAATTCAATAGGTGCAAAATCAATTAGACCAAACGCCGGCAGATTTTGGAACCGATTGACGGGAGGAAATTGAACGTTATCGATTCGGGGTTTTGCCTTTTCGCGGTAAAAAGGGGTTTCTGCGAGCCATAGTTTGCACAGCGCGGGAAAATTCATCCAACCAGAAGTATCGAAATGGAAATGAAAAATGGAGAATGCAAAAAAAACAACTTGTAACTCTACCAGCCTCCGACCGTGTGTGCGGGGAATTAAATTTTCGTTTAGCCGGGGGTCGGAGACTCGGGTTGGTACTACAATCGGGAAAGCGCGCCCACGAGCTTCACCTCCGTACTTCGTGTGAAAAAAAGTGCCTGGAAAATCGTGCCGACACGCGGAAAAGAAAGCGCGATCAATGGGAAGTTGTACAGGGCTTGCTGCCGATTTTCTCTCCCCTCTTCGTGACGCGATTCCAATCTTTCACCCATGCGAAATTGATAATTGGAGCATAGTTGTTTTGTTTTTTGTTTTGTTTTTTGGTTTTTTGTGACATGAGGAAATGAGTGCTACAATCATAAACTGTTTTTCAGGCACGTTCGTTTTCCCAGGCAACCGTTTCGCGCGATCGCGATCGACGAGGAAAGTGATATTTACACGGTGTCACACGAACCGGCCCGATTTCGAGCGGTGCTTTGTTACTCAGCCGGTCACGTTTGTTGAACGCGCACTCGAAAGCGAAACTCGCCCGAGCTCGAATGTCACTCGCTTTCCGAGGTGTGGTGCATGCGCGACGACCTGCAGGCTCATTAGCAAAGCGGCAGGGTCACTTGCCGATGTATGCTTATTAATACATTATTAATATCAAGTTACGCGTCGCACGGAGGGGTCGTCTTTTTTCGGTCGGTTTTTTTTTTGTACATTCGTGTGTCGAAAGCGCACCATCGAAACTGCTCGAAACGAAGCACTCGCACGGTCTCTTCTGCTCGGCAGAGGATTGGTATAATTGTATGAGGCTATGGGTTCAGGGGTACGAAAGCAGAGTTTCCCACCCTACGATGTTGTTGCAACAAAGGCGTCTGCATCAAAATGCTGACTAGAGGGGGTGAAAGACGACCGTGGGGGTGTCGGCGCAAAGGAGAGGCAGCGTTTTAATAATTGGCAGTGAATTGAAAACAGATAGCGCCGTTTTCGGCCGTACGGCCGTGGAAAACCAAATGGAACAAAACTATCGCATCCCGCCCTCCCACCTTCGGCCTCGCACCGCTCGGCTTTCCCTTTTGTTTTCGTAGTGTTGTTGGAGGAAAAGAGCAGAGCAAAAGCACAGCAAACCTATCCGAGTGCGAGTGGCGTTCCACTTGCGTGCTCATCTTGCTGCTTTGCATTGAACCGAACACGCTGGAGCGCTCACCACCGGTGCCTCCGCTGCCGGCCGAAAGTGTGGGAGCGCACACCCTTTTCCGCTTCTCAGTAAGTCGCCTTTCCTTTCGTCCGCCCAGCACACACGTTCACAGCCACACCATCTGCCTGGCTATGTTTTCCCTGCCCGTTCGAGCAGCTTTTTGGAGCACAACAGAGCTTCATCTTTGGGTCGATTATATCACCTGCGGCTGTGTGTAATCGGCGTCGCAAAGTAACAAGCCGGTGGAGGTAATAAATTCCCAAATTAAACAGCAAACGGGAGAGAACAATTTCAACAGCAAAAAAAAAAGAAACAAAAAAAAACAATAAAAAATAGGAAGGTAATCTTGCTGCGCGGCATAAACCTTCCCATCCTCTATTTCATGATCGCCACGGTTCAGTGGCTCCAGCGCGGTGTTTGTGTGCGGGAGACGACGCCCAATACACACACACACACACACACACATACACACACACACATACACACACACACACGACGCTTATCAAGGTATCAACATCTCCGGCGCTCAATCTTCCAGACCCGCGCCTTGCGCCCACCACCGGAAGTGTACAATGCACAGTTTTCCCACCGTGGATTGCCGGATCGTTTGTTGATCGCCTGAGAAGGGAAGATGGGGTTGGTGCACACAATTTCGGTGCGGACGGGAATATGTTATTGAAACGCTTTTCGCTCCACATTTCCACCCCACGGCCACGGGTGAAAGTCACCGCAACGCATCGAAGTAGTGATGGGTTAAGGTGGCTAAAATCTGGAGTCGGCTCCGATTCGACTTCAATCGACTCCGGAAAATAGTTCCGCCCATCACTATCCGGAGTCTGTTTGAATTGCATGGAGTCGCTCGAAGTCGGAGTCGCTCGAAGTCGGAGTCGCTCGAAGTCGGAGTCTCACGGAGTCGGAGTCGTCCGGAGTCGCCCGGAGTCGGCCTTTGAATCAAAGGGTTGCTTTTTGTACACTCAAAATAAAAGACAAAAAAAACAATAACATGAAATGCCTTATCACAAGCACATTGACAACTCCGGACAACTCCGGGCAGCTCCGAAAGACTCCGGACGACTTCGCATGACTCGGAACGACTCCGAACGACTACGGACGACTCCGAATAACTCTAGATGACCCTGGATGGCTCCTAACGACTCCGGACGACTCGACCGGATGACTTCGGACGACTCCAAATGACTCAGACTTCTGTCGAATCCGGCCGATTTCGAATGACTCTGGAGTCTCCAGACGACTCCAGATGAGTCCTGACGACGATTTTGCCACAGTCGGAATCGGACTAACAATAGCCGGAATCGGATCGGAGTCGTGGGCGCACCTTAGAGAGCACGTCACCACACCGAAGACGTTCCGGGCTGGAAATAGTGAAGTCATCCAGTAATGGTGAAGAATGTTTCCACCATTGCCTGGAAACGTTACAATAAAAAAGAGAACAAGCGAGTGCTGCTGCAGGAGACCCCGGTCCGATTTTCGGTGTATGCTCCTCCCTTCCTCCTGGACTCTAGCGCCGTGATCGACGGAACGGAACCGTGAACCCAGCAGCAACGGGGAAGAAAACACACGCGAGCGGAAACTCGCTTGACCGTGGACAGTACACCGGGCGTGTAAGAACTCCCCCAAGCCGCCTCTGTGAACGTTTAGCAGCAGAGGGGCAGAGGAGCGAAAAATCTCCGTTAGTTAGTGGCTGATGCGCGAATAGCCACCGGACCAGAACCGCTGGCATGAGCGCACAGAGGCTCCTGGATCGCTGGTTGGGGTGCAGTGTGGCGAGTGTAGCATTAAATTTGACAGCTACGGCCAGTGCCCGAGTGGCTAGAATGAAGCGGTGGCAGTGCGTCCCATTAAATTGAACGATCATTCTCTGGCATTGTTATCTTACGATTTGTGTTCTTTTTCCACTGGTCTCTTTACAGCGCATTGGACATGTGATTCTGCATCGGTGGGCATCTCTCCAGAACAATCGCGTGTCTTCATTATCGCACAGTTTGACGAGGGTTTCTCGTGCAAAGAAAACGGCCCCCAAAATACACCTCAAAAACAAGGGCCGCTCTAAGATGAAAGCATCCAGAGGGCCACGGCCCTTGGTGCTGACGGCGGCACTGACCCTAGCGCTGCTAGCACACACAGGCCACGCGTTCCTAGCTGGCTACCGAAGCGGGCTCGGATTGGACGGGTTTGGCATTTGCCCCGCCGAGATGCGCAACTGCTCCTGCCGCTCGTACACCGGCGCCGAGACGGAGATCGACTGCCCGGAAGCGGACTCGACCGTGCACCTGCGCATCGAGCCGCACCAGTACGCGGAGATGCGCTGCCAGCGCAACCGACGCTACGACTTTGAACAGATCCCGCAGCTGTCCATCGGCGACACGAACCGGCTGACGATCGACGACTGTCCGTTCCCGCACCACCAGTCCATCCTGCAGCTCGTCTCGTTCCTCGGCACGACCCAGGTGAAGGTGCTCTGGCTGAAGAACAACGCGAACCACGAGCAGAGCGCATCGCTGGTGCGGCATCACTTTGCCGGGCTGGACCAGCTCGATCGGCTCGCCATCAGCAACGCCAAGCTGAGCGACATCGGGCCGGACCTGTTCGAGCATCTGCCCAACCTGACCTGGCTCGACATGCGGGACAACATCTTCCAACTGCCGGCCACCATCTTCGATGCGCTGCCGAAGCTGCGCGTCCTCGAGCTCAGCTTCAACAGTCTGGAGGAGCTGGACCCGCGGCTGCTGCGTCACCTGCCCAACCTGCGGCTGCTCACGCTGTGGCACAACAAGCTGCGCACGTTGAGCCGGGCGGCGTTCTCCGGTGTGCCGGAGCTGGAGCGGCTCGATCTGTCCGCGAACCAGCTCGAATCGGTACCGGGCGATCTGTTTGCCGATTTGCCGCACCTAACCGAGCTGGCGATGGGGGTCAACAACTTCCGCACGCTGCCCGACGGCTTGTTCCGGGCGAACCGTGAGCTGAGGAAGGTTAAGCTTGCGTCCCAGCGCGTCGAGCTCGAAACGCTACCGCACGATTTGCTCCAAATGCTACCCGCGCTCGATCAGGTTAGCCTGGAGCGGGTCGGGCTGGTCAGCCTGCCCGGTACGCTGCTGTTCGGTTCGGCCAATCTAACCCAGCTGAATCTGGCCAACAATCGGCTGCACCAGCTGCCCGAGGATTTGCTGCGGGACCAGAAAGCGCTGCAGGTGCTGCAGCTCCAGCACAACCAGCTGACCGGTCTGCCCGCCGGTTTGCTGCGAAACACGGTCGAGCTGCATACACTGCGCTTGTCACATAATCAAATAGGCGAACTATCAGCGTAAGTAGCCCCAGATGATTGCACACTCCAGCGACATTCCTTTTTTTAAACGTCCCATTTTTGTCTTTTAGCGTCGCGCTGCAAGCGCTCACCAAGCTACAGGAACTCTATCTCGACCACAACCAACTGCACACGATTGAGCTGCACGCGTTCAAGCAAACGACCGCCCTGCACACGCTCCACCTGCAAGTGAACCAGCTGGCATTTGAAACGCTCAACACGCTGCCCGCCACCGCGCCGGACACGGGCGACCAGGAACAGCTGACCGATCACATCCCCGCGCCGGACGAGTTCAGCCTGCTCGCCCAGGACGGGACCCCGTTCCAGCATCTGCATCAGCTGCGCGAGCTCGACCTCTCCTCCAACTGGCTGACGGCGGTGCCGCGCGACCTCCTCCTCAACACGCACGAGCTCCAGCGGCTCAACCTCACGCGCAACAACATCACCAGCCTGACGTACGCGAACCTCCAGTTCCTGGCGCCCGCCATCACGGTCGATCTGCGCCACAACAGCATCTTCGAGATCGATCTCGCCGACATGGAGCGGCTGGTGCTGCTCGAGCCGCGCAGCTTCGACGAGCAGACGGGGCGCGCGCGCGTCCTCCTCAACGACAATCCGCTCCACTGCAACTGCATCGCGTACGCGTTCGCGCAGTACATCCAGAACCGGCTCGCGACGGCCGTGTACGATCGGTTCGAGCTGGTAGCGAACGAGCTCACCTGCCACGGCCCGGAACATCTGGAGGGCGCGCTAATCAAGGACGTGCCGACTCGCGAGCTGCTCTGCGAGCTGGACACACCGTCGACCGCGATCCGGCACTGTCCGGCGCCCTGCCGGTGCTACATCCGGCCGGAGGATACGGGCGTGATCATCGACTGCAGCGGCCAAGCCCTGACCGAGGTGCCGGAGCTGCCCCGACCCACCACCTTCGGCTATCGGTTCATTGAGCTGCACCTAGAGAACAACAACATTAGCGCCCTGCCGGATTCGACGACTGCGAGCAGCAGCAGTGGTTGGGCGGAAGTCCGCGAGCTGTACGCGTCGAACAACTCGATCGCGGCGCTAGCCGCCGACCAGCTGCCTCGTAGTTTGCGAGTGCTCGATCTGAGCCGCAATCGGCTGACCGCGCTGGACGGGCCGCTGGCCGAATCACTGTCCGCTAGCACGACGCTCACCACCGTGCGGTTGGCGCACAACGACTGGATGTGTCAGTGCGAGACGACCCAGTTGCTAACGTTCGCGCATGCTAACCAGCGCCGCATCGAAGACTTCGGGCGGCTCCGTTGCTCGGACGGGCGACCACTGGAACAGATGACGCTCAGCGACCTGTGCGTCGATCGCACTCACATGATCGTGCTGACCTGTGTGATCGTGTCCGTCGTCGCCTGCCTGGTGGCGGCGCTCTCGCTGGTCTACTACACGTACAAGCTCGAGCTGAAGGTGTGGCTGTTCAAGCACGGACTCTGTCTGTGGCTGGTTGCGGAGGAGGAACTGGACCGGGACAAGCTGTACGACGCGTTCGTGTCGTACTCGCACAAGGACGAAGCGTTCATCACCGAGCATCTGGTGCCGACGCTCGAGCGCGACCCGATGAACTTTAAGCTCTGCTGGCACGTGCGCGACTGGACGCCCGGCGAAATGATCTCCTCCCAGGTAGGTGGCGCCCCTCGCTCGACCAGTAGCACCCGACTAACGTACCCTCTGTTTCGCATTCTAGATTTCCAGCTCCGTTGAGCAGTCGCGCCGCACGATCATCGTCCTGTCGAGCAGCTTTCTCGAGTCGCTCTGGGGCCAGCTAGAGTTCCGCACCGCGCACCTGCAGTCGATGGCGGAACGGCGCAACCGGCTGATCATCATCATCTACGGCGACATCGGCAACATCTACGATCTCGAGCCCGAGCTGCGCGCCTACCTGCACACCAACACGTACGTGCGCTGGGGCGACCCGTGGTTCTGGGACAAGTTGCGCTTTGCCATGCCCCATCCGCCGAAGGTGCGAGGCGGCAGCGGTGCCGCCAGTACCGTCGTCAAGTCGGGCGTCAGCACCGCCGGCGGACTGTTCATGAAGCAGCTGCACGGCGCCGCCCCGGTGGACGACCGGCTCGAGCTAATCAAACCGCAGGTCATGCCGGCCACCCCACCCGCCCTTACCACGCCGCCAACCGAGCCAATCAGCAGCGCCACGCCGGCCCCGGGCCCGTTCGTCATCAGCGGCAACGGTGGCGGTGTTGGCGCCGGTGCCCAGATGCTCCACCAGCAGCTCAGCAACGCGTACCGCGCCAGCGGTCACATCAACGGTGCATTCGTCATCAACAGCAACGCGAAGCAGAGCGACGTCTAGTGGCTGTGGCGTTTCGAGCAAACTCGCGAACACGAACAGACTGAAACAACGAATCTCGAATCTCGAATAGTGCGTACCGCGAAGGTCACAGGGGGTCCTCTTGCCGTGTGAACGGTCACATTGCAGAGGAATGTAGTTTAGACTAGTAACCCGGTCGCTCGATGCCTCACCCCCAAACGGGCATTACATTTCCTACTTTTAGTAACATAACTTATCACCAAACGCAAGCTGACGAATGCATCTCCCCAAGGCTAGGATTACCTTCGATGCTTCCCTCACACAGCGCGCACCACACGTCCAAAGCTACCGATTCAAGGGAAACGATCAAAGAGACCGGCAGCAACAGCCGACAGTTAGCAATAAGTTTGAAGTAACCTTTTTAACGACACAAGCCTTGAGTGTCTTTTGATTCTCATTTTCATACCGACCGTGCAGGCAACGTATCGCAACGTAGGCCGTCTGGTCTGCATTGCGGTTGCTGTAGGGCGTATTTATAATCCCAAGTTTTCTTGCCAAAAAGTACTTACTGCTCACACAAAATGCAAAATGCGTAGGCGAGCAAAAAGCGCGTATCGTTTAGGTCGTAAGTTTAAAAGGTTTAAGCTGCCCTAGACAGGCAAACGGCACCATGTTACCCCGTGTCCTGGCACGTACCACCCTAGTACCTACTCACTATTCATCCACTCATTCACCATCTCCCTCCTCCCCTGACCTCCCCCCGTACCCTTTTCATCACCCAACACACAAAAGTCCCTTGTTCAATTTGTACCATATCATCGGAATTGATTTACTTACCCTCTGTTTTTTATGTTGTCTGCGCCACGTTCTTTTACCTCTTTATCTCTAACTATATGAAGCATGTGTATAGTGTTTAGGAAGTAATATGCAGCGTGTGTGAACCGTGATTGCATGAATAAAAATAATGATATAAAACAACAAATGCCAACCCACGATGTTTGCATTGCATTATTCATCTTTTCCTACTGAGTCTTTACCAGTGAGTCAACATACGCATGTGGTCTGATACGAATGTGGATAGCTTACAGCATGGAACTTTGTTTTACCAGCATCCCACGCAGTGATACAAGGTTATCTTCGCTGTGCTACAACTACAGTAAAATCTCTCTAAGATGAAGTCTTTTCAAGATTAATTATTTCTTTAAAATTAACAATTTGACTGATGCTGCCATGGATACTCCATAGCAATACGTGCATTGTGTAAGCCTTCTCCGACTAAACACTGTAGGTCCTTTGAAAATCGAGCTCAGAGAGATTTCACTGTAGTTTCAATAAGAATAACAGTAGGGATTAAAACAAGTGAAAACTAATTGCTGATGTAATGCGTGTTGTCACGTGGTCAGCTAACAACAGAAAAAAGAGGACATGGGTAAGTTCATACACTAATGCTTCGTAACGCCTCTTACTACGCTAAAAGCTTCAGAAAAAAATCACGTAGCCTAGTTTCGGAATTGCCGCATCACAAACGCTGTTTTCAATTGTGTTTTAGTGTAGTGTATTGTTTGTATTTTCATGTAATAAAAAACAATTTACGCCATCTTTAGGTACCGTTAATGGTGTTAGTTGCGATACAGGGTGAGATGAAAAAACATCAACAAAGTATAACTTTAATTTTTAATTTTTTGTTTATTTTATGTGAAAGTAAAATATCTTGCAAATATCATCGTATTTTAGAATAAGTTTATGTTTGTTCTAATTGGCCACCGACCCTCCGACGGTCGATGAAGCCATTGCACGCTGCCCGAAGGTGGTTCTGCGGTATTTTGGCCCATTCTCGACGAATCACTTGCTTGAGGGGGTTGACACTTTGGTATTTTTTAGTCCAAACCTTACTGACCAAAATACCCCAGGCACAATAGCCCAACGCCAATCCGTGATAATGATCTAGTGATATTTGTGGCCATCGTGAAGTGGAAATGAATCGAGCAACCTCATTTTGTTACCATTCTTGGGTGTCGCGTGCTGCGTGCGATGGTGCTGAGTTCTGTTGGAATGTCCAAGGTCTGTGGCCGAAATGTTTCTGTGCCCAGGGCTTTAGAGATACCTCCCAAATATTTTCGTAATAGATAAATTCGATTCATTTTGAACTCTCTAACGATAAATACAAGTGGCGACGGTTATGGCGCCCCACACCATCGCCTTGGCGGGGTTTTAAGTTCTGGTCGCCAAATTGCATATTTTTAGCTGACCTCTCTGACAAGTAAACCAGGTCATTTGATTGTTCACAATCTGCTGGATAACGAATAGTTTCTCATGTGTGCAAATTCGGCAGTTCACCACTTTCGGCCAAGCGAAGCAACTCTTTGGATCTTGTTAGTCAAACTTTTTTTGTGTTTTTTTTTTCCTAAAAGAATCATACGAAAATGCTCTTGTGTACTTGTAAATAACTTAATGAGCTGTCACTGGAATAAATCTGACATCTTTCAGACAAGCGGTCAGAAATAATAACAGTCTGAAATAATAAAAGTTTGTTGCAGTTTTTTTATTTCATCCTATATATACAGCTCAATCGGATTTTGGCCGATAAGAAGAAAAAAAAATCCTTCCTCTTCAATGACCGCCAAGCAGTTAGCCTGTTTCAGCCTACTGGTCTTATTGACGGCACAAACCAGCGGCAATGACTGCACGATTAAAAGACAGTCAAGCTCCCAATCGAAAGCTCAATGTCCAGGATTCATCATTCAATTTACGCTGCACATAAACCGTCGCCAGCTAGAGGTGACCTGTTCCAACAAAACCATCATTAAGCTTCATTCGGACCTCCCCAAACTACCAACTTTCACGTTCAAACAGTTAGTGTACAAGTACTGCCCACTCCCGGTAGGCAATCAGTCATTCGTGGATCTGCTCTCGGCCCTTCTCGATCGCACCGAACTTTCCTCCATCCGCAGGCTATTCTTCGTCGACAACGCGAAGCTTTCGAACCATGTCACACTCGATCCGCAACTATTTGCCGATCTGCCCAAACTGCAGGTGCTGTCGATGAAAAATTCCTCCCGCATGCCGCTCGACAATCCGCAACTGTTCAAGTACTTGCAGAGCCTAACGTGGATCGATCTGCGAGAAGTCGACGGTGGCAGTCGCAACTCAAAAGTGTTGCTACACCCACTGACTCAGTTGACCACGCTCGAGCTGACGGAAAATGAGCTCACCACACTACCAACTGAGCTGATCACCGATTTGCCCACCTCGGATCACTAACGTTGTACCATAATAAGTTGGAGCGTATCGAACAGTTTGCTGACCTCCCGAATCTCACTTCACTTGATCTAACGTATAACGAGCTGGTTACCCTGCAAGAGGACGTCTTCGATAAGCTGCCGAACCTTACACAACTGTTCCTTAATTCGAACAAGCTCACAAGCCTACCTTCCGGGTTGCTCAAGCGTAACACCAAGCTTATAGTGTTTCGGGCAGACAACCAGCATGGCTCCGGGCTTGTGCTGGGAGATGAACTGTTCGCAGGACTAACGATGCTTGAGGACGTCTCTGTGTCAAACTGTAAATTGACAACGTTGCCGGAAGGACTCTTTACCGCGGCTAGCAAGTTAACCAAACTCGACTTCAGCGACAACAAGCTTCAAAGCCTCCCGGAAAATTTATTGCGTGATTCGTCCATCTTGAAGGAGCTCTATTTACAGCATAACGAGTTAATCAACATGTTGCCAGACACCCTGCTGCAGAGTGCCACTCAGCTACGCATTCTCAACCTTGGTCATAACAAACTAACAACATTGAGCAAGTAAGATCAAGTCAAGTGTTGTTTTATTCGAATTTGTTTACAATATTTGTCCTTTTATCTTTTTGCAGATATCTACTGAAATCTCAACACTCTTTGGAAGAGCTGCATTTTGAATATAACCAGCTCTATATGATCGATAGGGATGCGTTCGTATCTCAGGCACTGTCACTAAAAATGCTCAATCTTAGCCACAACCAAGTGGCACTGCATGAAAATGGTACAGATGTATTTTACCTCGACGGTAAAACATATTATATATCCCGGACTCCGTTCTACATCCTGGCTCGATTGACTGTCTTGGATCTTTCGTACAACGCCATTATCAAAATATTTGGAGACTTTAAAGGCTTCATGGAAAACCTTCAATCTCTAGACCTGTCCCATAACTTAATCATGAACATTAGCGATACAGATTTTTCATTTCTGTCGCCTAAAATTGAAAAGGTCAATTTGGAATCAAACCGAATTACCATGTTCACTTTCAATGACAGTAAAAAATCTACCTTCAGTAATAGATCTATAAATACTCCAAGACAAATCCTTCTTGCAGATAATTCACTCAACTGTGACTGTATTTCCTCGTCGCTAGTAACGTATCTTCAAGATCAATTGAATGCCGGTAAATTCGTCCCGTTAAAGAGACTTCATTGCGCTCAGCCTCCCGAGCTGATTGGACGTAAACCGCAAGACCTGTCCCTCGAGGATCTGCTATGTAAAATTGATGTAACCTCTGGTTTCTGTCCGGCCATGTGTAAATGCTACAAACGGCCCGTTGATCAGGCGGCCATAATAAATTGCACCGCTGCTAATCTTACCCATGTTCCCGTCATCAAAAGCCCATCGATCATCAAATGCAGTTTTATCGAGCTGCATCTGGAACAGAATATGATAAAGGACCTATCCAACGCAGGTGATGGATGGAGTACCGTTCGCCGGCTTTACATCTCAAACAACAGCTTCACCACCCTGCTTGGAGATAGTTTGCCCGTACAGCTCGAGGTTCTCGATGTCTCTGACAATCAATTGACCGAGGTCGACGCAGCATTACTACTCAAGCTGAATCATACCGCTCTCCGAAACATCAGCCTGTCAGCGAATCCTTGGAATTGCCACTGTAAAAATCCTCTGCTTGCGTTCGCAATCGATAATGCAGCACGTATTACCGACTTCTCCACTCTCCAATGCTCCGATGGCCAAGCGATCACTTGGGCTACACTGAGTGAACTGTGTGCTTGTGCGACAATTTTAAATTTGTATATCAACGCGGCAGTGTCACTTTCTGTCTGCTTACTCGCCATATGGTTGTACATCAGACATGTCAAACATACGGCCCGCAGGTCACATGCAGCCCGCGAAGGCTTTCAATCCGGCCCGAGTAGAAGTTTGGAAGTTATTTACATGAAGTAGGAATAGATTGTAGATCATAAGACATGAAAAACGGATGTACTAATTTTGTTTCGCTTTAAATGAAGGGTTTTTGAAGTCTGAGTAGTTCGAGTAATTTACTCAAAGTAGCATGTGTTTTATTACATGTGGCGGACTCTAAAGACGGACTCCTCATATTTTCACTCATTTTGTGACGTTAAGGTTTTTTTGGAAACAACGCATTGAAACACCACTTTCTTTACTTCATTGATGGGGTTACTCCCCTATTCGAAAAATAGTGTTACGATGTTGAGCTGGCTTGAGAAACCCTGTATTCAAACCTTGGCCTTATTTTTCGCATGACTTCGGGCTTCACCGATTTGAGGTGCCTTAAGGCATTGTAATGTTCCCTAGTGCGCCCTGTTGAGTATGCTTCTGTTGTCTTCTGTGCTAACAGGGCAGGTTGGAATAACAAACTCAAAGGTATGCAAAAGCGCTTCACTAGGTGTTTATATCGTCGCCTCTTTGGAAATTCCACCACCACATTAACGCCATACAGTGATCGTTGCATATTATTCAATCTTGACACCCTCGAATCTAGACGAACTATTAAAGCACGCGTGTCATTTATCAGCAAATTTGTTACGATGGAATGTAGATGCTCATACTTGCTTTCCTAACTTAGTTGGTATGTTCCTTGCAGGTGTTTAAGAAATCGTACTGCTCTTGCAATAGTTTTCCGCAATACAGCTTTTGGTACTAACGACTCGTGGCTAATTTGTTTGCGTCAATTCAATAAAAATTACCATTCTTATCCGCTGCTTATTTTCCTTTCAGTATAGATTTCCATGCTGTTGCATCCCCTTAGTTTAGTTTAGTTCCAATTAGTTTAATACCAATAGGGCTAGTTAGGTTTTAAGCAATGTATGTTCAACCCCAGAGGCAGACATATTAAAAGTAATAAATGAAAAAAAGAGAATAAATTGATTAAGGCTTTCCATCTGACTGGCAGACACAAGCGTCCTCGTAAACCGTACTGTTTTGTTTTGTAGTTTTGATGCGAAAATTGTAAATAATCTTAAATCACTCTGTATGTACATGTGTACTTGTGTTATTCTACGTGTTAAATGCTCTTATTGATGTAATCTAATATCCCTCCATAATCCCATGCTAGTTAGGTTAGGAACATAGGTAATAAACATAATTCATGTATTTGTGTAACCAAAAGATCGATAAATCAATGAATATCATAGGAATAAATTGTGTGAAGTGCGTAGATTTTCGAAAGTACAGTGAATGGTTTCATGTGTCACTTCAAAGTATCAAAGTAATTATGCTAATGTACTATTTCTGAGACTCCGAGCCCGCGCGAAATGTGAGATATATCGCTTATTGATTCTACCAGGTAATCCTTTATGGACACGAGCCATGGGCCATTCGTGCGGAAGATGCGAATTCTAACGGAGATGGAGACCGTCTCGTAGTATAGTTGTCAACCCGCACGGCTTAACATCATGCCCATCGTGGTTTAAAGCCACATACGGAACTCATACGGGGTTTTACGCGAATATTAAAAAGAAGCATAAGGCTAGAACTTATTTTCAAGCCTTTTCGATCTATGAAGGAACGGCGTAGATGACGAATCATTAGTTATACGACATTTGTAATATTAAAAACCCAATATAATGAAACAGAACTTATTATCAGAAGAGCTGAGTAACACATATCAAAATTAAAATGGTTTTTGATTCAGCCTTTCCTTATGGTACATAGTTGCAACGATTGGGTTTGAGTCATTTTGAAATAATAACAACTCGAGTATTTTCATTATTTGCATGCTTATCATGCATACCAAATAAAAACAATGAAATCACACATGACTAACACCGCCTTAAAATTTTCGCTGCTAAGTCCTATTAACAATCCTCCGTTGTCTGGTATATAGTAGCACGTATTTCTCATGAATTGAAAATATTATTTACGATTAAAAAAGTAAGGCAAAAACCAACAACTATCGCCGCTTTAATGACAAACAATTCAATTCATATAATTATTATATGCATGATAAATATTATATTTAATTCCCATGAACCATGTTTTCTCTTGATCTGAAAACATAAGAAATCGTATAAAAGCGCGAGCAAAATATTTTACACATTCATTCGCTAGTAACTGTAGATGAAAAGTAGACAGATAGGCAACGATTTGCCATTTTAGTAGATTTTGTTGGTCATGTTTGGTTAATCTATCGTGAGGAAGGTTCGTGTAAAATGTAGTGGTCGTTTATTATCGTAAAGTTATATTAATTTTTTTAAATAATTCAGACGATATTGGTGTTTTGTTTATTTTTTGTTTCGTTGTATTTCAGGTGACAGCAAACGCAGTGAACAGCTCTAATCTAACTGTGCCTTATATTTTATTCAATGGCCTCTCAGATATTGTGCTGGCTGAGCCTGCTGGTCTTACTGACAGCACAAGCTAGTGGCAAAAACATCACCATTAATAAATCACCTATCGTCCAATCAACAGTAGAATGGTCAGGATTCAACGTTTAACTCATGCTGCACACAAACCGTCGCCAGCTGGAGGTGACCTGTTCCGACAAACCCGATTTTCAACTTCTTGAAAACCTCCAAAACCTACCCAACCTCAATTTTGAAGAGCTGGCTTATCAAAACTGCCCACTCCCGGTAGGCAATCAGTCGCTCGTAGAACTGCTCTCGGCCTTTCTCGATCGCACCCAACTTTCCTCGATCCGCAGGCTATTCTTCGTCGACAATGCGAAGCTTTCGGACCAGGTCACGCTCGATCCGCAACTATTTGCCGATCTGCCCAAACTGCAGGTGCTGTCGATGAAAAATTCCTCCCGCATGCCGCTCGACAATCCGCAACTGTTCAAGTACTTGCAGAGCCTAACGTGGATCGATCTGCGAGAAGGCGACGGTGGCAGTCGCAACTCAAAAGTGTTGCTTCACCCACTGACTCAGTTGACCACGCTCGAGCTGACGGAAAATGAGCTCACCACACTACCAACTGAGCTGATCACCGATTTGCCCAACCTCGGATCACTAACGTTGTACCATAATAAGTTGGAGCGTATCGAACAGTTTGCTGACCTCCCGAATCTCACTTCACTTGATCTAACGTATAACGAGCTGGTTACCCTGCAAGAGGACGTGTTCGATAAGCTGCCGAACCTTACACAACTGTTCCTTAATTCGAACAAGCTCACAAGCCTACCTTCCGGGCTGCTCAAGCGTAACACCAAGCTTATAGTGTTTCGGGCAGACAACCAGCATGGCTCCGGGCTTGTACTGGGAGATGAACTGTTCGCAGGACTAACGATGCTTGAGGACGTCTCTGTGTCAAACTGTAAATTGACAACGTTGCCGGAAGGACTCTTTACCGCGGCTAGCAAGTTAACCAAACTCGACTTCAGCGACAACAAGCTTCAAAGCCTCCCGGAAAATTTATTGCGTGATTCGTCCATCTTGAAGGAGCTCTATTTACAGCATAACGAGTTAATCAACATGTTGCCAGACACCCTGCTGCAGAGTGCCACTCAGCTACGCATTCTCAACCTTGGTCATAACAAACTAACAACATTGAGCAAGTAAGATCAAGTCACATGTTGTAGTATTCGAATTTATTTGCAATACTTATCGTTTAATCTTGCCTCTTTTTGCAGATATCTGCTGAAATCTCAACACTCTTTGGAAGAGCTGCATTTTGAATATAACCAGCTCTATATGATCGATAGGGATGCGTTCGTATCTCAGGCACTGTCACTAAAAATGCTCAATCTTAGCCACAACCAAGTGGCACTGCATGAAAATGGTAGAGATGTATTTTACCTCGACGGTAAAACATATTATATATCCCGGACTCCGTTCTACATCCTGGCTCGATTGACTGTCTTGGATCTTTCGTACAACGCAATCGTCAAAATATTGGAAGACTTCAAAGGCTTCATGGGAAGCCTTCGATCACTCGACCTGTCACACAACTTAATAACAAATGTTAGCTACGCAAACTTCCCATTTCTATCACCGAATATTGAACAAGTTAATTTGCAATCAAACCAGATTACTCAATACGACCTCGGCAACTACCCAATGTATCCTACTTGCATGCCCCGCAATATTCTTCTAGCTGATAATCTTCTCAAAATGGATGACTTTGTATATAAGAGTGGCTGGTGCGCTCATGACAATGATCTATGATATTAGTATGTAGATTCTTATAAATATTACCAATGTTTATCCAGCACAGTGTAGATCTTGCATTTATGTTGAACAATAAAACGCAAAGGAAAACAAAAAGAAATAAAACTAAATCATACAGGGTTTTCCAATTGAGTTTAGACTAGCAGCATACTTTTTTTTAATAGTCGCAATAGATTCTTGACTAGCATCCTCTATTTTTGATTACGAGCAATGGATTATTGACTAGGAGCAATTGACTTCAGCAGGTCCCTGCATGACAATCTAAGAGCGTTGTGTTTATAACACCCGGTGTGAAAGATCGGCTTGAATAATAATCTGTGGATAATATTTAATTTCATCCGTCCACTAGTTTAAAGCATTTGTTTTACTGCTATATAGCATCCACAAAACAAGAGATATTTTATCTGATAGGTTTTCGGTGCTAATGTTTGGTTTTTATGAATGCACGAATTAACAGAAAAGCACTTAACGGCTGAATTGAAATATTTAGTTGTGGACCGACAGGCATAACCTAACCATAAGCTAGATTGAGCAAGTTTTTCAGAATGACCATATGTAGTTCTATCGAGTTTTGATCGAATATCGGTTTACGATTGAGCACTGTGGAAGCGATAACAAGACCTTTATACAGCGTGGATTTAAAATTATATTTATTTTAATTGATTCAAAATTATTCACATTTTTTTACAATTTGGGTCTTCACACTTTGATTACTAATTCGCTTCTGTTGCGCATGCCCTTATTTGGTCAAGATTTCTCGCGCGCTCTCCCGATTCCCGATCCTCGACCGTTGACCTGGCACACGAACCCTGACCGCTTAGAACGATTGTTCTTTCTCTCTCTCGCCCGATCGTCTATCCTGCTCGCGTTTTATAACAGTGGTGATCGATTGCGCTCAGATCGATTAACGCACCTCTGTTTTTCCCAGCCTTTGTACCGTTATATTATGTTGTGTCAACAAGCACACTAAAACTCAAATTTTCTAACCCAAATTCAAATATTACTAAGTATTGACCGTTCAACCATACAATTGGAATTCAATGAGTTTTATGAGTGACTAAAAAGTTGTTTTTACCTAAAATTACCGAATTTGCTTTAGATTTCCTACCGATAACCTCTAAAAACAATCTGGTCACTCCGCGCCAGCAACCGGCCTGCTGAAGTCAATTGCTCCTAGTCAATAAACCATTGCTCGTAATCAAAAATAGACGACGCTAGTCAAGAATCTATTGCGATTCTTAAAAAAAAGTATGCTGCTAGTCTAGACTCAATTGGAAAACCCTGTAAAACTTATTTATAAAACGTTTTAAAAAATATCACATTACAGCGGTATTGCGAAAAAATGCAGTGATTTGACGGTCTCATTAAAAATTTACAATAATTTGGATTGTAATAGCAATTTCCGAGGGCATGTTCTCATTGAGATTGGTTTTGAATTTAATTGAATTTGAAAATTTCACTTTGTTAACAATTAGTATATATTACGCGAAATACAGCGCACAGCGTTTCTAAAGTATATGTGTCTAACTGTCTTGAGGCGTTTGATAAGTGAAATTTTGTAATGAATTGATGTGTTACCTGTGTGGATAGATATCTATCATATTAAAACTTAAAGGAATGTAAGAGACACATGCATTCGAAAAGACTCAACGTCTCTATAATTAACCAAACAAACAACAACATTGGATGATTGTATTAAAATATTACCTTATATTTCTAGCTTAGGTGACTTTTACGACCATTTCACATTCCGTGTAACCTTAAGATGGCCAATTACTTTTTTGTTGCAGTTTAAATGAAATTACTTATCAATATATGTGATGAGAGCTCTGGATTGGATTCATAATTCCATTACAATTCTGATTTTCTGAATCTGAATCCAACTAAGAAATATATATATTGATTTAAATCCGACAGCTCCGAACGAACCCAGAGCTGTTCCTATTGAATCTGGATTACCCCGATCGAATCCGATTTGGTCCGACGTAATCGTAAAATGAACCCGAAAACATCGAGAAGAATCAAACAATTGTTAGTAATCAACCATAAACTTGATATCATCGTGTTAACACGAGAACCACGAGGTCCTCAGTTGACAGCTAATATTATTGTTGTGGTTGGCTTTAACGTTGGAAATGAGACAACAATCTATTTAGAAGAGCACAAGTAGCCGGACATAAAAAGGGACGATCCAGAAAATTCAGAAGTCGGCCACGGTCAACATCAGGTCGCGAAGCAAAAGGAACGCGCGCAAACGTTAACATAGTCGAGTTAGCAAGTAGCAAAAAATAGAAGCAAAATAGAACCGACGAGAAATAAAACAGAAAGAAATAAAACTAAGTAATGTATCACGATTTCCCATAACCGTTATTCTTGTAACTCCTTTTATGAACTTTAACATCAATTTCCAGAGCATATGAGATCAATTGTTTCCTAAGTTTGCTTAGGAACCCTCTTTCTTTTTCTTACGCATTTTCTTGCTCTTTGCTTTTTGTAGTTTGCACAATGCACCAGATTATCTTTTTGTGAAATGGATGTAACATCTAAAAGGTAATCGAAAAGTTACATTCTTTATCTGACTTTGGTCATTTTCGGCCTAAAAAGGAGTCTTTGTACTCGCTAAAATACGAAAAATGATCAACAAATACCTCTCTTTGTGATTAAAATCTCACGAAACGAGCAATACCTTTGTTGTCCTGATACGTTTCATGCTTCATTTTGACAACACTGTGACACTCTACAAGCAAATAACATGTAAAAAATAATTGCAATTATTAATCTCGGAATTTATTTTACTAAAACTAAATTAAATATTGAAATAATGAAACAAACGAAGAAAATGCGGCGTCAGTAACAGAAATGTGCTGAGGCTTCGGTGTCAGAATCAGTTCTGGAATTGAAATTAGAAGTTGCAGAAGGGGAATTTGAATGTATTGGATCCCTTGCGGTTATCGATATAATCTTCTTATATTAATTATAATACACGCTACCATGTAAAGATACATAGCAACACATTTTTTGTGACACAATCAACAAATCAATTCACACCATAGCACACTATTGATACAAAAAAACAATTGACAAAACACACTTATCTAAAGCAACCGAAGTAACCGAAATGGTATTGAAAAAAACCGATAATCCTCATCTACGGCTTCTTATTTCATGAGCTTGGAGAAGACCCCCAAGGCTTTTAAGCTCCAACGTTTACAGTAAGGGGGGATCCGGGAATCGCCCGGAGCTCTTTCAGGTTTCAATGATTGGCTGGACGATCAAAAGTTTAATCAGTCCGCTTCAAACAGTTCGAACATTGTGAACAGCAATAACTAACTTCTGAGATCCAGAAGACTTTGAGATCACACGAAATCTGAGATATATTGCACATTGGTTTTCCCGGTGGTCCTCCATAGACACCGTCGTGAACCATCCGAGCGGATTCAAACGCTGTGGGCGTGTTTTAGCGACGCATCTTCCGGAATATCTTTGGCGGTACGTTCGAGCATAGTATCTAGAAGAGATGGATGGCCCAAAAGTTTGCTAAGCTGTACTAAGAACCAAGTATCGGTACGGTGGTGAAGTCAGGCGGGATAATATAGTTCTGGTGTCAGTATTGTAGGAGTACTTCGCTGATGCAAGAAGTTAACATAAGCTCTACATCCCCTACTCCTACTCCATACGTCCTAGTCGTACATAACGGTAACACCTCTCAATTATCCCGAAAGGCTGCGCTGGTTTCTCTCGTCTTGATGTCATTGCAACGAACAGTCCACAAGATAAAGTATCTTATCGGACTAAGCCCGGATCTCGCTAGGAAAAATGACTTACGGTTAGAAGCTCGGGACATGGAACTGCAACTTCACGGTCTACTAGAGCGGTAACTTTGCCTCCTCCAAACGCATGAGCATTTGCAGCACCTTCTTCCAGCACCCACCTCGCTTGAACTACACTTGTAGATCATCAGCAATGATGGTGCAAGAATTAAAACATCCCAAATCGACCACGTTTTGATTGATGGAAGGCACTTCTCGGATATTATCGATGTCAAAACGTATAGCGCCGCAAACGTTGACTCGGACTATTTTCTGGTCATGTAAAATCTTTAACTCCCGTAACTCTCCGTGGTGAACAACTAATGGAGTCAGCCAATCCCAATGCTCAACTTGGACCAGTGGAAAAACGAATTTTTATTTTTATTACTTTCTAAACACCCTGCCAATCATATAAAAGTTATCGCGAGTAGGGATATCAAGCAATTGAAACATTTTTGTTAAAAGCAAAAGCCATATCCAACGAACGAACGATAAGCTTAATCACAGCCGCTGTGTCAAGCGCAAGAGAGAGGGCGCGCAAAATAATTTAATAAACTGACGATTCACAGTACACTCTTCAGTATGCTTTTAGCATCAAGCATAAACGGGCGTAAGTGTTACCGACCATCATATTCAACGGCGACATTCCTTAAATTAAAATCATCACGTGTTTTCTAAAGTGAATTAAAATTTAAATGTTACGACGCACAGTGTAGACAAGGTATCGCTGCATTTGTAAATATCTAAAATTTTAATTTAATGTAGTGAAGTTTGCCATTAGGTTTTCAACCCGAATGTTTTGAAAAATGGATATCGATTTTCGTGATTGTGTTGTTATTTAATGCAAACGTTACATTAAATAATGTGTCATAAACAAGAATCCTGGGTAGACCGCACTGGTACAGCCGTCAACTCGTACGGCTTAATAACATGTCTGTCATCGGTTTAAACCTCATATGGGCCGTAACTCCGTATTTAATAAGTCTTTTGAGTTTGTATAGGCAACTATGGAACAGACTATGACAGTCAGTAACAGAATATGATCTATAAATAATAAAGAACTAAGAAATGAAGGAATAAAACCCTACCACTGCTGGCTATGGAAACAAACACAATTTGGGTGTAACGTTAGTGGTGTTAAGTATCATATTGACAATTAAACCATCGTGTGTAAGGCCAAAAAACTCTGCGTAAGTGTACACTCGGCTCCCCGGGTAAGCCATTTATGAAAAAATGATTTTTTATGTAGGTTTTTTTAGGTGATGAAAACCGTATATCTTTTAATCTTATGTTCGATTTGCATGAAACCAAAAATTCAGGTTCATAATATTGTTTTGTAATATATCTAAGAACAATTTTAATTTAGAAAATTTCATCTTCATTTTTTTTAATGAAAAACTTCAATCACAGCCGTAAATTTGTAGCGAATGTTTACGTTATTTTCTATATTTTATGTACGATTATCTGAAAAGTTAGTACAAGTTAGTTATTTAGGTCTTTATATTTAATGCTTTTATTTAGTATAGACAAGAGTTTTTAAACATAGAAATGATATGCTACAAAACAATAGTGTGCACCTATACGGCAGTTTTCATGCAAATCTAACAAGAAATTCGAAAAATTCTCACCAAGGCAATCGTCATTTTTCCATACAAATTATATGGCCTACACGGGTAGGTGATTGTACATGTGAGGGGTATAGAAATTTAAATGATTAATAAAACAAATTCCTAATAACAAACACCTTTTTAAAAGCATTTCCAAGATTTGAACTAGCTACGAATTCTTAATCCAAGGATATTTTGGAATAAAGTAGCAAAATTAACCCGAGTACGCGTACACATGACTCTAAATGAGTGTTGAATGTTAATTCGTTATTGACAAGTGCTTACACTAAGCTGAATTCAGAAACGGATTGGGAATTTGTGTTTATTTCTGTCTCGTCATTTTCTTCAATGACCATAATTTATCAAACTATCCGATAGAGTTTTAAATTTTGGTCTAAAGACAACCTACAGAACTACTTGTTAATAAACGACGGACGGACACCCTGCTGCACGTTATCATTAAGTAGCGTTTTAATCCTTAACATATTTAAAAATTAAAATTAATAACTTTGGCCAAATAAGATTAGGAGCTGATACATTTTGACATAAATGAGGCACTCAATTGATATGAGTGGTACATCTCATTACAGCTTTTTCTTTGGCACAACAAACGTTGTCAGTCAAGGTCTGCCTGAACTACAGGGCTTGGGCTTGGGCTTAGCTTTCAATGACTTATTTATTTATGTATTTATTTATTTATTTTGATTAAGTTGAACGCCATGAAAGATTTACAAATAATGAAAGTAATGCTTAGAAACTACCGTTTATTAGCTCTAATTAGTGAAGAGCAATTCCTAACTCAAATTTAAACGGAGAAGAGGAAGCTTGGATGCGAGAACGGAATGAAGATAAAGAACACGTAAATTGATAACCCATAGCGGGATGGTCAAATTCAACGTTTGGGGGCGGGGAGCACGGTATATTCCAGGTTTGAACCCATGACGGGCATGTTGTTAAGTCGTTCGGGTTGAAGTCTGTCATGAATCCGGCCAATCGCTGAATACGTTAGCCCCTAACGGTGTTGCTATGTCAAACACCATGGAACACACAGTCTAAAATGCTACTTAAAATACTACTGTCGAATTCCAGCATATCTCCCTTAGAAACAATTCCTATGATTTCAAGACTTAAATATAACGTTAATCGGAAACTTACACTTGACTTAACTTACATGTTAGGAGATGGTAAACAATATTTAAAGTTGTAATAGCTGTAACACGTTTGATATTTCTGCCCTAGAGGTTAGAAGCTCAAACAAGTTTTTATATAAAAATATTCTTTGAAATTTTTTGAATGGAATATTTATTAACACTAAAACACATATTGACATCTGACATAATATTGACATTACTGTTATTCTCCTTCTATTTGCCGTAACGTCCTACGCGGACATGCCGGCCTATACAGGTTGTTCATACTTCATTCATTACCATGCAGCCGCATAGTCATTGCTATGGGGAGGTCCATTCTAGGCTTCAACCCATGACGGGCATGTTATTGAGTCGTTCGTGTTGACGACTGTACCACGGGACTGACCCTATTATAATTATTATGATTATGATGAAACATGCGTTGGAAGGCAACAAAGTAGAACAATTGCCCGATAAGTTATATGAGAACGTTGGCATTCGTATAACAATAACTATCAGATGCTGTTTCATAAACAGCACGTGCATAGAAGCCGAATGACATCATTTGGATTTATCATCTAGTTCAGTGCTCTCCAACCTTCTAAGGATCGCGGACCACTTGGCTTAAAAAATACATTTGACTTTCGCGGACCGCGGACCACAGGTTGGAGACCACTGATCTAACTGGTATATATTTATAATATTGCCTATACCAATGCATTTTTAATAAAGAAATTCCCGACAAACAAAATACTTGCTAGTTCTTTTAAATGGTTTGAAGACTACGCTGAATGTAGCTGATCATATTAACAGATTGAATAAAAAATGTATATCTGTGTTCTTTGCATGCTAAAAACATTAATCTCCAAACATTAGACGCATACGTCACTAAATGAGAGTCTGATAACCCACCGATGCGCACACACACTGGCACTCCATACATCAAAATTTCCTTTCATGAGTATGCTGGTGAGTAGCTGAGCGTCTATGATTTATTTATATGCCTATGTTGCCGACCCTACACAATCACGACTAACATTAATCAACCGATTCTAAGAAACTTGCAAAACTGAAAGAGAGCCACATATTCCAGTCCAATGATTCATTTATATTTTTGCTATAATAGACTGGCCAATAGGCTAACATCATTTTAGCTATTCAACAGTTTTTAACAGTTTTATACCATTGGCCTATGGAAGTAAGTGTTCATGTTTTGATACACCAAAAACACCGATTCCTGTTTGGAACTCCCAAGATCCAACATTCATTCAAAACCAAAGTACAATGGTAGAATATCACAGTAACTTCGAGTCATCATCATATCTGCACAAAACTGCGACTATGATATGCTGGTACTGCACATGTTTGATACAATATATGTGATACAATATATGTGATACAACATACATGAATCGAGGGAAGTTTCGGATCTATTTTTTGCATGGGCTGAATAATTATCGATGTGTTATTTTGATTGGTCGGTCTCGTGGTACAGTCGTCAACTCGTATGACTTAACGAAACGCCCGTCATCGGTTCAAGCCCCGTATGGACCGTGTCTCCATACGTAGGACTATCCTGCTATGAGATAATCCATAAGTCACTGAAAGCCAAGCCCACTAGTGAGGTACAGACAGGCTGACAACGATTAATTGAGCCTAAGACGAAGAAGTTGTTTCCATTTCCAAAAGTGCAAGATAACGCGTATTCAGTTATGTTGGCTTATTTATAATGTTTTTATGATTGCCATTTTTTATGAGTCGAAATTCACGCACAATCATTTTCATTCGACACCTGGTACTCACTTGACGAAACTAACTTTTGTCTAATTCTCTCTTGACATCCATGCGTCAGTAGTCTGTGATTCAGCTAATCGGAATGCGTTCTTCTGTTCTTTATATTTATTCTCTTTCAAAGCCAATCAATCTAACACAAACAATGTGTTGTTCAGAACAGTTTTCCGAAAAAACAGTAGCTGTGCATATCTCACCCTCTTCAATGTTTATCTCTTGGATACACTGTTTAAACCTGGTGGTCTTTATGGCAGCATATGCGAACGGCAATACCTGCACCGTTTCAAATCCGTCTAGTTGGGAGGCAATAATTGAATGCTCCAACTTTAACGTTAATCTTACATATTATGAAGACGACAACTATCTAGAAGTAATATGTCCCAGCATGCCTAACTTTGAGTTGCTACGAGACCTCCCAGATTTACCGAGCTTTACGGTCAACGAGCTGGTTTATCAGAACTGCCCACTCCCAGTCAATAATCAGTCACTTGTCGAACTGCTTTTGGCCTTTGTTAATCGCTCCAATCAGTCATACATCAATAAATTGTTCCTCATTGACAATGCAGAACTATCTGAGGATATCACGTTGGATCCGCAGCTGTTTGCCGGACTATTCAAATTACAATTCCTTTTAATACAAAACCTTGCTGACATCTCGTTTGACAATCCTCTGCTGTTCAGACATCTGTCCCAGTTAAAGAAAATCGAATTTCACGGTAGAAATCGTGTTTCTGGAACAATCTTACAACAACTGAAGCAACTCAAAGAACTTCATATGCATGATTCGGACATGAACAAACTACCAAAAGAGCTAGTTTATAACCTGCCTAAACTTGAGATTCTGTACCTCGACAAAAATAAACTCAAGCATGTTAGTCAGTTTACCACGCTACCGAATCTTATGTATCTAAACATCAGTTCTAACCAACTGGTGAAACTACAAGAAAACGTGTTTAGTAGGCTGCCGAAACTCAAAATACTTGACCTGTCGTCAAATAAACTAACGAGACTTGCCACCGATTTGTTAACGGAAAACATCCACCTGGAAGTCTTTAAGGCAGATAATCAGAAATGTTCGGAACTTGTAGTAGAAAAAAATGTGTTCACTGAACTAAAATGTCTTAAGGAAGTGTCTTTATCCAACTGTAAAATAACCGCACTACCGGAAGGAATTTTTCAATATTGTCGCGAACTAATCAAAGTTGACCTCAGCCACAACAAATTACAAAGCCTTCCGGAGGATCTGTTGAGTGACTCGTTCGCTGTAGAGCTTTATTTACAGAACAACGAATTTATTAACATGCAGCCCGAATCTCAGCTGCTTGGAGCAAATGATGTGTGTTTTCTAGACCTTAGCCACAACAAAATTACAACGTTGAGCATGTAAGATTATGAATTGATTGACATTTGTCCACAGTTTTCCCACTATCTTGATTATGTCTTGCCGTTTTCTTTCAGACAGCTACTGAAATCTTTCAGATCTTTGGTAAAACTACAACTTCACAATAACCAGCTGTATATGATCGATGTTGATGCATTCAAGTCGCAATCACAGTCACTAATATTACTCAATCTCAGCCACAATCGACTGACACTGCATGAGAATAATGATCGGATGATTAACAGTACATCCTGGATACTTTTTCGCCCTTTAATCAAACTTGCGCACTTGGATCTATCGTACAACGAAATTACCAACATATTTGATCACTTTAAAAATTTCATGGATAATCTTCAATCTCTTGACCTGTCGCACAACTTTATCACACACATCAGCTATACAGATTTTCCATTTCTGTCGGCCAAGATTAACCTGGTCAATTTGGAGTCAAACAAGATTACACATCCCGATTTCGACCTCAGCCGCATTGAACCACTCCATCGCTTACCCAACGAAATACTTCTCGCTGATAATCCACTCAACTGTGACTGTATTTCATCGTCGCTAGTCACATATCTACAGGCGCATTTGAATGCCAGTAAATCAACCCCACTAAAGGGACTTCAATGCACTCAGCCACCCGCGCTGTTTAGACGTCAACCGCAAACACTGCGCGCGGAGGATCTGCTTTGTGAAAAAGAAACATTATTTGGTTTTTGTCCGATCGAGTGCAAATGCTACAAACGGCCCGTTGATCAGGCGGCCATAATCAACTGCACCGCTGCTAATCTTACCCGTGTTCCCGTCATCAAAAGCCCATCGATCATCAAATGCAGTTTTATCGAGCTACATCTGGAACAGAATAAGCTGAATGCCCTATCTAACGGAAGTGAAGGATGGAATACCGTTCGCCGGCTTTACATCTCAAACAACAGCTTCACCACCCTGCCTGGAGATAGTTTGCCCGTACAGCTCGAGCTTCTCGATGTCTCTGGCAATCAATTGTCCGAGGTCGACGCAGCATTACTACTCAAGCTGAATCATACCGCTCTCCGAAACATCAGCCTGTCAGCGAATCCTTGGGATTGCCACTGTGAAAATCCACTGCTTGCGTTCGCCGTCGATAATGCAGCACGCATTACAGACTTCTCCACCCTCCAGTGCTCCGACGGTCAACCGATCAACTCGGCTACACTGAACGAGCTGTGTGCTTGGACGACAACGCTCAGTTTCTATATCAGTTTGGCAGTGTCACTGTTACTTGTTGTAGGCTTACTCGCCATCTGGTTGTACATTAAATACAGCCTGGAGATCAAAGTGTGGCTCTTCAAGCATAATTTGCTACAGTGGTTGGCCACGGAGGAGCAAATCGATATGCATAAGCGATACGATGCATTTATTTCGTACTCGCACAAGGATGAGGCGTTCGTCACAGACCAGCTGTTACCGAGGCTTGAGAGCGAAGAGCTCAACTTCAAAATCTGCTGGCACGTGCGTGACTTTATGCCGGGCGAGATGATTGCCTCGCAGGTTCGCTACGAGCGGCATTGTATATTCTATTATTTCTACTAGTTTATTATTTACTTCTTTATGTGCTTCTTCTAGATTACGAAAGCGGTCGAGGATTCACGACGCACCATTATCATCCTCTCGCTCAACTACCTCGAGTCTGTGTGGGGTAAGATGGAGTTTAACACTGCGTACTTACAGTCGTTGGAGGACAAGCGCAACCGCGTCATTCCCATCATCTACCAGGATATTGGCGATATCGATCAGCTCGACCCAGAGCTCCAAGCGTATCTCAAGACCAACACTTACGTCCGCTGGGATGATCCGTGGTTCTGGGATAAGCTACACTACGCCATGCCCCGTAAGCGCTGCCCAAAGCACGATCAGGGAACTGGCAACATTCCCATGTTGTCTTTGAAGAAGCAACCCGCGGTACAGATTATAGGGCCTATTATATGACTTGAGTGTTAGTGAAAAAGTGTCAAAAATACTGATTTTCTATTATGGTCCGTGTTAGACAACTTGTCTCTGGTTATATATCTAACTGAACGAAGAACATTTGCATTACTTGCCTCAAACGGTCTGGGACAAAAAACGGTCTGTCTAACAGCATTCCGCCAGGTTAAAGCTACGGAAAGCGTTTTGTTTGAAGGTTTTATCACAAATTGAATATTTTAATACTACACGAATTGCATGTTACGTGTAGAATGGATTTTTTGAAATAATTCACTATGCAAAGAGTGAGAATTAGTGATGGGCAAAACGGCTCCGAAGCCGGAGCCGGCTCCGACCGGCTCCAGACAATTTCGGAGCCGGCTCCGGAGCCGTTGGTGCGCTCCGAAACGCCCATCACTAGTGAGAATAACACAATACTCATAAAGTAGAAAAACATTACACAAACGCTACCTAGAATGACATCGCCAAAAACATTTAAAGAACGATATTTAATAATACACCATGCATAATAATAATTAGAAAATTGTATGATACTTCCTACGTTTTATGTTGCACTTTAAAACAAAGTTTAAAACAAACAAAACGATTTCACATCAATTTGGGCAACAATATTTCGAGTCAACGAAAGAAGTCTCTAACAAGCTTGTATAATACCGATGTTGTTTCCATTCGTGTAGGGTGGTTTTATTTGACCCTTTTCCGTTTGAATCAGATAATCGGCATTTATGTCACTCATGGAAAATCCCGTACCACAGCCAACTTTTAAAAAGTCCCCTGCATATCCCCAAAAAAGATGCGATCTATCAAAGATAATTCAACAGACTGGTAATGTAATAAATTAATATCAACGATGCAAAAATTATAATAGAATGTAGCGTCTAATAAAAACATAACCGCCATATGCCGATTTTCTGAACTTATTTACTACCGCACAACCGAAGAGCCAGTTCTTGCAAAGGGGGGGGGGGGGGGGGGGTTGCCATTTGCGGCTTAAACCCACGACGGACATGTTAACAACTGTACCACCGTTCTTGCTCTAACACCTTTTTTATTCTTCTTCTTTGGCAAAACAACCGCTGTCGGTCAAGGCTGTCAAGACTATTGTGACAGCGATTAGCAACTGTCAGATTCGGCACAGTTTGTTTTGTTGGGACAAATTTTGCAAACACAAAATATTTTCAAATACGTTTTTTTATTCAAGCAATATGCAGTATAAACCATACATTTCAGTAAATCATCACAACTTTAATTTTGTTAATACTGCAACAACCACAAGAAACCGTGCCGAATCCGACCGTTGTGCAATCGAAGGCGAAAATTGTGTTACTAAATTGGACAGAGTAGCTTACACCATCTGACGTGTGAGCAAGTGGTAGACAGCTGTGTCTATTAAAACGACTATTGTTATAAACAAGTGGACAGTTTATTGGACTGGTAAACCCTGTAACAGTCACATGAGAAATTGTCGCTCTCATCGCTCTCTTGCCATGCGCTGCGTGCTCACTCGAAAAACTGTGACATCAGGTTGGCGGTTAAGTGTTAAGCACCGCAGCAACTCTGAGCATCACACGCGCGAAAGAGATAGCGCTATGGAGGGAATGAGCACGGAAGACGCCTGACCAATGGCGTAGGGGGAAAAAAGGTAGAAATACAGTAGAAAGTCGATTATCCGGGGACGGATTATCCGGCGGACGGCTTAACCCAAAGTGGGTTTATTATACAGGTGGGCTTATCCCGAAAAATTTGACAGCAGGGTTGTAGTGATGGGTCATCGGAATCGCATCCACGGCTCGGAATCGCTTCCGAGCATTGCTACTCCGGCTCCGATTCCGAATAATTCAAACCATCGGAGCCGTTCGGAGCCGTCTGGAGCCGTCCGGAGCCGTCGGAACCTTTGGAGCCGTCGGAACCTTTGGAGCCTTTGGAACCTTTGGAGCCGTCGAAGCTGTCCGGAGACGCTAGTCAGCAGCCGGAGCCGCTAGTCGGCAGCCGGAGCCGGTCGTAGCCGACGGAGCCGGTTAGAGCCATCGCAGTCGTTGTACCAGCCTGAGTCGGCTACGACGCTACGACGGCTCCAACCGGCTCTGGCGGCTACGTCGGTTCCGACGGCTCCAACGGCTCCAACGGTTCCGACGGCTCCGATCAGCTCCGGATAGCTTCGACCGGAACCGGCTGCCAACTGGCGGCTCCGGACAGCTCTGACGGCTCCAACGATTTCGACGGCTCCGACCGGCTCCGGCTGCCGACTAGCGGTTCCGGATGGCTCCGGACGGCTCGGAATTTTGCACCTACCTTCCGGAACCGCTTTCGATTTTGGCGGAGTCATTCGGAAGCGATACCGGATTGTTGTTGAATTTACCCATCACTACAGTGCTGTATAAAATTTAAAACGAAATGATAGGAGGGAATTCGATCATTTGTTGATGTATGCGTGTGAATTCCAATGGCTGGTTTGGTTGGTGTGTCGTAGGGTGGGTGAAAAGATACGTATTACAATCGAATCCACCCCTGTCATACGTTCATTCAATATGGCTTTCCCGCCAAACCTATAAGCCCACCTAGTCCCTGTACCCACCTTGGGTTTAACCCAAGGACTGTATCGACTCGTTTCTGGTCAAGAAAACTCATCAAACCGTAAAACCATTATTATTAAAAGAGGCATCAATACATTTTGTGAAACATTCAATAACCAATTTACAATTTTCTTGTGAGCACCAGACCGAATTATCATTTTTATCACAATAAAAATTTGAACCGAAAATGGCTCTTAGATGTCAAACTGCCTGCAACGAACTTTTGGCTACTTGTCAAATCGTTCTACATTCCTACACAGTCCTTGATCGTGGCGAACATTTTCTGCGATGATCGGGTTAATAAAAACATTTGTTGTGCAGCTATCTACTGGCTAGTGAAATATTCTTTTAACTTCATTTTTGATAAAAGATAATTGATAAATCTATTGTTATTGATTCAAACAATATTCTACTAGTGATTAATCGATTGGTTTAAGGTTAATTTTTTTTGTAAAACCAGTGAATTTTATAATTTTTAGATGAATTCGACATTTCCTGGACCATTATCCATTTTCAATCGTAAGTCCTTTTTCCTAGCGTGGGTCTAATCGATTGGTCCGATACGGTTCTTATTTTTATTGACTATTCGTCGTGGTGACGATTTTAAGAGGGTGGCTTGAAAAAAAGTTTCACCGTGGAAAATTTGAACGGCTAGACGCCATATGGTTCAACGATAGCTTTTTTAAATTATTTGTAAGAAATTCAATAGCAACTGAATAATAAGGTTTAAATATATGTAACTATAAAATTTTATTTCAGTATTTAACATTTTATTCATTATAATAAAATAAATTAATTGAATTTATTTGCTATTATATTGCCGAAATTGCTAAATAAATTATAGAATAATGAAATCATTAATCAAATGGAAACGAATTGAAATGATTACATCAGCATTTATGATACTTCTTCTTCTTTGGCTCAACAACCGTTGTCGTTCAAGGCCTGCCTGTACCACTTGTGGGGTTGGCTTACAGTGACTTATGGATTCCCTCCTGTTTTTAAACAGAATGAAAATTAATACGTTTAGTGAAATTCATATGTAAGTTTTATTGCGTTTCAAAATTTGCTGTCAAACACACTTCAATGAATCATGCGCGAGAGTACTCTCCCTCTTTACTGGAGCAGATTCCCATGCTCTGCGCCCACTCGCACACTAGTGCTTCTACGATACGTACACAGCCTAGTTCTCTTCTTTCGCTTATTCTTTTCCTTCTGCTCTCATGTCCTGTTAAACGCATGCGTTTGTTATTTTTCGCGCGTGCACACATACACTTACGCGGCTTTGTTGTGTGTGAACACCCCCCATAGCAGGATAGTCACACAATCCTACCTATGGCGGCACGGTCCATTTGAGGCTTGAACCCATGACGGGCATGTTGTTAAGTCGTACGAGTTGACGACTGTACCGGAAGACCGGGTTATTTTTGGTACTACGCTCGGTATAAAAGAGGTCATAAATTTTGGCTCATTGGACAAGTGTGTTAGTAACATCAGAATAAGTTGTGCAGTATGCCATTGCAATGCATTAATGTTCTATCAGAATGGAAAAAAATAAAAAAATAGCAGTATTCCTTTACTGCTTGGACTGGTGCCTAGGTGATCCTTTGAATTGAATATCAGTTTAAGCTTGGGTAGGTAACCCAGTTAATCACAACTGTTATCGAAAATATTTGTTTACAGTCTGTTCCCGAGTTACGCGAATTGTGCGTTCCCAAGGAATCCGTGTAACTCGAATATCAGCGTACGTCGATTTTCACGATTTTCGTCCAAAATACTATTTTTGGTTCAATTTAGTACTTTTATACATTTTACAATTTATTCGATACGATTCGTGCAGAATATTATGATATTTTTGGCTTTTAAGTGATTTAAATTTATTGGCAAAAATGCAATTTATAGTGCATTCGAATTCTTGAAGCAAATTGTACTGATTTGACTTTGATCTGTCAAAGGGGCCCTTCACGATTCTAGTCAGCTTTTTTTACATGGAATTTGACAGTTGGAGGTTGAAATCATGTAAACACTCCATACAAAACCACACACAAAACAAGACTGCGATTTTCAGTCTAGATCAGCAGTCGGCAAAGTCCGACCCGCGGGCCAAATGTGGATTTGCCTGATTTTTAAAGATAAGAAAAAACTATTCGTAAAAAAAGTTGCTGAAAAACTTTTAGCATAAAATTTCATTCCGTCCACCCACCGTACTCGTCCACCCTTGATTATCATAATATGGATTGATGGACTAATCATTACCGGGGTTTTCAGAAGTTCTGATAATTTTAGGACACTTTCGTGACTCTACGGCATACTTTTTGGACAGGCTCATAAAAAATACAATAAAGTCTCGATTCAATTTTTTATAATAACTTTACATGCGTCTTTCAGCAGTTAAATTTTGTGAGTCGATTTATATAGTGACAATGTAAAAATGATACACTTTTATAAATCGTAAAATTAAAACCAGATTCTATTTATCTGCGGCATCGATGTCTACAACATCTTTAAGTAGTAAAATTATATTTATTTTAATTTATTTAAAATCTTTTTTGCTTGTGTTTTTTTATAACCGCACGTAAAGGCTTTTCAAAGTAATTGCAAGCCGCAAGCACAACTTCGTTGAAGCCTTAGGCCGCAAATACACGACGCAGCATAACGCAGCGACGAAGCGCATAACAATCCAGCCATAGAAATGAAATGTCATTCGAACGTGCTACCGTGGAAACGCAGAGATGCTCAGCTGGATATCTCTGCGGAACTGTTATACGCGTTTAAACGCGCCCGCGGAAAGGCGCGTCGTGTATTTACGGCCTTACGGTTTGAAACTGAACCCTGTTGAAATCAAAAACTGTCTTTTCTCAAATGTATTTTAGCGCAAGGCTTTAAATAGCTTTTGATAATGAAAAACTATGACGATTCCCCTTTGGTCAATATAGCTCCCCAAACCAACTCAGGTGATGAATTTTGATATCGTTTGACTCTTTTTATATCATGAAGCCGTTAAATGTTGATATATCATAACATGCTCTATAAATACGATTATTTTGCTTGTTCAAAGCTGCCACAATAGCAATTAATTTTTTATTCAAAAAAATAATCTTTGTGACCAGGATGCGCTTCGAGCAGCAACTTTGATCGGACTACCGTGCTACCATTACAATTAATTTTAATGATAAGAATTAAATAATCCTTAACCTTGCTTGAATGATATTCTTACATAAAAACATCGCGAAAGAAATAGTTTAAAATTAACAGTCGTTAAAAATTAGCCAGCGTCGTTTAAAATTCGCCAGATTCGTTTAACATTGCTAGAATTTGGCATCGCCAACGCATTGAGTTCATTTGTTAATTTTAACGACTGGTCCTATGCCGTCGTTAAACAAACGACTGTCAAGAGCGTATGCGATACAAATTAACAGTCCTTAATTGCAGTGCTCGATTTTTCCCCCGTGTTTGCCTATATACGATATCGAGCAGTCGTTAACTGTTTTGACGATTTTTATTAACAGGAATGAACAACAAATGAGCTCGATTAAACCAAAATGAACTTTAAATGACTGTTAAAATGTGCTCATTTATTCGCGATGCCGGCTAATATTACCAATCGTATTGCTTGATATCATTATCCGACTATTTGGTTTGAAATCTTTTATAATGTCATAAATTGAGTGTTAAATTAACTGGGCCGGCTCTTGAGTATTTACACCATTTGGCCTTTTACCTCAAAAGATTGCCGAGCGCTGGTCTAGATTATTTTATCCTCAAAGTTATAATTAGATTCGAACACCTGCTCGAAAAAATGGCAAAACAAGGTGCTGTTTTCATGAATCCCAAGGTGCATTACAGAGATCAGGTGGTGGAATCTATAATTAAAGTGTATGTAGTTCAGGTAGTCTCATAGCATGAATAGCGTGAAAACTTTTGCTCAAATAGACTTTCTGGGGGCTTGGCGAATACACAAAACACTCTTAACATCTTCATTCAAGAGCAGAAGCAATAAAAATCAGCCCATTAAATACATACACCTTGGGATAATCCCACCTGTATATTATACTCACTTAGATAGCTGCTCGAAAACTGCTATATAATGTTGAAAGGCTGAAATTTCAGCATACAAACTTAAAACGTAGAGGGCCCCAAATTTAGAATACCGCGTTCCTCCGAATCCGCGTAAGTTGAGAACTGCGTAGCTCGAGAACGGACTGTACTCGTGTTTATGTATTTTAGAAAATATGGTATGTTTATGGTCGCGGAATAACGTAACGTGACGATCATTTATAAATAAATTTCCATTCCAATCTCCGCACATGATTATTTGATAATTTTCTCGAAAAAAAACACAGGCAATAAGTTTTTACTCTTGATCTTATTTGACGCGACAATCGCAGGCAGTGTAGGCCTGCAGTCACCTTTTTTAAGTAGTACGGGTTGACGACTACCACGCGGCTACGAGACCGGCTCTACAAAACGGCATAGTTGTTAGTCAGTCGTACACAGCAATTTTTCGAATTATTATTTTTTTTTAATGAAACGGTTCAGTAGTATAACATTTTACTGGTTTTCAGCTTAAATGCCATGTTTTGACTGATTTTCAGTAAAACAATTTACTACATGAATTTGGGTAATACACATTTTTCAGAAAATTTTAAAGTAGGTGTCAAATTTGTCGTTTCACTGAATAGCAGTAAAACAAATTACTGAAATTCCAGCAGTTCATTCAATCATTTCGACCTATCAGTCAGAACATCACAACAAAACAACGCGGTATCCTCTTGCTCATGAAAATTCACGACCAAGTGATTGACCAAGAGTTGGTTGCACACAATGTCACCAAGCATGCGATGGTCGCAACAACTGTTTGAGCCTCAAACTGGCTTATTTTTTTATTAAAAAAGTATAGCAGAAAAATTCGAGCAAATGGTAAAATAAATTCTAGAATCATGAAGACATTTTCCATTTTTAATAGGTAGATTATCAAAATTATTACCAGCTCATTTATAATCTTGCAATCAATTATTACATTTTTCATACAAATAATATAGATAAGAATCTCCTGCATAACGAATATGGTACTGGAACGGATTAAACTATTTGTGTAAGGTTTCACTGCGTTTTATTTGGGGGACCTTTTCTATCACAGCACCAGCTTTCCAAATCTATCCTTAAGTGAAGTGTTTTCAATTGTTCCATACCTCCACCGCATTTTATTATACCAACAATTTGTAATGTAATAAGTGGTAATAATTTTTGAGGTGTCTTTGTTTGCCACCACTATAGGAACACATAATCGCAATAATCTTCCTCCGTATGGTGCGCGGTGCCGTCTTCTAGGTCTTGAACCTCTTTCGGTTAGAAGACGCAATGCACAGTGCTCTTTCATCGCTGGTTTGCTAAATGGCTCTATCAACTCATCGCCTTTGTTGCATCGAGTCGATATCTATGCACCATCCCGAACACTTAGGTCTAGAGAGTTTTTCCGCATGTTGGCTGTTTTCAACACTGTTTCGGATTGCTTCGATTTGAACATCTCAACTCAGTGCTTCAAGGAACGTCTCCGGCTTCTGCCCTGGCCGCAGTGAATTGCGATACAAATCTTGATTTTGTTATGTAATTTGTTGGTGTACTTATCTTAATTAGACAATACGGCCCGTTGAAGATTAACCAATAAATAATAATAATTAGTACTCATTTATGATTGTAATTACTTTCAATAAGTGGTATAAATTAACTATATCAATAAAAAAACCGTAAAATAAAACACTTTTCGTAACGCTGATCTGACGGAAAGCTGCAAAGATAATGATAGTTGTAAGATAATGCAAAGGTTTGACAAAATCCATCATTCAGTTGGAAATGTCAAACAAGAGACAAGTCAAGATATAAAACAAGCATCATAATTCCAAATCTCTGTTTTTGACACTTTTTCTCAAGCGATCTAGTCACATAATTGGTTGTTTTATTCATTCTTGACTTAGTAAATCTTCACTATTTCCAAGGATAACTTTAAGTTCACGTTCACCAACTTTTGTAGACCTTATTCTTAATTTTCTTCTTTTCTGATGATCTCTCTTTTTCTGCCGCCACAGGCTTCTATTAAAAAGCATTCTAAACTTACTAGCAGCACTTCTCCTTATCCCTATCAAATGTTCTGAATAATTATCACACATGTAAAATTATTTTACATTATGATGGCAGAACATGATTAAGACATCATTTATGGAGATGATACGCATAGCAAACAAACTCTCGTTACCAAACTTGTTTCTACAGGGTAAATGTACCAATATTGGTGCAATTTGTAGTGATACAGATGTGCATTAATGGATTTAAAGTATCATGAAAGTACATTTATGAATAAATTGGAATATGATAAAATGCAATATGTTTAATCTGCGCGATCACAACCATTTTTATCATGAAACACAACATATTTACGAAAAATACATATTTTTGTGATCGCTTCGTTGTACCTATAATGGTGGTATGGTTCTTATAGTCGTCGTATTGTGTTCCTATAGTGGTGGTAAACAAAGATACATCAAAAACAGTGTATAATTTTCTCATTTCTGTTGCTTATTTTAGTGAAAACAGTACGACATTTAATATCCTCGAACAAAATCTAAAATGACCTGTTTTTATTAATTTCATAACTATAACCACTATAGGAACATACCTGTTTTGTGTACCTATAATGACACTATGCTAAAAAAAAACTCTCAAAAATACAAAATATAAATAAAAGACAATGAATTTTAGTAAATCAATAACAATTCATAGCAGTTATGTTGAAAAATAAAACTAGTAATCCATTGTTATGCGGTCATTGAAAACGTTAACAAAAATATGAGTTTCGTTATGAAATCGTATGCATTTTGAAAAAATGTTGCTAACTTTCACAAAATAATTGATTTTTCGGTCATAAGTTAACGGATTCACCCCATTTAACTTTTAATCCCATCTTGAAAGACCATATAACATTTCACACTAACATAAATAACTTAATTACATTGAAATTGTCGTATGGTACGCATTTTAGTACAATACCGCCACTATTGGTACTACCACTACTATAGGTACGTTCACCCTAATCATGTTTTATAGTGTTACTGCTCAAGCCTAATGTTGGCGCTGTAGAATGTTTATATACAAGATGCTCTCCTTCAAAGCCTTTCAGTTTGTTGAAAACCACACGTATGTTGTTTTTATTTTCAGGTTTCTACAAACATTTATTAGCTTTTCAGCTTTCTCGTCCTCTTCAATGGCCCACGCTTCATTGTACTATCTGATCCTGCTGTTTTTACTGACATCAAACGCCTGCGGAAATGACTGCATCGTTTCAAATCCGTCTAGCGTGCAATCCAAAATTGAATGTTTCTATTTTGACATTTACACGGACTTAATGAGGGTTACATGTTCCAATAAGCCCGACTATAAGCTGCTTCAGCACACTCCAAAACTAGAGCGCTTTACTTTCAAAGAGCTGGTTTATCAAAACTGCTCACTCCCGATCGGCAATGAGTCACTTGTGGAGCTGCTTTCGGCCTTTCTCGATCGCACTCAGCTATCATATACTCGTAAAATGTCCTTGATAGACAATACAAAACATTCCAAGAATATCACATTGGATCCTCAGCTATTTGCTGGACTTCAAAAACTACACACTCTTATCATACAAAATCTTGCTGACATCTCGTTTGACAATCCTCTGCTGTTCAGACACCTGTCCAAGCTAAGGAAACTCCATTTTTACGGAAGGAATCGTGTTTCTGGAAAATTTGTATATCAACTCAAGCAACTCTCACATCTTTACATACAGAATTCTGACATGGAGATACTACCAAAAGAGCTAGTTTCTAACCTGCCTAAACTTAAGACTCTGTACCTCGACAAAAATAAACTCAATCATGTTAGTCAGTTTACCACGCTACCGAATCTTATGTATCTAAACATCAGTTCTAACCAACTAGTGAAACTACAAGAAGACGTGTTCAGCACGCTGCCGAAACTCAAGATACTTGACCTGTCGTCAAATAAACTAACGAGACTTCCCACCGATTTGTTATCGGAAAACAACCACCTGGAAGTCTTTAAGGCAGATAATCAGAAATGTTCGGAACTTGTACTAGAAACACAATTGTTCGCTTATCTACGATTTTTTAAGGAAGTGTCTTTATCCAACTGTAAAATAATCGCACTACCGGAAGGACTTTTTGAAGATTGTTTCAAACTAAGCAGAGTTGACCTTAGCCACAACAAATTACAAAGCCTTCCGGAGGATCTGTTTCGAAATTTGGAAAACTTGCAAGAGCTTTATTTACAAAACAACGTGTTGACGAACCCGCTACCAGACACCTTACTGCGTGATGCAATTAATTTGTGCATTCTTCACCTTGGACAAAACAATATAAAATCGTTGAATAAGTAAGAGCAAGTCATAATACTTTGTCAAGAATATGTCGAATGACATTCATTACATTTAAATCTTCTCTTTCAGTCATCTACTGGAATCCAATGAAAAATTAAAAGAGTTACATCTTGACAATAACCAGCTGTATATGATCGATCTGGAAGCATTCAAATCACAGACAAAGTCTCTAATCAGCCTCAATCTCAGTCACAATCGACTGACACTGCACGAGAATAGCAAAAATGGATTTTACAGCAATCGGAAGATTAACAGCACATCGTGGGCGCTTTTCAGCCATTTAAACAAAATGCAATATCTGGACCTCTCACACAATGTAATCGTAAACATATCTGATCACTTTAAAAAATATTGGAGAAACCTTAAATTTCTAAATCTATCGCACAACTTTATCACACACGTCAGCTATACAGATTTTCCATTTCTGTCGACCAAGATTAACCTGGTCAATTTGGAGTCAAACAAGATTACACATCCCGATTTCGACCCCAGCCGCATTGAACCACTCCTTCGCTTACCCAACGAAATACTTCTCGCTAATAATCCACTCAACTGTGACTGTAATGCCTCGATACTAGTAACATATCTACAGGTGCATTTGAATGCCAGTAAATCAACCCCACTAAAGGGACTTCAATGCGCTCAGCCACCCGCGCTGTCTGGACGTCAACCGCAAACACTGCGCGCGGAGGATCTGCTTTGTGAAATTGATGCTGCCGTTGATTTCTGTCCCATCGAGTGCAAATGCTACAAACGGCCCGTTGATCAGGCGGCCATAATCAACTGTACCACTGCTAATCTAACCCGAGTGCCCGTCATCAAAAGCCCCTCGATCATCAATTGTACTTTCATTGAGCTGCATCTGGAACAGAATAAGGTAAATGCCCTATCCAACGAGGGTGATGGATGGAATACCGTTCGCCGGCTTTACATCTCAAACAACAGCTTCACCATCCTGCCTGGAGATAGTCTGCCCGTACAGCTCGAGCTTCTCGATGTCTCTGGCAATCAATTGACCGAGGTCGACGCAGCCTTACTACTCAAGCTGAATCATACCGCTCTCCGAAACATCAGCCTGTCAGCGAATCCTTGGGATTGCCACTGTGAAAATCCACTGCTTGCGTTCGCCGTCGATAATGCAGCACGCATTACAGACTTCTCCACCCTCCAGTGCTCCGACGGTCAACCGATCAACTCGGCTACACTGAACGAGCTGTGTGCTTGGACGACAACGCTCAGTTTCTATATCAGTTTGGCAGTGTCACTGTTACTTGTTGTAGGCTTACTCGCCATCTGGTTGTACATTAAATACAGCCTGGAGATCAAAGTGTGGCTCTTCAAGCATAATTTGCTACAGTGGTTGGCCACAGAGGAGCAAATCGATATGCATAAGCGATACGATGCATTTATTTCGTACTCGCACAAGGATGAGGCGTTCGTCACAGACCAGCTGTTACCGAGGCTTGAGAGCGAAGAGCTCAACTTCAAAATCTGCTGGCACGTGCGTGACTTTATGCCGGGCGAGATGATTGCCTCGCAGGTTCGCTACGAGGGGCATTGTATATTCTATTATTTCTACTAGTTTATTATTTACTTCTTTATGTGCTTCTTCTAGATTACGAAAGCGGTCGAGGATTCACGACGCACCATTATCATCCTCTCGCTCAACTACCTCGAGTCTGTGTGGGGTAAGATGGAGTTTAACACTGCGTACTTACAGTCGTTGGAGGACAAGCGCAACCGCGTCATTCCCATCATCTACCAGGATATTGGCGATATCGATCAGCTCGACCCAGAGCTCCAAGCGTATCTCAAGACCAACACTTACGTCCGCTGGGATGATCCGTGGTTCTGGGATAAGCTACACTACGCCATGCCCCACAATCGTCACCCAAAGCACGAGCAGCCAACCTGCAACATTTCCATGTCATCTTTAAACAAGAAAAACTAATTGCTTGCCGCATTACCGATTATGTCACACAAGGACAACACCGTATCACAGTCACAGCTAACCAGGAAATATAATTCAACAGACCGCTAGGATACTAAATAATTCCCATTGTAATTTGAGCCACCTGTAAGAGCAAAAATAGGCACAGTGTTTTGAAAAAAATAGGAATATTGCCACAAGATGCTCTAAAATCCGGGTCTAAGTATCGATCAAAAGACAAATGTCATTTAAATAGAAAAGAAATCAACAAATTGCTTTTATACTATCAGCAGTGTTTCATTATACTATTCAGTCAATCGCAGTGTCTAGCGTACGTAAACAAAGTAAAATTAAAAACGTATCATGAAAGAGGTATATTTTTCAGTAAATACAGCTCAACAATCATTTAATCGTATACTTACAAACCATTTTGAATTAATAGATTCAATGCATTCCATTTGATTCCCCGCTTTGTTGATGGTGAAAAAATAGTGGTCAGCGGGGAATCACTAGGAATTGTACTTAATGCATTATTTTAATATGTTTTACATTCTAAATAGTTGGAGAATTGAATTTCCTTTCTTTTGGTGTACAATATGAATTATATTCTGATATAATCCTACTGATATATCCGATGAAATATAGCAAAAAAAAAAAAACAAATTATACGTTCACTTTCACGGAAGGTCTAAGAACCTTTGCAAGCGGTATTTCATAAATCCCTTCCCCACTTCACTGTTAATACATAACTTTAATTTACAAATTACAAGCACGAAATATAATGGCAATGAAACATACATATCACTCCAATATTGAAAATAAAAAAAGAAATAAGTCTGTCAAATAACGTTAAAAATATTCAATAAAGTATATTTTAACCACACATGTAATTCCATGCAATTCACATGGAACCCCTCATAACAAGTACCCTTTATAACGAGCACACATCAATGTTCAACAAATACCTCTTAGAACCAGCAAAATCTCACAAAACAAGCAATATCATTTGTGTTCCTGGCGCATTTTTTGGTGCCGATGTAAAATCAAGATCAAGATTGGTAAACGATGACCATATCTTTAATTTTGATTATCGCTCTGGCAAATAAGAGCTACGATACTAATTTATTATTTAAAATTAGCTATTGACAGGAGGAAAGTGTCGTATAATTGTGTGAGGCACAAGTTTTACGTTGCTTTCTTCTCTACTATATCCTCTTGGAAACAACGTTTCCAAAAAAAACTGAATTTTCCTAAAATAACGCCACACAAAATTTGCTATCGTTTTTCGCAAAATATTTAAGCAAATGAATTTAAAACGAATTGGACACCATTATCTTCCTATAAAAGAAAATAATACAGTCGCACAAACTAAATTTTGACGCTTTCTACACGGTTTATCACACACAAATCCACAATTTCGTGTATCTCGAGCACCATTAGAGCAGACCACGATAAAAAAATTAAAACAAATGTCACTTAGGAAGTGTCGCGGGAAATTGTTTGGGTCGTTTAGAAGCAATGTAAAGGAAACATCTTGTTTCCAATCAGCAGCTACCAACGGCTACTTGATCCGATAAAAATGATTTTTTTTACATTTCTAGTCAGACTTGAATGCTAGGCGAATCCCCAACGAACATAAACTCTAGTCAAGCATTTCGAGATGATTATTTACAATGGTATCAGAAAATGCTCTAAAACATAAAATAACCAAGCTCGATCGATGAATCGATGAATATTTCAATTACAAATGAAGTAAGAGAAATTTTGGCTAGTGCCCTGAGAAATTATTTATTTAGTTTTTTTTTACTTTAAAGTTAAATGCACTTTCGTGTGTAGTATTATTCTGTATGACTCTTGAAGCGCCAATTTTTTTTTATAACGGAGACTATTGATTTGACGCCCCACAAGGCCCGGCGCCCTTGGCGACCACCAGCCTCACCAATACCACACTACGGGCATTACAATGAGCTATAAACAAACGGATTCTAAATGACCAGTGCTGTATTTTTTCTTCCATTTCTTTCTAATTCAAAAAGTAATCGAGGAATCACGACGCGCCTTTATCATCCTCTCGCTCAACAACTTCGAGTCTGTGTGGGGTCAGATGGAATTTAACACTGCGTACTTACATTCGTTGGAGGACAAGCGCAACCGCCATCTCATCATCTACCAGGATCGATCAGCTCGATCCGAAGCTCCGGGCGAATCTCAAAACCAACACGTACGTCCGCTAGGACGATCCGTGGTTCTGGGACACGCTGTACTACGCCATGCGTCGTCCAAAATACGAACAGGCAACCGAACACATTCCCATGACGTCTTTAATGAAGCACCACGTGTTGCGTGATAGCAACAGTCTCGATGATGTCACCCATGGACAAACTGACATCACAGTCCCCTCAAGAATGCACCATGCATATCTCCAAAGATGATACAAACTAGTCCGAATCCTCCAGACTAGGCCCTGCAACAATTTTTGCCTGTTGCACTCAGTAAGATAGTCAGTAAGAGTCTAACTATCCATCCGAACCACCGAAGAGCAGGTCCAACTATACTACTGTATGACATAAAATTAATCATTTTTGAGCCTGTGTTATGCAGTTCGAGAACAAATATAGTTGTTTCGCTAGATGTTATTGAAGAATAATATGTTGTTATGGTCAAACGTTTTCTCCATTTACAAGTATGTAAATAGTTTGCGGGTTGCAATTATAATTATTTCTTTCATGTAGTACATGTTTATAATCATGTATTTTCACAACAACATTCGCACCTGTTTCGTTCACTAACAAGTTAACAGTGGCAATAAAGCTCTGTTCCTGTATAATCGAGTTACTTAATACAGACAGTAAAATAAACAATTTTATTTATTCAGAGGGACGGCTTTGCCGGATTGCTTAAAATAAACAATTTTTAACACATACAAATAAATAACATCATAAGAACAGTATTTAATTGAAATTTTAATAACTAACTACAAAAAAGGAATTGTAATGTACAGAAGAATGCAAAGACTTATCGTTCGACGATTAGATTCCGTACAACCGATATATCGTCTTATCTAACTATTTCCTCCAGTACTTTGCAATTGGTAAAGGTCGTTTATTACTTTTGTCGGTTGTTTTTCAATTCATACCCAATTATAACGGAAGAAAACTGAATTAGGAAAAAAACATGCAAATTAAAGATTTGTTTTTCCTAACTCATAAGCGCTATGTGGTTGCCGTAATAATCAACTATAAAACCTCAATCTACAATATCTGTTACAAAGTTTCATCGGCCCTTCTTGCTCACAAATCATCTAATCTGGGAAACCCCTACTGATAATAAACAAAGACAATCATAACATTTCTCAAGCAAGCAATTCGGTATTTCCATTGCATCTTAAGTAGCAAAACCATATTACTACAGCTCTTTGGTTGATTGAAGGAGTGTATTCATTTTGATCACGGCTTTTTCAGAGTTTTGAACTAAAAACTCCAATTATTTAAAAGATGGGAAAGAAAGTGTGTAAATGAACATCTAGTATAAAAAATATCTGCAGTCGACTATCAGTTTATGTTAAATTACAGTTATATGTTTTATTCCCGAGAAATAATGCTAAATTTACCTGTAATGCTGCAATTTGTAGTGCTGCTTACATGTTTTAGTACATTAAAATTAAAGAAGGGAAATATACGCATACTTCAAGAAATTTATATTGTAGCATGTTTTGTCTTCCTGAACACAGAAAATTTAAGAAAAAACAGTTTTCTCTGCTTTGGTTGCAATATGGCTAATCTTCTTCTTATTCTATGGCACACAACCGTTATCGGTCAAGACCGTTGTCGGTATAAGTTGACAATTGTTTCACGAATCACGGCTATTTTGATTTGAATGATTTGCGGTTTGATTTGAATAATGAAGATTAATTACTGATGTAATATCGAATTTCTGACGATATACTCATCAAACTTCATTATTTGGATTGACGAAAATATTAACTGTGGCTTTAGCTTTATATAATAAACGCAGTGCAGATATAAACATCAAACGTCTATTTTTCACTCATTTTTCATATTTTCCATTTCTTTTTATGAAATATTAACATGAAATCAGTTTAGGTGACGGCTTAGGTTTAAGTTTTGGCTGATGAGATTTTATGATTACACGTATGTGTTTTTGTACCTATAATCGCACCATAAAAATAATGAGAAAAAATTATAAAATGATGCCAAAACACAATGGATTTGGGTAAATCAACTATGATTAATGATGGTTGTTGTAGAAAAAAACTTAAAACAAAAAACAAATGAAATTATTCTCTTTGCTTAGGAGGCCCAAAGCAATCCTGACGAATGTTGACACATATTTAAAAAAGGTTATGGCATGTGTGCTGCCTGTTCATTGAAAATCTAGTATAAAATATGAAAATCTGTTATATTTCAAAATCTGTTATAGGCATTATTGGTGGCATAATAGGTTAAGAAATAGGCAAAAAACCACACAATGAGCCACAATGTTATACAGGTCAAAAATTAAGGCTCAAATCTATAATAACATTGGTTTTTCCAAATTGACCGGTAAAGTACGACCGTATAGGTAGCGGATCAGTAAAACTACCCGTTTGGGAAGCGACAGACATTGGAATGTGATACGTACCTACTGTTTTGGTTTGTAATACTGGCACGTGATTTTTTCCCGCCGACAAACGTGATTAGCGATACAAATCTGAGCCGTGATTGCTTGTCTTTGTTTTAGCAAATGTAACTTTATTCTCTATACTTCCAGGAAAATGTGGCAGCGCTAGTTGAATGCCACCGTTTGTTTGACACGTATTTAAGCTATCTCGTATAGCATCCAATAAACTGCACCCGACCCGACTACTATACAGTGTGTTCAGTAAATCAATACCCCTTTTTGTTCGCTAGAAACATACACACATATAAACATAAAACCCAATACAAAGCAGGAGTTACAGGCGCCCTACCAAGCGCGAGAGAGGGCGCAACACGATGCGATATGCTCACGGATTCGCTGTGCCCTCCCTCGTCAGTACGCTCTCAGTAGCTCGCGGCAACGGACGCAGTTTCGCGGGCTAGTTGACGCAGGGCTGACGCACCACCGAAGTTTATACCCTTAGGTTTTGTTTGTGTGCGTGAAGCAACAGTCGCGATCGTTCGATAGAAAGGGTAGACGGGTTTTGTTGTTTACACGCATTTCGCGGCCACAGACACAATAGACACTACCTGCGGATCGATCGCCTAGCGCGCACGCACACGCACACCCATACACATGCATCGCGTGCACGTGTCAAGGTGTTTGTGTGCAGCAAAACAGTCATCTGGGAAAGCCCCGAAAGCACGTAATTGGCACGGTGGCTAACCGCGTTGGGGAAAGGCACACGCAGAACAAAAACAAGTCGAGGCCTATTCGCGCGTTGAGCAGAGGCAGACCGGACCACGGGAACCCATTACGTCGTGCGAAGTAGTACGGCTACACCACCACGCAGCCTCCGGACAGGTAAGTCGTGTAAATGCCGCAGTGTTGTGCATTAAACTAAATTTGTAAGGTAAAATCAGCGCTTGCCAAAGTTCATCCCGGCAGCGTATGCCACATTAATTCAATCTATATAGTTTTACGCATCTCGTCGCTCTTCTAACGTACGACGCCATCAGTGAAACCGGTTACCATTCGACGTACCCCACAGACGATAAGCGACGTCCGCGATCGTCCCAATGTGGTTAAGCGTGTGTGTTCGTGTGTTTATGTGTTGCTGTGCGTCAAGTGAATGCAGCCTCTCTTCTTCTCGCTCGCCGACTCTACGCCATATCTCGGATCTTTGATCACTCGACTCACCAACAGCCAACACACACTGAACCACGGATCCTAACGTACTGACTTTTTCCCGCTGTACTATTGCAGAGCGATAGAGTCATTATCGCCATCTTCGATTTCTTGATCGACAAGATCGCGTTACGGAATGAACAATTTTGCACTGCTGCCGAAAGAATAACAGCCATGTTTTAAAAAGTCAGCAGTTTCCGTTTCCATTTGCAGCTTTCAAACCACACGTCATTCAACCTAGTACGTTCCTCAAAAAGCATCCATGGATTGCCGATGCTACTGATAGGCTGCATTAATTTTAGAACCCATTCTCATCTATGCAATCGTTTACAAATGTCCATTTATGCATATGATTTGTGTGTGCTTGTTGGGACCGACCATGACTACTGACATTGTCTCATTACATCGACTACAGTATAGAATCACTACCACTACTACAGAATGACGACAATGCCAGAATGGTTGGCAAATATATTCATATACAAAGGAAACATACCCGTCAACCTAGTTTGCATCTAATCGTAAACCCGATCAGCAACATTATCGCTAACACCTAATACCTGTTATTCCTGTGTTATTCTTTTCAGGATCAGGGAGAAACAATATACACTCAACATCAACTCTACCATCCACCCCGCCATCCTCCTCGATGGGTTCCGTCTGGGTGTGCTGTCTGAGCCTGGTGGTCTTACTGACGGCACAAGCCAGCGGCAATGACTGCACCGTTGAAAAGCACTCTGACTTGGTATCGAAAGCGAAATGTCCAGGATTCAACGTTCAACTTACACTGCACACAAACCCTCGCCAGCTGGAGGTAACCTGTTCCGACAAACCCGATTTTCAACTGCTTGAAAACCTCCAAAACCTACCCAACCTCAAGTTTGAAGAGCTGGCTTATCAAAACTGCCCACTCCCGGTAGGCAATCAGTCGCTCGTAGAACTGCTCTCGGCCTTTCTCGATCGCACCCAACTTTCCTCGATCCGCAGGCTATTCTTCGTCGACAATGCGAAGCTTTCGGACCAGGTCACGCTCGATCCGCAACTATTTGCCGATCTGCCCAAACTGCAGGTGCTGTCGATGAAAAATTCCTCCCGCATGCCGCTCGACAATCCGCAACTGTTCAAGTACTTGCAGAGCCTAACGTGGATCGATCTGCGAGAAGGCGACGGTGGCAGTCGCAACTCAAAAGTGTTGCTTCACCCACTGACTCAGTTGACCACGCTCGAGCTGACGGAAAATGAGCTCACCACACTACCAACTGAGCTGATCACCGATTTGCCCAACCTCGGATCACTAACGTTGTACCATAATAAGTTGGAGCGTATCGAACAGTTTGCTGACCTCCCGAATCTCACTTCACTTGATCTAACGTATAACGAGCTGGTTACCCTGCAAGAGGACGTGTTCGATAAGCTGCCGAACCTTACACAACTGTTCCTTAATTCGAACAAGCTCACAAGCCTACCTTCCGGGTTGCTCAAGCGTAACACCAAGCTTATAGTGTTTCGGGCAGACAACCAGCATGGCTCCGGGCTTGTACTGGGAGATGAACTGTTCGCAGGACTAACGATGCTTGAGGACGTCTCTGTATCAAACTGTAAATTGACAACGCTGCCGGAAGGACTCTTTACCGCGGCTAGCAAGTTAACCAAACTCGACCTCAGCGACAACAAGCTTCAAAGCCTTCCGGAAAATTTATTGCGTGATTCGTCCATCTTGAAGGAGCTCTATTTACAGAACAACGAGTTAATGCACAAGTTGCCAGACACCCTGCTGCAGAGTAACAATAATCTACGCATTCTCAACCTTGGTCATAACAAACTAACAACATTGAGCAAGTAAGATCAAGTCACATGTTGTTGTATTCGAATTTGTTTACAATATTTGTCCTTTTATCTTTTTGCAGATATCTACTGGATTCTAAACGCTCTTTGGAAGAGCTGCATCTTGAATATAACCAGCTCTATATGATCGATAGGGATGCGTTCATATCTCAGGCACAGTCACTAAAAATGCTCAATCTTAGCCACAACCAAGTGGCACTGCATGAAAATGGTACAGATGTATTTTACCTCGACGGTAAAACATATTATATATCCCAGACACCGTTCCACATCCTGGCACAATTGACCGACCTGGACCTTTCGTACAACGCCATTATCAAAATATTTGGAGACTTTAAAGGCTTCATGGAAAACCTTCAATCTCTAGACCTGTCCCATAACTTAATCATGAACATTAGCGATACGGATTTTTCATTTCTGTCGCCTAAAATTGAAAAGGTCAATTTGGAATCAAACCGAATTACCATGTTCATTTTCAATGACAGTAAAAAATCTACCTTCAGTAATAGATCTATAAATACTCCAAGACAAATCCTTCTTGCAGATAATTCACTCAACTGTGACTGTATTTCCTCGTCGCTAGTAACTTATCTTCAAGATCAATTGAATGCCGGTAAATTCTTCCCGCTAAAGGGACTTCATTGCGCTCAGCCATCCGAGCTGCTTGGACGTAAACCGCAAGACCTGTCCCTCGAGGATCTGCTATGTAAAATTGATGTATCCTCTGGTTTCTGTCCGACCGAGTGCAAATGCTACAAACGAGCCCTAGATCAGGGTGCTATTGTAAACTGCACCGCTGCTAATCTAACCCGAGTGCCCGTCATCAAAAGCCCCTCGATCATCGGCCGAAATATGATCGAGCTGTATCTGGAACAGAATACGATAAAGGAGCTATCCAACGAGGGTGAAGGGTGGAATACCATTCGCCGACTTAACATAGCAAACAACAGCTTCACCACTCTGCCTGGAGATAGTTTGCCCGTACAGCTCGAGCTTCTCGATGTCTCTGGCAATCAATTGACCGAGGTCGACGCAGCCTTCATACTCAAGCTGAATCATACCGCTCTCCGAAACATCAGCCTGTCGGCGAATCCTTGGGATTGCCACTGTGAAAATCCACTGCTTGCGTTTGCCGTCGATAATGCAGCACGCATTACTGGCTACTCTACCCTCCAGTGCTCCGACGGTCAACCGATCAACTCGGCTACACTGAACGATCTATGTGCTTGGGCGACAACGCTTAAATTTATATCAGCGCGGCAGTTTCACTGGTACTTGCAGCCTGCTTACTCGCCATCTGGTTGTACATGAAATATAGCCTGGAGATCAAAGTGTGGCTCTTCAAGCATAACTTGCTGCAGTGGTTGGTCACGGAGGAGCAAATCGATATGGATAAGCGATACGATGCATTCATTTCGTACTCGCACAAGGATGAGGAGTTCGTCACAGACCAGCTGTTACCGAGGCTTGAGAGTGAAGAGCTCAACTTCAAAATCTGCTGGCACGTACGTGACTTTATGCCGGGCGAGATGATTGCCACCCAGGTTAGTGACAAACTGCGTTTTCTATTCATCTATAATTATAATATTAATTAATTCAATTCTTCTTCCAGATAACGAAAGCGGTCGAGGATTCACGACGCACCATTATCATCCTCTCGCTCAACTACCTCGAGTCTGTGTGGGGTCAGATGGAGTTTAACACTGCGTACTTACAGTCGTTGGAGGACAAGCGCAACCGAGTCATTCCCATCATCTACCAGGATATTGGCGATATCGATCAGCTCGATCCGGAGCTCCGGGCGTACCTCAAAACCAACACTTACGTCCGCTGGGACGATCCGTGGTTCTGGGACAAGCTGCACTACGCCATGCCCCACAAGCGCCGGCCGAAGGGTGTGCAGGCAACCGACAACATGCGCATGGCGTCCGTGGACAAACTAAATCTACTGAAAGCACCGGCCACCATGACACCGGCGTCGTCCGAAACCACACCGCCTATCGAACATGCCGTGGCCGAAAAGGGCATTGCGAACGGCGGTCCACTAGGTTGCTATGGTGACCCTTCTAAACCTTCTACGATGCCGCCATTCATCATCAGCAATGGCATGTCCAACTAGTGCTTACTTTACCCTATTTTGAAGGGTGTTGCGTCCAATCAACAAAAGAACATTACTTTTGTGCAGCTAATTTACGGCATCTTTACCTCTTACAACTTGACTAGCATACAGCAAAATGATATTGGACGGAGACAAAATCTCATTATGAAATGTGGAGGACTAATGATTTTTTTTTTGTAAATAGGTGCTATAACTCACAACCCTGTTGGCATCTAAAAACTAGTGAAAACCTTTTTTTACTTAATCTTTATACTTTTTTAGTCATAAAAGAAATCCCAAGAGACGGAATTGTCTCGATAAGTAAGGAATCCGGAAAATGTATATCCTAAAAGATGAGATTTGTTGTAAAGTTGAAGAATTTGTTTTCCAGAGAAACATTGGCATTATTGGTTCGTTTCGAGTATGGAAAACGTTGTTTTGTAATAATGTGTACAATAAAAAGTTACAAATATACAATTTTGCCCCATTAAAAAATAATAATGAGAAATCCACGTACAGACAAAACAATTTTCATCACCGATCAGGTACTTACCGCTGCACGATCTAATGAGCTGTCTGGAGCACATACGACGGTTACGTTGAAGGTTTTTACGCCTAAAAAAGACCCCAAATCATTAGAACAAACGAACAAACACACGTAAGACCTTTAGTGAGTGAGTTAAAACCTACCGTTAGTGTGGCTACAGTTGACCGCGTCTGGCACCGTATAGTGCAGGTTAAGAGCTCCGGCCCTATAGTCCACGCTAGGCGTGGGCCGTTTGTCGCACGGCGAGAGATCCTCCAGCACGCCATCCAAACGTATCCAGCTGCCGGTTGCGGCATTGTGGACGCTGCAGTTGCTCTGCTCGAACGGTACCGCCCGCTCTGGTGGACAAATGACGGCCGTTGCCCAATCGAACCGATAGTGGCAGCCGTGCTCGATCTCGAGCAGTACCGGCGTACCACGGCCAGCCGTCGGCTGACAGCGAAACTCCACCGTGGTCGAAAGGTTCGTGACCGGATCCTGCGGGCACGGATCGCCCCGCAGGTACTTCATCAGCACGGTGTCGCCCGCCACCACGAGCGACACGTCCGGAAAGCCGAGCGTCGTTTCGTTGCGTGCCGTGACGCCGTCGAATGTTGCCTCGCATGCGGCCGCCCCGCCCCGGCAGCTCAACCCATACTGCGGCACGAGCGGGCGGCAGACGTTGAGGAAGTAGCGGCGACCGTGCGCCTCTCCGCCCCGTGCCTCGTAGTTCCGCGTCGAGTCGATGAGCGGCGTAAGGTCGACGTACTGATCGATGGTCGATTCGTTGTACGCGCCGCAGGCCATCAGGGCCGGTTCGCACACCAGCACCGTCTCGAAGTGCACCACCAGCTGGCAGTCGCCGTTCTCCACGACGGTCGGCGGCACGACCGCACCGGTGCGGCCACCCTCCACCGGGTCCGTTTCGCAGATAAACTCGAGCCGCGTCTCCCAGCGCCGGCCGCTGGTCGCGTCGCACACGGCGCCCGAACGATACAGCAGGTAGGGGGCACCGGTCGTTTCGTACTGCAGCTCGGACGCGATCGCTCCCAGTCCGACGGACTGCTTGGCGCTCACCTCGCATGCGCCCGCATCGAGCGGACAGCGGCTAGCCGCCGGTATGTGGCACACGCCCAGCTCGTACGTCCGATTGTCCCGCGAGATCAACGTGTAGGTGCGGTTCGCCAGCAAGCTTAAATCGTACTGCGTGCCGGTGATCGGATTCGTCACCGAGCAGGGCCGCGTGTCCCGGCAGGCGAGCGGCGTACGCCAGAGGAACTCGTGCGTACAGTTCCCCTTCAGTCCACGATACACCGGCACCGTCTCGAGCCCGTCCTCCCGGCCGCACTCAAACACAATCAGCGAGTTCGGGCAACCGGTTGCGGACTTGGAGCGCATCTCCATCACCAGCCGACCGGTGGACGCGTCCACTTTCGGGTCCGCCACCGCCTGGCCGTAGTCCCGGTACTCGGTTCCATTCACCCGGCACACGCCCGTCCCCGGCGGGCACATGGTCAGGTGACCGTAGCGCACCGGTTTGCACACGGACAGCACAAACCGGGACCCATCAGGGAGCGGTATCTCGTGGTTCGCACCGGCCAGTGGTAGCAGATTGAACGCGTGCCGATCGGTACCGTCCCGCACCGTGCACCGGTTGTTCGCGAGCCCGGTCGGCAGCGGCTGGCAGGCGAGCGGCGTATCCCAGAAGATGAAGTACCGGCACTGGTCGGGCGTGTGCGGGATGACACGCAAATCCTCCGGCGTACGCTCGTAGCTGCACAGCAGTATGATGTCCAGCGTGTAGTGGCTGCCGTTGCCGCACGGCTCGCCGGTGAAGGAAAACTGGAACCGGCCGTCGTTCAGCTGCAGGTGCGGCTCGTACCCGAGCGTTATCTTGCGACCGGCGCGCATCAGGTAGGCGCGCGGCTCGGTACGGTTCACCGGCTGGCGCTCGTCGTCGCACACGTTAAAGAAGAACCGCTCGCCACTCTCCTCGGACGTCACGTGATGGTTCAGGTCCGAGCTGAGCGCATTAAAATCAAACGTTACATTGTAGAGCGGATCCCGGACGATGCAATCGGTTCCATTCACCAGCTGCCAACGGATAGAGGGAGAAGAGAAATTGCATTTTGAAAAGCGGCATTAAAGGCATTATTAAAGGAAGTTATGTTTGGGAGTTAAAAATTATAAAACGTTCTTCTTCTTCTTCTTCTTCTTCTTCTTGGCGGCGTAACGTCACGCGAGCCTCTGTACAGGCTTTCGAAACATAATTAGTTCCACGCAGCCGGATTCCTTGCTACGGGTGGACAGTCCATATGATTCTTGAACCAACCACGGGCATATTGTTAAGTCGTGCGAGCTGACGACTGTAGCAATGGGACCACCCGAAAAAAAACTCTCAAAATATAAGCTTTAGATATTGGATAGAATCTGCACTAGTGGTCGGCGCTCAGAATCGCCGACCTAACCGATTCCGATTCCGTGTTCGGGATCAATTCTGGAGCCGATTCCGATGCTGGAATAGGTTCCAATTCCGGAGTTGAATCCAAAGCCGATTTTGGAGTTGATTCAGGAGTCGATTCAGCAGTCAACTCCGGAGCCAAATCCAGAGTCAGTTCCGGAATCGATTCCGCGATCGGAATCAGCTCCGGAATCAGAATCGGCTTCGGAATCGGAATTGAACTGGGAAACGCTATTTGCCCCGGTAACGGAATAAGGATTGACTACAGAATGAGATTAGCTCCGGAATGAGAATCAGTTCCTGAATTTTAATAAGAAGTATCAGAGGCGAAATTAGTCCGATAATTTCCATGGATCGTTTACAAGTAAATTTTGATTATTTTTGGCTATCAATACTTAGCATCATTGGACCCAAACACCTATTCGTATGGAGATGCCGAAACCGATTCCGTTTCAAACCCGATTCTGATTTCGGAGCTGATTTTGATTCCGGAACCGATTCCAATTTCGGAACCAATTCCGAAGCTGATTCCGATTCCGGGCCGATTCCAATTTCAGAACCGATTCCGGAAATTGATTCCGGATCTACAATCCGGAATTGATTCCAGAAAACTTCGGAGCTAGCTGGAATCGATTCCGACAAAAACTTTATTTTTCCCATCACTACTCTGCACCCGCTGCCAATGAATAGTTCATCGATCTTGAGCGATGTTATTAAGCAAACATCGGCTTATTATGAGTGTTCGCTAAGATGCTAGAAATTGTAACGTGCTGCCTGAACATTCACACTCATCACGCGCCTAAGAACACACCACTAACAGGTGTTCGCGCGTTATTTGCGCGGCGCCTTTTGCGCGCTATCTGTGTCGTTGGTGTCAATTGGCCTCTCGCGAGGGGTGACACCGTGTCGGCGTTAATGCTTATCTGGCAAATACGATAGCCCTGTGCGATCTGTGAATGCAATCCCGCTGACTAAGCGCTACGGGGAACGAAATGACCGGCGTTGAACGTGAATCCATCAAGCCGATCCGGAAGCTTCAGTCCTAAAACGTAGAAAGCAGTTTCATAAAACAGTCCACGGCCGGGTGGTGGTTGCTTGGTACGAGGCTACGGCCAACAAGGTGTTACCATATCCAATGAGTCTTTTGCAGCCGCTTCCTGGCAAAGGCTTGTTGATGGTTGTTTTGAGACGTTGGACAACAGTTCCTGGGAGTGATGGGTTCACCTACCAGTTTTGATTGTGCTGTCGTTGCCATCAGCAGCTGCAGCAGCAGCACGGCCGTGCTGCCGATCGATTGCATGGCCGCTGTACGACGGCGGGACGATGCCATGCCGTTTGATTTCCACGTCGAATTTCCCACTTTCGCTTCCGCGCAAAAACGGAACACACACTTGTACGGATTCGCTGCTATTTGCTGCACAATTCGATGCTGTTCACACACACGCACGCAGATACCCGAATTGTTGATAGAGCGTTGGGTTTTTTGTGCACAATCCTTTTTTAGGTCAAAACTCAGAATAGATGCATTTCTTTATGCGCACCACCTTCCTGTGACACCTGCTTACACACTGGCTCTCGTTGTCATGGGGCAGAGAAATGCGTTCTGGTCGCCGATAAAGGTATTTTCTTATCACAAAGCGAACACGCACACCTTTCTTTGTGGAGCAAATGAGGGTATTTTAGCACCTGTTCTCACATACACACACTTGAGTCGTGCTGGCAGCTTGTGTTGTTGATTTTTTTTTTCTAGTTAATGCTAAAGAGCGAATTGTTTTTGTTTTGCCTAATGCCGTCCACCCCCTCAGATCCGGTGGCGCAGTTCTGCGGATGTGCTGCAAACCAAACACAAACAAACCCGAATTTTCCCGACGATCCGTCACGAGCAATCGAGTTCACCCTCTGGCTCTCCTCCTTTTTCTGTATTACACTGGTCTTTTTTGCGGACAAATTTCCCAAGTACACAAAATATATAAAAAAAACAACCTCGTCACTCTACGGAAAGTGGTCTCTGCTGTTTTGCGTGTTGCAATCCGCAGCACGCAACGGTCAAATCGAGAGTCGAACAAGGGCGCTTTTTGTTTTGCGCCGGTGGAAAATCATAAACACGCGCACACTCGCACACACACACTCACACACAAACACACACTCGTTGCGTCGCGTCGAGTCAGCTGGATCAGATGCGGGAGAAGTAAACAAGTGTGTTTGGCACTGTACGCGCCCACTGTACGTCTGATTGTGTGCATTCACATGATCCGTCTGCTGAAACACGACGGTCCGCTGCCGAAGACCCAAGATGACTCAGCGCCGTCGTGACCGCAGGAAAAAGAAACAACAAAAAACGCCACTAAAAATGAATACATCACGTCACCCAACGCCCTTAGCCCATCTATGTGTGTGGGTGGATGGATGGAGGGGGGGGGGCAAGATTTTCCGCTTTAATTTGCCGTTCTGTTATCAATTTCTGGGCGATGTTTACAGTTTTCGCTTGCTTCGACCCGCTTGCCTTCAGTTAGCGGCTATAGGAATGAAAGAGACGGAGAGACGCCGAGCTGTCAAAATCAGCCGTCGGGCATGCGCTCGGTTGTGGCGTTTGTTTACAGTGCGCCGTACACACGGGGCCATATTTTCGAAAAAAAAAGAAAAACTCACAAATTGGCACCGTTTAACAAAGAACAATTCTTTCTTTTTAAAATCACAAGTGGCCCAAAGGGCAGTGAGCGACAAACGGCAGGGCTGCACATATGCAATATGGTTGCCGTGGAGAAATGACGCTGCGAGCTGTCATAAGTGTGTGTATTTTCTTATCAAAACGTAATCTGTTTGGCGGTTAGAAGAGGAAGGCAAAACTTTACGGAAAAGGGCAAAAAACACACACCAACACACTCGCAAACACACCTCTCCGTATTCGAAACGGCTCCGAAGTTCCGAAAGACCAAGCCTCCAGCATGACGGACGATGTGAAGCGGTTTTTCCACAACATCCGGAAACGGTAAGGACCTGCCAGCTTGTGCTCCCCTCCCGATAGTGATTCTTGAACATTTTTGCTTCCCTTGCCCTCCTATCACCCTTCCTGCCGCCAGTGTTGCCGGGCTAAACTGCATCATCATCACCGACCGGGATGGCGTGCCGCTGATGAAGGTGGGCGACGACAAATCGCTCGGCATGATCATGAAGCCATCGTTCCACACCACCTTTACGATGGCGACGGAGCAGTCGAACAAGCTCGGGCTGGGCCGAAACCGGAACATCATCTCCGTCTACACCGGCTACCAGGTGGTGCAGATGAACAAGCTGCCCCTGCTCGTCACGTTCATCGGAACGGAAAGCTGCAACATCGGCCACATACTGGCCCTCGACCAGCAGATCGAGCTGGTGCTGGACGAGGTGAAGGTGGCCGTCACGGAAACGTGAAGGCCTTCCCCCGGTCGTGCGCGTTCGTCACGCTTCGAGCTTGTGCAACTCCCAAATGTGCCGTCAGAGGATAAAAGTTTATTCACAAATCGATTAAAACAAAATAGTTCTCTTTTCACTTAACTAATGTGACCACTTGTGTGTTTGTGTGTTTGTGCGTGGGTGAGCCTTTCTTTTTTAGACGACCGGAAGCAAGGACAGCGCTGATGACGGTGGCGACGGAGGTGACGGCTGGGACTGCCGTTTCTGCTCCTCCTCGGCGATGATGCGGTCGAGCGCCTTCTCGATCTGCTGCGTCGAGCGGGCCAGCTCGGTGTTGTCGCTGTACGAGTCGTCCACGATTTCGCGCACCTTCAGCAGCAGGTCCCGGAAGTTGGCCATCTGCGTGTCCATCTTGAGCCGATCGATGCGGCAGGAAAGCTCGTCCCGCTTTGGTGGTGGCGGCCGCTCGTCCGACAGGGGTTCTTTCGGGTCCATTTCGCTGGCCTGGGCACGGTCGAGCTCGATGTGGAACCAGGTGCTGATGTCCCGCACGGACAGTTCCGTCTTTTCCATTATCCGCGAGCGTACCATCGATTCTGCAAGAAACGACCAAAGGCCATTAAAACAATCCATTTGCACAAAGACATGCCCGCCGGTGCAAAGGGCAGACCAAGTAAAAAGGTGCCTGGATACAGGGTTTTCAAGTCAGCTACGAATGTTAACATTGATTTTCAACGCGTGCAAACTGTTATTCCTCATCGATCAGATATTTCCTTTCCATCAAAATAATATTTAATTTATATAGCAAAAATATTTTCAACACTTCAACGTGCCATCATTTCAGCACCGAGACTGAAAGCCGGATCTCATCACCAGTGCTGCAAAATGTCATGATGTGCTGCCATCACCAGTCCTACAAATGAGATGGTCACCAACGAAAGCAATGAACATACCCGAGGTAGCTTGATGCTCATTGCTGATACTCAATGAAAGTGCGTCATGACATGTCGAACGCGACGTGCGAGTGCTTGAGTAGTCAACCTTCAATACTCTGACTGACAAACTGAGCTTAATGGCGTCACAAGCAAAATCATTATCATTTTTCTGGATGGGAACAATGCTGCCAAATCGCAAGCACCGCATATCTCCCATGACTATCATGATGATCACTGACACAAAGTGTCGCGACCAAGTAACTGACCAAGAGTTTGTTGCACACAATGTCACCAAGCATGTGATGATCGCACCATCTGTTTGAGTCTCACCTCTGATCGTCACAGTAGAGCTTGTGACACTGACATGATTTTGTTTCAGCCGGAATTTATCGTGACTATGGCAGTTACTTTTTGCAGAACTGATCACAGTAAAAAAAAAGTCGTGGCATACAATGACCTAGCATTGACCGCAAAAGTGTCACGAAGCATGCACTGATCACACCAATCGTTTTGAGTATTACCTCTGATTATCACAATTGAGTACGTGACGCTGGCATGGATTTTGTTTCAGTTCGATTTTTTATGACATTGACAGTGACATTTTGCAGCACTGCTCATCATCCATTGACAGGTGAAGTGTTGAAAATCATGCTGATTAAATTAAAAATTATTGTAATTGAAATGAAATATCACAGTGATGACTTCTTGCACGCGGCGAAAAACAATGTGTACATTCGAAAGAGACTTGGAAATTCCTGTAAGTTGGAATAATGGGAAAGGGCCACTTACTTTCTCTCGCCACCTCACTGGAACAATCGGCCGTTAGTGACGCTGCCTGGCGGTACGGTGTGCTGGAGCACTGGGGTAGCCCCTGCCCTAGCTGCGCCCCGATATCCTTCAGCTGTGCCAAACCCTCCGCCACCTGTGCCACGTACTGCTCGAACAGGGCGCGCAGTTCATCGGCCGTCGGCGAACCGCCCTCCTCCCCTCGTTTGGCCAGCCTGGTTCGGGTCGCTTCGTGCCGCTCTTCGAGCGTCTCCAGCGTGGCCGCGAACCGCGCCAGCACATTCTTCTGCTGCGTATTGTTAAACGCCCCGTACTCCACGCTGCTGAACAGGCTCATGTTGCGCTTGAGCGTGCTGCTAATCGTTGACTCACGGCGCTGCGCCGTACCGCGCCGCTCGCCGCCCGCATCCAGCTCACCGGCCAGCGCTTCCTCGCTCTGCCCCAGATCGACCGCCTTCGTGTCGATCAGCTTCGCTTCCAGATTCTCGTACGCCGAGGGCGCACTAGGCAGGCCATCGTTGCCACCGCCGCCGCCGCCGCACGGCTGCCAGTAGCGGCCCCACTGGCCCCTCCCGTCGCCGTCACCCGCAACCAGCGCCACACCTTGCCTGCCCAAGCGGTGCAGCGCGAACCGGTCTCGCCCTCGCCGGCACTGATTTCGTACATCTTGTGCGCCATGCTGTGCCGCTTGCTGCTATAGCCGGCGGTGAAGCAATCGAGACAGAGAGACACGTGCCGGCAGCGCTGGCACTTGAAGCGCAGGCCCCGAATCGGGGCCCGGCAGCCGTAGCACGGCATGCCGTGGGTGATGTGTTCCGTGTCGTGCAGCCGCTTGCAGAGCGTGACCACGTTCGCGTAGTACGAGAAGAGCGAGGAGAGCTTCCACAGGCAGCAAAACTGATACTCGGTCAGCCCGACCAGCCCCGGGTAGTTGGCGAAACATTCGCCGGTGATTTGCTGCACCATCGACGGCCTGAGGTGGTCCGGCTCGCCGAGAAACGTCAGCACCTTGGACAGGACGGTCAGCATCGCCTCGAACCGGTGCCGCGACACGCACAGGTTGTGGTCGCTGGTCAGTCGGAAGTGCTCCCACACCAGCTGGCCGTGGGTGGCGTGATCGCACAGCAGCAGAAACGCTTGCCGCAGCTCGAGCACCGACACGGGCGTGGTGCGCTTCGGGTCGAACACAGCCCAGAGGAAACCGGCCAGCAGGGCGCTGGCCGCGTCCAGGTTCGGGCGGGCCGGCAGCTCGTCGAAGTAGCCCATCCGGGCGGCCGCAAAGTAAACGTCGTGCACCACGCTCGCCAGCTGGCCCGGCTTGATCGACGGCGCACTGTCGATCAGGTTCAGTTGGTGGCGGTTCAGGATCGAGTGCACCATCTCGAACGGAATGTACGATGCTACGTAGCACGGGGGGAGGGAGGGAGAGTGAAAACACGGCAATTAGCACGGCGAGCTAACGCAACCAGCGCAATATGTGTACTCACTGTGCAGGGCTTTCTGGAGGGCGTGCAGCTTCCCAGCGCAACGGTACGTGCTGTAGCGGGCGCCAGCATACTTTTCGTTGATTGTCAGTAAAATGAACAGCAGTTCGGGTTGTCCTGCTCCGTCTTGCCGTTGTACCGGTTCCGGTAAACCAGGTAGCCTCTCTCGTCGATCTGCTGATCGTACATCATGCTGCTTCTGCTACACCGGGCATTAACAACTTCCTTTCGGCACACGCGGAAAACACAATATTTTTATTTTCTTTCTGGTATCGGAAACAACAAATAAGTGTTTCGCGCTTTTTCGCTCGGCTTTTCTTCCTTAAACCTCGTCAAACACCTACGACTGGGAAATCGTTGCGGAAACCTCCCGAGACGCCGCTTCCCTAGCTTTGCTTTCCAACTGTCAGCTCCGGTCAAAACAAAATCACTTTTCCGTTTGGGCTCGAGTTTTCAAACAAATCTGCAAGCGTACACGCTTCGGCAGCGCTCTCTGATGGTCGTTCCCGAAACCGTCCCTTGTTCGGTTTTGTTTACGCGTGGGTTACATACAGTGTTATATTCGCTTTACAACGCCCACCCCTTTCACAACACATCGAAATGTGTCCATTCTTGCTGTAGAACATGTGATAAACACATTTTGATAGCCAAGAAAAAAATGGAGTGCATTAAATAAAGTGCATATATTTATTGTTCTCTAAAACGGTCTAAAGAAAAGGTATCAATAACCGACACCTTTAAACCATGCTGTTAAAAGTAGCCGTGTTCACTGTATCCTCAATCATAAAAAGGAATCATTTCCACCATTTTCTTTAAAAAAATATCGTTTTTGCTCGATTTTAAATTATCAATCCGCCGATCAATCTTCATTTATCATCAATTCCAAGAACATGCGTTCGTTTACCCGCGACTAGCAAGTAACAAACCCGGGAAAGTAAACGAAACGAATGTCAGGACAAAAAACCTGGTTTTCGTGAGCTCGCCAGCGCTCCAAAAGCGAGGATTTTCCGAACTCTGGCGAGGTTTTTTGAAAGGCGTTGTGAGGGTTTTTGAGGATTCAAGATGCCAGCATTCAAGCCAGCGAAAAAGTTCGCGCTGGTCTACGACTGTGTTGGTGGACAAAATTAAATAGCCACAAAAATAAATACACTTCACCACTCCTCCTCATTGACCCCACGGGGTCCTTCATTTCATGTGTATGTGCCATATTTACAACTTCGCTCCGTTGCCTCAGTTCCCTCGTACGCTATTGAATCTGCTGATCTAGTGATGGCCTTTTATGTACAGTCTTCATCGACCTTGACGCTGAGGGAATTGGGTAAAGCCGGTATAAACCTTTTAACGGTTCTTTTAACCTTTAAGTTGGCAAAAGATACCCGGGTATTTTTTCAACTTCGAACTGCAATAACTTTTGATTCATTGCTTTTATTGAGTTGAAATTTTCCGTAGTCTCTCAACTTTTAATTTATGATTTTTTGGTGCATAAGTTGTAATTTTAAACAGCCTGTAAGTATTTTATTTTGATTTTTTTTAAACTTTACCACGTAAGTTGCCCAAATAGCCAGCTCGTACTTTATAGCTGATTTAGGGCTGTTTAACGAAAAATCGTTCCGATGTCGTACTTTGTGGCTGATTAAGAGACAGACGGTACTTTGCGGAACTATGGAGCTTTTTAACAGGCACATGGTACTTTTTGGAACTTTGCGGCTGATTAGCACTTTGTGTAGGGTTCATGGTGGAACTTGAAGGCTTGTTAAGAAAGGGTACTGAACTTGGTGGAACTTCATAGCTTTTTAATGCATGACATCGGTACAACCCAAATAGCCAGAATTGCTTAAGCAGCTCATTTTGGCACGCTAAAGATCGCTGCTCTAATTCGCCTTTTGCAGTAGATAAACAGCATCAAAGTTCCAGACAGGACTTTCAAAAAGCTGTTAAGCAGCTTCGTGTCATGGATTTGCAAGAAAATTTGCCTTAGCGTTTTGTTGTCAAGTAAGACTACATAACCTCAAAAAAAAAGGCGCGCTATCACACTTGTCAGGCATGGATTGTGTGAATGTGTTGGTGTGTTGGGTTGATGTGAGCTTTCTTCTGATATTCATTGTATGTATGTGCTGTATATGCTTAATGTGTTAAGTTAGTTTGATGTGTGTGTTATAGTTATAGTTAGAATTTAGTGTTATTTGTCTTTATTAGTGAGTTTTGAACAGTCGACCTCCGTGTCTATGTCATTTCCCTTTCCTATGTTAGCTATTTGCCCTGATGTCTCGATGTAACATCAAATAGCTATAAAAATAAATTCACCCATCCGAAATCATCACAACATTGCAACCACATAGACAAACTGCAGATATTCGCTGAGTCTCAGAAATTCCTGGAACAAAACCAACAATGTATTTCCAAACGACAACCCGTACCATTCAGGCAGAACACACAGGGCAGAAAGGCAGCAGAAAATCTACGGTGAGGTTGAACGAAAGATTTTTTTTGTATTTTGTTGCATATCTAATTCCAATTGATGACTTTTCCAGGCATACGTATCTATTTCCATCATCATAAATATAGTCTGGAAAATGCCTTTTAACATCGTTGAAACTGTAGATGGTAGAGGCCACAAGGAGCTGTTGGCCGTCCCTGAAACATGGATTCAAGGAACAAGCAAAGGGATAAATTACCTTATGTGGCCAAACGTCCGGCGAGCCGATAGTTTAAACGCGCTTTTACTAGATGATTCAAGCATGCCTTCTAATTCATGGGAGAGAATAATGTGCAAGATAAAACGTACAGGACTGGAAACAATCGCACAAGCTAATCGCATTATACAGGATATGTGTTTGGTTTCATCAACGGATTGTAGTGTTGTGCACGAAGAAAAGTTATACAAACCTAGAAAGACGAAGCAACATGCTTTCAAACCAGACAACAGATTTCAACAAATGTTAGTTGAGGAACAGCCAAAAGAAGAGAGTAACGAGGCCATAGAATGCTTGAATGAAGACAATTCAATAGAATTTGAGGAAGAGGAATATTTGGAAAAGGATGAAACTAGCAGTGAAGTTGACCAACTTAAACTACACGATTCGGAACCTGCAAATCTCAGTACGAATGATCGCTTGGATAGATTAGAAAATACTTTGTTTATTGTATTATCAAAATAAATATTCTTGCAGACAAAACAGTGATTACCACACCTGAACTTTCTCCTAGTATTGACGAACGATTGGAAAATTAGAAAGAGCAATGTCTACAGTTTTGGCGAAATTGGATATTCTTCTAGATAAAACAGTTATTCCGGTATCCATGCGTCGCAAGAGAAATGACATAGGATTTCAAGTGGTCAGTAGCATAGAAGAGCTGTCAATTTTAGAATCAAACTTGGCCCAACCAGATTATTTCAATGAAGTTTCGTCATGGTTAGAACATAACATATGGGAAATCACCCCCGAAAATAGGATGATAGAAATTTTGGATCTAATTTTTTCAAAAAAATTTTTGACCCTCTGTAGTTGGACCGGCATAGGTAAGGGAAAAGAAAAAGTTCCTATGATGACACATAAAAATATTCTTGAATTATTTAGACTTCATGGCAGCACAGAAGAGGCTGTGGTCACCGATAAAGTTTTGGCTCGTTTTTTTATGAAAAAGCTCAAAAATGCAACAAAACGAGCTTATTCGAAGGGATTGCGAAAAAGTACACAGCACAAGTTCGAATCTGTTTGAATTCATTGTTTTGTTGTATAACAATAAACTATGTGAATTTATTATTTCAATGTATTAATTAAAGGAATAAAAACATAAAGATCGGGTGTCCTGGTTTGTACTGCAACTATCTTGCATTTGATATCGTGAAAATTGAACGTAGTTTCCGCCCCTGACAAAGTTGATAATTTCCCAGCATAAATATTTAAAGCAGATGATTTGATAGGGTATTCAAAATAATCCCATTGCTTCAGGACTTCTCTGCCATGAAAGCTATGTAAAGAGGAAGAATTAGAATCTAATTTAATGAACCGGACAATTTTTTTCTGTTTCGTCAATACCCAACCATCGCGATCGTTGTCTTGCATTTTAAAATCTATGCTATTAGTGTTTTGTGTTTCTCCTTTGTACTGATAAAAATTTTCCAGCTCCGATAATCTGTTTATAATTTGTTGAAGCTCTTGTCGTCGACCACGTAGTAGGTTTTTCAGAACTTGTAACAAATTTTCAAACGGGTAAGTTGACAAAGTAATTAACGGTCCGAAAAAAAACACTTCATCGTACACATGTAAAAGATTGTGCACATTACTTGTGAGAAATTTGTCTCCATAAACATTACTGTACTGGACAACGAATTCTTTTAACATTTCGTTTGCAACATGCCAATTATTTTTATACACGTTTGTTGATAGCATTGTAATAGAGCAAAACAGTAGCAAGAAGTGGTTATATACATAATCCGGTAAAACATCTTTAAGCACTACTATTCCGGCATAATGCAAGAATGAACTAAATTCTGTTGCTTTCCAATATTTTAGTACGTTCAGACCTCTAAATGGTCTGTGTATTTCTGATGGAAGTTTGATGCGTTGCAACAATTCCGAAATTTCACTGATGGCAGAAGCTGATAATTTTGCATGCAATCCTAGTGTACCATCTCTCCAACCTAGAAGCAATCTTCGCTGCACTCCCAAATCTATCAGGTGTAACCTATCTGATACAATTATGTCTCGAATCATATTCAAAAATGGAATTTCAAGCAATGGGCTACATTTCTTCTGATGTTGTCTATATGCTTTAGCTCGGAAATTCTTATCTGTGCGCATTTTATGATTCACCCCTTTAAAATAACAGTATGTGAATCATGGTTGTATTCTCCGTGGCATGTGCATTTCAAGCAACTATTATATCCATTGAAATTTGTCACTCCTGTAATGATAAATATTGATTGATGATATTTAAACCTAAAATTCATGTTAGCTTTGTTATTTTGTTACCTTTTAGAAAACATCTAGCTGGAGAATCAGCTATAACTGCTCGAAGTTTGATTGCAATGGTTACACCATTGATGGTTGTTCCTTTCACCAATATTATCTTTAATTCTTCAACCAATTCTTCAAATATTCATCCGCATTTCCCGGCTTGGTATTGCCGCAAAAAATCCCAGCAATCATTGGACGAACATTGGGCATATCATGTATATTGAAGAGAATCGGCCAAAACTGGAGACTGCTACTTTTGTAAAGAGGTAAACCATCCACAAATAAATTGAGCGACAGTGTTTCGAATGGTGGTCCCTGTTTACTAAATTTTAGAGTTAGATATTGATTATAACCAAAAAAGATATATTATCTTACCAAAGAAGGATGAAAGACATTTTTGGATTCCATTATACCAAAATTGACCTCCATCAATCTTTGTTATTTCCGCCGGAGTCCTCTTTGTACGAAGCAGCGTTCTAGCATTTTCTGGAAGGTTTACTGAGTCGATATTTGATTTTAATAACTTTAACATCATGTTTATGGATTGATGTGTTTGGTTGGTGTATAAAGCCCAAAATTGCATTCCTTCTTCAAAGTCCATAGTGTCAAACTCATTAGAATCCGTTGTTACAGCCCCGTATTCATCTTCAGAATCTGAACTATCAGAAGATTGAACATCTGCAGCAGTAATTATCCCTAACAAAAAAGAAAAATATGCTTTTAGAATATGTATCTATATTCTGTTCTAACGCGACAAACCTGTAGTACCAAATATTTCACTCCCAACGGAGTTGTTCACATTAAATAATGACCGCTTTATACTGTCGCGTTTTCGATATATTTTTCCAGATCTTTTTAAAACGCGCGAAAACATGTTTGTTTGTGTATTCCGTTAATAATTTTTCACTCAGGTGATTTACGACGCCGTCATTTGACAGATGATAATATTTTGGTCAGTTTGCCAGCAAAGTTCCATAGAGTACCGTCTTTCAGTCTTAAATAGCTATGAAGTTCCACCAAGTTCGGTACGCGTTATTAAAAAGCCTTAAAGTTCGATCGTCAACCCTGCAGATAATACTAATCAGCCGCAAAGTTCCAAAGGGTACCGTGTGCTTGTTAAAAAGCTTTATGGTTCCACCAAGTACCGTTTCATCTCTTAATCAGCCACAAAGTACGACATCGGACCGATTTTTCGCTAAACAGCCCCAAATCAGCTATGGAGTTCAAGCTGGCTATTTGGGGATGAAATGTCGAATAAAAGTAATTGTGGTGAATTTATGCATTTCTTCCATGAACTATTAACACCTTCTGTTGTAACTTAACGAAGATCTAGAAAATGCATATAGAATGAGACAGAGCAATACAGCCATCTCTGTCGATTTGTTCGTTGAGTTTGATATTTTTCGTTAAAAATACCGGCAAAATTTTAACGAAGCCAGGAAAGCGTTACGCAGTGGTTTAAGCCCTGCAATTACTGCTGTATGGAAAGCTAAAAGTAATACTTTTAGGCATACTTCTAACGGTTTCTTAACAGGATTGTGCTACTTGGGTTTATTCGCCTTCTAAGGCGACTAAGGCCTTAAATGCCTTCTGAATGCTTCAAAGCCGTTTAATGCTGGTAGGGATATACAGGGCTTCTCAAGCCAGGCTGTCTTGTCACCCATTATACATTTTCCAGATTCAAGTTGGGATTTTACGCGTTCAAAACCTAGTATTACCAAATTGAAAAGAGTTTACGGATTCGAATTTTATGTACGATATTGACAATCGTTTAACGTGTTCGAAAAATAGTGTTGCGATTTTGAGCTGGCTTGAGAAACCCTGTAACAGTACAGAGGGAAGGATGAAGCTCTTAAAGCAAGGAAGGCGCGCTTCACTGCTTGAGTATCCCACCAACAGATGACGACACTAGCGTTTTTGCTATTTGGATAATGCATGAGTCGTTCACCGTCTGCTAAACGAACTTTTTCTATATTCCGTTTAGAAAGAGAGCTTGAGTCGTCTAGAACCCATTTAATGGACGCTTAGTGGATTTGTGGCACTTGAGTATAGATATTCCCCGATATACGCCATACCCGATTTACGCGATTTCGCTGTACGCCAGTGATGTCAAACTAGTTTAGGGTCGCGGGCCGGATTACGGTTGAAAATATTCTCACGGGCCGCAGCCAAGCGGGAGGGGGTGAGGGATAATTCTTTCGATCTGCGAAAATACCTAAAGACTTATTCTTGGACCTAGATTCTTCTCTTATCTACATTTGGTAAAAAGTAAGGCTCAGCTCTCTACGTTACATGCCTTAAAACATTCCAAGTAACATTTTTATTATAATTTTGTCATCTACGCGACCGACCAGAGTCTATTTTTCAAATAAAAAATATTTAGAAATGCGATGAAAATAAAAGTTTTATGTTTTAACATTAACCAATATCAAGGAAATTTAATTCTGAAACACAAGTAATCCCAAATAACCAGCTTGAACTCTATAGCTGATTTGAGGCTGTTTAACGAAAAATCGATGTCGATGCTTTGTGGCTGATTAAGAGATAGACGGTACTTTGCGGAACTATGGAGCTTTTTAACAGGCACATGGTACTCTTTGGAACTTTGCGGCTGATTAGCACTATGTGTAGGGTTCATGATGGATCTTGAAGGCTTGTTAAGAAAGGGTAATGAACTTGGTGGAACTTTATAGCTTTTTAATGCATGACATCGGTACGAGATGGCTCTTGTCAAAGTGTCAAAGACGGACGCCGGCAATAATCTCATTGCTGCTGCACAAGAATGAATATTGAGTGAAGTGATTGTGAATTATCAGTAAATTGTGTAAAATTTTGTGTAATTCATCAATACAAAAGATTTAAAAATACATATGTGTTTAAACGAAACAAATCTTGTTGTTTATTTCATCAACGACGCTTGCTTGTAAATAAAATACAAAGAAAATAATCCCTGGCATCGTGGCATAAGGAAGCTGCTTAGGCGCTGTTTGAAAGACCCACATAGAACTTTGATGCTGTTTATCTACTGCAAAAGGCGAATTAGAGCAGCGATCTTTAGCGTGCCAAAATGAGCTGCTTAAGCAATTCTGGCTATTTGGGAATATACATAGTCTATGAAAAATATTCAATAAAAGTTCTAAATAACTCTTGAAGCTTCAAATTGGAGCAACATTTCCGAATGTAGAAAATAAAACAATATGTAAAATATATTTAATTAAGTTAAATATATGACATGTATTTATAGCAGAAGCCTACCAAGGGATCGAGCAGGCGGCAGAGAGCCTCGGATTGCAGATAAACGAGGCAAAGACCAAACTGATGGTGGCAACATCAGCGGGCCCACCAACAAATAATCAGAATCTACGTAGGCGTGACGTGCAGATAGGTGAACGCACTTTTGAAGTCGTCCTACAATTCACCTATCTTGGGTCAAAGGTCAGCAACGACAACAGCATGGAAGCTGAGTTGCGCGCAAGGATGCTGGCTGCCAACCGGTCATTCTACAGCCTGAAAAATCAGTTCACCTCAAAGAACCTGTCGCGACGGACGAAGCTGGGACTATATAGTACCTATATAGTACCAGTACTCACATACGCCTCTGAGACATGGACACTGTCCAAATCTGACGAAACCCTCTTAGCCGCGTTCGAGAGGAAGATGCTCAGAAGGATACTTGGCCCCGTATGTGTGGAAGGACAATGGAGGAGCCGCTATAATGACGAGCTATACGAGATGTACGGCGACCTCACTGTCGTACAGCGTATAAAGCTCGCCAGGCTCCGGTGGGCTGGCCATGTTATACGCATGGAAACGGACGACCCAGCCCGTAAAGTCTTTTTAGGCCGTCCACAAGGACAGAGGAGGCGTGGTAGGCCCAAATTGAGGTGGCAAGATGGCGTGGAGGCGTCCGCCATTAAGGCCGGGATAACGGACTGGCAGACGAAGGCGCGAGACCGTGAGCGGTTTCGGACACTCCTGAGGCAGGCCAAGACCGCAAAGCGGTTGTAGTGCCGGATAAGTAAGTAAGTATTTATTGTCTATGAAATCTACGTTTCTCGCCATTTGAAATCATAATTACATTTAGTTTAAAGGCTCTATTATAAGGCGATGAATTAGGTCAATAAATAAATTTGCACATTGATTATAGTTTCAATATCATAGTTTTACACCAATAGTAGGTTAAGAAATGTATGACCATTTTAATATTTTAATTGTTTCAAAAGTACTACGCGTAACGCTAGCGTAACGTAGAGGGCTGAGCCTTACTTTTACCCCATTTCAAAAGGAATAAAATTGTAATCTTCAGTTAAAATCAGATCATGTAACTAATTTAGTGGCTAAAACCTACCACTTCAAGCAAGATTATACGAAAATTAGCTATAATTTGACTGAATATCTCAAAATTCGACTTACGCTAATATTCGAGTTACGCTATTGCCTCCGGTCCGCGTTAATAGCGTAGGGTAACTGTACCAGTTTTCGGCAGTGTACCTATTTTTGGCAGGGTAACTAAAAACGTGAAATTCTGCACAAATGCGGTAAAAAATTTCACAAAATACAATTTTGTAGTGAAAGTGTACTTATTTGATATTCACATACGAAGTTTCACACCATTTCATTACGTATTTTACAAAATATCAAATAAATTGTGCTTTTTTCGGCAGCTTTGGTGTCAGCCAATCGTTCGGCAGGTTTTATGATTAAGATTAATCAGAACAGTAAAACAATGAAAAAGTGGTGTATATTAAAGATTTTATGCTTATTTAATTTATTCTAACTTGTTCGGAATTTCAAAATCACGATAAACAGGTTATTTTTCACTTTAAATGCTGCCGAAAATAGGTACATTTTTGACAGCTCAATGTTGTGGGCTGCTGCCGAAACTCGGAACAATAACACAACGTTGGATTTGGCTGAATATTTCTTTAAAAATTGATCAGAACACTACAATGCGTATATCGACACATAATATGACCTTTCTTGTACCAAATATCACCAATTTTACGACAAACAATGCACTAACTTAAGAGAAAAATAAATATTTGTAAGCCAGTTCGCACCGTACGCTATAACCATCAAACTGTCAATGGCTGCTCTGTTTAAACGTCGCATCAAAATGGCTGTCAAAACGGGCCAAAATAAGCAACATAAAATTGATAATTAAAGTGCATTTTAACACCAATCTTAGGAAAGTAAGAGTGTTAAATTGCTTTAAACATTTTTTTGTACATATTCACATTGATACAAACATTTTCTGACCCGTATTCGCGCTGCCGAAAATAGGAACACAGCCTGCCGAAAATAGGAACAAACTGCCGAAAATAGGAGCAAAATCAATGTTTGCATTTTCACGAATATTTATGAAAAAAGGGCTTTGAAACGGCAAATAAAATATTGTAACATACTATGATAGTTTATCACCAGAATAACAACACTTTCAAGAAAAATAATGAAAAATATTGATGAGTGAGCAATTTTTGTGAAACTGCTGCACTAGCCTGCCGAAAACTGGTACAGTTACCCTATATCGGGGAATACCTGTAGTCAGTCCTACATGTTCCTACACGTTTCTTTCAGGGCTTAAACGCATGGCGGGCATGTTGTTAAGTCATACGAGTTGACTACTGTACCAGACCGGCCCTGGTAATTATCTTACTTAAAAAAACAGGATAAGTTGACTCTTCCGCAAAATTCCGAAATTTTGCGCGGGGCAAGTAGCTCATTTTACAAAATTGAGCTACTTTTAGAATAGCCCGTGCGGCGATGTCGATCTTCGTCCCTTCGGTATTGAAATATCCGCGTTTGTTCATCGGGAATACTGGCATCCGACTTGTCAAAATTGTTGTTGCAGCTGCACGCATCCTTGGCAGGAAGCTGGAAAACTTTGGAAAATTACCGCATTATCACATAAATAACTTTCCACCGACAGCCCTAAACAACACGCGACTCATTCCAACACGTCAGTTTGCACAAATTTGTGTATCTGTGCTCTGAAAGTCACCAGTTCAATTTCCCCGGTGTAAAGATGTCCGATGGTCAGGAAACAGTCCCAGAAGGATGGGAAAAGCGTACCAGCCGTTCCACAGGTAAGCAACAGAGCGAAACCCAGCAAATCATGCACATCTCACTGCATTACATTATTTTCCACAGGCATGACTTACTACCTTAATGTTTACACCAAAGAGTCCCAGTGGGATCCTCCCACAGCTCCCGCAGAACCGGCTAATACGAACGTAAGTGCACAGATCGTTGTTTCTTGAATGCCTGGCACAGTTTCTACAATACCTGACACGTTTTCCTTCGACCAACACGACAGGAACCGCATGAGGTGCAGTGTGCACATTTGCTCGTGAAGCATAACAAGTCCCGCCGGCCGAGCTCGTGGAGGGAGGAGAACATTACGCGCAGCAAGGAGGAAGCGTTAGAAATACTCGAGTCCTACCGCAAGAAAATTCAGTCCAATGAAGCCACACTACAGGAGCTGGCGCAGCGGTATTCGGACTGCAGTTCGGCTAAGCGGGGAGGCGATTTGGGCATGTTTAAGCGTGGCATGATGCAGAAACCGTTCGAAGATGCTGCATTTGCACTGAAAGTGGGAGATATGTCCGACATTGTGGATACGGATTCGGGCGTTCATTTGATTCTTCGGTTAAAATAGACATTGATTTTGCTTTTCTTTGTTTCATTATGCTTAAGCCGCACACGATAATTTGCAATGGAGCAAAACAACACTAAACAAACCAAGAACATGCATCTTTTTAGTTACTTCTCATTGATATATTTGTTTCTGTATTTCGTTTTATGCTGTGTCGGGTTTCGCACACTTCTACAGCTTGAGCTTCTCGGCCAGCAGTTTACCGCCCGTATGCTTCTGTGATTTTAGTTCTTTTGTCATCGGCACCACTTTCTTTCTCAACATTTGCTGCACTTCTTCGGTTGAATTTTCGAATATAAGCAACAGCAGAAATGAGGGCCGATTTTGGGTGATCCACGCGGACAGCTGCTCGACGGCCAGTTCCTCCACGATTGCGAGACCGAACTGTGAAACATCGTCACCGGCAAGCTGTCGCTTCTCCTGATCTAGTTTGATCATTTTCTTCAGCGCAATATGTATGCCGGCATGTTCGATACCGTTTATGAGTGGATTAGCGGCCAACTGCTTCTCGCGAGCCGCTGCCTGCAAAACGAGAGAAACAAACCATCAGCATCAACGTAAGAATATTATGAATCTGTTATAGAGCACGTTTACGTAAAAGATTAATCAGAAAAGCAATAAAATGAAACCTCCAACTTACTTTTTCCTCCTCGAATGGGCTCTTTTTAAATTTCTTTATCTTGCGTACTATACCAGCGTTCGGTTTAAGGTTTTCCTTCGTTTTTTTGTCCACCTCGATCGAAAGAATTGACCCATCGAGATTGATTTCATTCTCGTGCACCTTCCAATCGGGATCGCAAACAACCTTCGCCAGAGCTCGATGCAGTCTACCCAACTCCTCGCCCTGGTCTGTGGAGTAAGACGGTTTAGATGGTTAGAAAAATATGCTTCATTCAGCTGCACACCGGATGCACTTCGACTTACAGTTCTTTAGTATGGCTGCTGTCAGGAGGGCTGTATGACCACCTCGCAGCCAAAAGCTGGCGTTGCTTTCCAGCTGCTTGCAGAAGGCTTCCTTGGCGACAGCAAACACCTCCTTGCGACGAAGGTCTTTATCTTTCTTGCTGTACTCCAGATACCCGTTCAGCAGATCGATCTGGGTCGGGTGTAGCAAATCCTTGTCGTCCGGAGAGAAAATCCATCCGACCACCTTGCGCCCCCATTCGCCACTTCCAACAATCGTCTCTATCTGTTCCAGGATGGGCTGATGACCTGCTTGCCCAGCGTAACCGTATCGTCGTAGCAGTTTAGTACACACATGACCAACCGATGGCCATGCTCATGAATAGACAGTTTCTCGATGTACGGCTTCATCGCTCTCAGGGCGGACCGACGATCCTTCACGGCCGAGTGCAGGAAGCAGCATATCGCTGCACCGGTTCCGTCCCGTGTGCTTGAAATCGATGCCAACAGCGGTAGGTACAGTTCCATCACCTCCGAACGTTCCGTCGTGCCGGCTTCCTCGAGGAACTCGGCCAACAGTGCATGGAGCAGGCTGTTGTCCGTGAGCCGCTTGTTGGCAGCCTGCACCAAGTGGTCCTTAACCGTGCTCAGCACGCTCGACTTCATGTAAGCGTTTGTCGTCCAGCAGTCCTTCATCGTCTGCACCGTACGATCCTTGTCTAGCCTGTACAGTTCCGAGTAGAATGGTTGCCGCATGAATGATCGCTGTTCGACCGTAGCGTACTCGTTGTACGCAGCGTCAACGATCGAGCTGGAAAACGTGTGATTCACCAACTTCACGACGTCCTTAATGATCTCGTTCACAACACGCGCGCACAGCTGTTTCGAACCGTGCTTGAACAGACTGGTAACGCAATGGTGGCCATACTTTGACGTTGCCAGAACGGCCACGGACGGCAGCAGACTGGTCGCAATCTGGTCCCTGATCTCTTCCGACGCATTCTTGATCATGCACTGGAGCACACGGGCCGTATCGTGTGAGGTGGCTACCTTGGCGTAAGCGTTCTCCTTCCCTAGCAGCTCGTGTAGCTTTTGCACCAGCTCTTCCTTCCCTTCGGCCGTCTTGCGCTTCAGCTTCTCGTATATTTTCTTCGCACTTACGCTCAGCTCATACAGTTCCTTCGATTTGTTCTGCCGCCGCTGCTGGCGAAGCTCCTTCTGCTTCGCCTTTAATCCATTCCAGTACTCCTTCTTCGATTCGGGCGTGTTGGGACGAACGTTTTTATATCCTCATGTTCGAATGGCTTCCCACCGGGGCTGGTTTTCTTCTGAAACTTGCCGGCCGTTTTGCCGACGCTCGGCTTTACGAAGCCATCCTTTTTCTGTACTTTTGCCTTCGTTTTGTCGCCGCCGGCTTACTGCCTGCTTCCTTTTTCACTTTTTTCACCGATTTCTCCGAGCCACCAGTTTCTGATGAGGAAACTGAACGTTTCTTCGTTTGAATCATTGCGTTACGGAAAGGAAGTTTTAATGTATCCAACTAAACTTTACAATTGCAGTTACAATGCGGTCCTGAGCAGTTACAATCAACAAAAACACGTTTTCTTGTGGCTGCGCATGATGACAGAACATTGACAGAACCGAGCAGATTTTTAGGTCAAGTTTGCTTTAGATCAGTTTCAGAAATGACAGCTCGTCTCCAAATGATGTTGTTTGATTTATTGCGATATTTTGAATATATATGATAAATCGGAGGAGCACATATGATTGCAGGATTATCTACGATTTCTTTAGAGGCTTTGTTCGCATTTCAGCTAAATATAAAAACATAGATCTGCTGATGCTATACCAACCGCCATCATGCCTTCATGCAAGGACCGTAAAGATATCAGGTCAAGTTATAAGCCCGTTTTGACAGCTAGGTGGAAGAAGAATCAACGAAAAAACTGACAGTTAGTTTTCCGCGTTTGGCGAACGCTTCTAGTTCTCGAAGGAAAATTTCCATTTTAATCACGGGCTGTGTTCTAATAAACTAAAATATTCACCCAATTGATCTCCACCAAATATTGACCATGCAAACGTAAACAATCCATCAATACATATACAAGCGGAAAACCATCTGTCAAAATCGGTGCCCAGGGGGGGGATCGCCAAAAGCGCTATAACTACACCTCATTATATATTCCACCTTGCCTTCATGGAACAACCTCCCGTTAAACGAAACGTCAAATATGCTTGCTCGGAAAGGTTGTCACCCCCCGCTTCAACAGTGTTGTCCACAACAAAAAAAGGAAGGGTGAAAGAAATTGAACGGGCAACGCAAAATACCAGCCCAGCATATTACCCTCCAAACTTGTCGTGCGTGTCACTCGTCTGTTCGCTTGTTCAAAGTTAAGCTCCGTGGTAGTGAAATCGTCATTAGTTCGGAAAAGCGTCAAGTTAAGAGTAGAACTGCGGTGGAACTAACATAACGGAGCAAGCCGAAGAGGATAGTCAAAAAAAGCAGTTTGCGATCGCAGTGCTGCTCTTGCCAGCAACTAACCACCAAGTACCTCGGATGCAGAGTTCTTCCCTCGTTGCAAGAGAGCGTCCCGTTTTCGAATGATATTTCAGCGAATGGATGGCTTGGATCGCACGGGTACGGCTGGCAAAGTAGGCGGTGCGGGGAGTTGCGTTGACATTTAGCACAGTAAACAACGGTGAGAGGTTGTGGAGCGACCCCACGCAAGGGAGTGTAATAAAAACAAGAAGTAAAATATTTACTTCGCTCACCTACCAGTGCGACAACCGATTTGCCCGTGCGAAACGATTAGTGCAATTTTGGAGTATTTCCTCCAGTAAAGCCATCCCGGTCGCCGAGCCATCTAATTCGGGTCAGTTGGCGTGGCAGTGAAATGGTGTACAAATGTGAAAAATATTGCACGCTGTGGTCAGTGTAAGTGCGTTCACCAGTGGGCAGCAGCATATTTGGAGGGGGGAAAGGGTCTCCAGCTCGCGTCACCTCGTTTTGCAATCGCAATTGAAGGGCAACGAGCTGCTCAGCTCTGCTGCCCTGTGACCAGCCGTGTGTCCTGCAGTCTTGGCTAGAAGTATCAGCAGCAGCAGCAGTGGTGCAATGAAATGTGATATCGTGCAGCACGAGTGGATGAATCGTGTCGTGCATCATCTTTGCTTTTTCTGCTGTGATAAACGGTGATCGTACGTGTGCGATAAGCGGGCAGAGTGTAGCAGATCGGGCAGTCCCGAGATGGAACTGAGCCCTGGAAGTAGCAGCTCCACCGTACCCTCCGCCGGGAGGCGGTGGTGCGGTGTTGCTGTTGCCGGAGGTGGAATAAGTGTGGCGGTTGGCGGTGGTGGTGGTGTTGGCAGTGGGGCTGTTGGGGGTGGCAGTGTGGTAACGCGGCCCCCTATTACGGCACTGTTTCGCGAAATCCACAAAAACAGCTGGCTGCGGCGATTGAACAACGACAGCAGGCGACCATCGGTGCTGGCCAAGGTATGTAGTCCGCCCGTAACTACGGTAGACTCAAGGAAAGGGACAAGATATCAGTGACCAATGTCCTTCGCCGTTTTGGTCGCGCAATGTAGGGGGGAGGACAAGAGTGGGAGCTGGTGGCATTGATTATTAAACGCGTTTGTGTTTCGTTTGTTATCTGTTTGTTATAAAAACGAACTTCAAAAACATGGGATACACTATTTGCAGCATGCTTGGATAGTGTAAGCGGGTTAGTTACAAAATAAACGATACGCGAGCGTCATTGGCACGTAGTTTGTTTTAAGGGTGAACATATTTATTTACAGTGACTTTTGGTACCGTTTACTTCGTAGCCTCTAATTCGGTTTATATCAACAACGTTTAATGAGCAGTTGAAATGAAGTCATAATTACTGTATTAATCTTCGCTCTATTGCAGGGGTCTCCAAACTTTTCAGTTCGCGGGCCGCATTGCTTCACAATCAACTTTGTTGAGGACCATTTTGACGCTACTTAGAATGGTGGAAGTTCAAATCTTGTTTCAATAAGAAAATACTAGCAAATACATAAAATTTCTGGAGCTTTCTTTTATTGAATCTTGATTTTCGTCTTCCAGAATTAAAAAAATAAATTTTGAATGGTTAGTCAAAAAGAAAGCTATTTAATTTAACCTTCACCCAGTCATCGCGGGCCGCATTAAAGGCTATTGAGGGCCGCATGTGGCCCGCGGGGCGTAGTTTGGAGACCCCTGCTCTATTGGATTGGGTGGCTCGGTAATCCTGTCGACGCTCGGATTCTATAGGAACCGATTTGGTATTTCCTCCCATCATCATTTCAGTTAATGTTTAAAATAACTTTAGTTTATGCTAAATCATAAATTAATATAAACAAACATAAACAAAAATATCAGTTATAGAACGATGAGTCATGAGTGGAACAAGTGTTAAAATGATATCATATGTTGAGACATGACTATTTTGTTTGGAGGCCAAAATCGGAATAATTGTCACGAATTCAGCAACTTCTGTTCGATAAAGTGAAATTAACTGGAGCCCAATTAAATGAATTAACCAACCAATAGAAGAGATCTTTTTGTAATGCCATTTTGTGTACCATTTAAAGGCAGATTTTAAAAATTCCTTAATGACTATTATATTAAAATATCTAAAACTGCCTCAGCGATCTGCAAAGTTCGTACAACCGAACAAATTTGTTTAGGTTTCAAGCAGTGGGATTTTATTTATTCTTCATAATGAAGGGGACAAAAACAGCAGGAACGACTGTTAAAGTATTGAGGATGTATAACATTCTGATCGTATGCAGATTCGGAAAAGAAAAAAAAAAGCAATGCAGATCTGTTATTACTATCCTACAAACCCAAGTTACAAGCTAACACCCTGATATATGCGAAATATATATATATATATATATATATATATATATATATATATATATATATATATATATATATATATATATATATATATATATATATATATATATATATATATATATATCTATATATATATATATATATATATATATATAATATATATAATATATATAATATATATATATATATATATAAACTGATACTTTCTGTTAAGTTACTTCTGATTCTATTTCCATAACACAATCGATCAGAAATGTTTCACTTAATTGTATTGCCATACAACAAGTCGAATGTAATGCTGTAATGCTTAGCATGATAGACTAGTATAAGGATTAAGAAGATTCATTTTATTCTACATCATGTCCATAACTTTGTATTGTGCGAAATTATTTCGCACGTCGAAATATGTCCAGAGGTAAAAAATTTCAGGCCTAATTTGTTTTTATTATTATTTATAGACAATTCACGATTCATTCCTTTCGACCGAATTTCTTTTGCGTTTACGGAGCTCTTATATAAAAAAATCATTGTTTCCGTGTTGCAGTGGTCCTTATCGCTCATGAAAACTAATGTATGACCTTTCATGTGGCTCTTTTGTTCGTTTATGATTACCATACCAGTATACTATTATTCGTTTGATTTCAAATTACGATCTTTTTGAACATTTCAGCCAGAATAGGTTATAAAAAGTATGAAAATCTTCCATTGTATAATCTTTATCGATGCGCCGAGAGCTTATTTATCAAATGACATCAGCAATTTTGCAAAAAACTACCAAAAAGTTGATTGTATCATCCAGTAAGTAGGCCATCGTGTATAAATACATCGACTATGACAATCTACTCGCATTATTTTACGCTCATAATCTATCAGAAAATGTGTTTTCTATTCAAATTCTATTCAGAATTTAACTATTCTTTCAAATCCAAATCATGCAAAGATATTGGGTTTTGTGCCGGTGTTTGGTTGCCTGCAGATCTCAATTACTTCTCCAGACATTGGTTGGTCTATGACGTTCTGTTGGCCTTCATCTTTTTGGCGTAACGTCCTACGCGGACATGCCTGCCTACATAGTCAGTCTTTGCTACAGCGGGACGGTCGATATGAGATTTGAATCCATGACGGGCATGTTGTTACGTCGTGCGAGTCGACGAGTGTGGGATGGCGCCACATGGTGCTGTTCCCTTATTTATGCTTATTTGATCCCGTCTGCTACGTGTTAATTAATAGCAAAAACTTACATATACCAAGAATTTCAGTGTCCATCGTTCCCTACGAAAAACTGTCCGTTTTGGCATCTTTTGCTTAAGGTTAAGGATGCTTAACACACCAGAATACAATGGATTTGCATTACTCTAATTGTGGTTATTTTTCAGTTGTATGCGTTATAATCACGACAACTCTTTCCCATAGAAACCTTTCGAAAATACATACAATCTATGTTCTAGAGCGTAAGATCCTTAGTAATCAAATTAGATCCACAAGCGTGTGCATGATTGAATATTGGTTTTGTTCCCATAAATTGACAAATTGACAGACGTTTGACATACCAAAAAACGTTCTCAAATGTATTCGAAGCCACGGGTTCAATAAGATAAAAATATGAATTGTTAGGATAGCTACAAAAATAGATCATTGAATCGAATGACTTATTAAATGTTTCTTCGAATAAACCCGATGCATATTCATCGTGCATATTTGAATGCCTGGTTTACGATATAAGATTGATAAGAATGATTCATACTACGCAAGCATACGCTTGAACGGATTGTTATACTGCAACATAGGTAGCATTACTACAACGCTTCTGATAACGAAGTTTTGTCACTTTATTTACTTTTCCAAGCACATGCAGAATGAGTCAAATGAGTGGTTACATATTTGGCAATGCTTGGATTAAAACATATATTTGTTATTTCTGATTAGATTAGTTCAAATTTGGAAGACAGAAGTTCCTGAAAAGTTTACCAAAGGGTCAAACGATCATGAGCGGCTATGTTCACTTTCCCCTTCAGAATTACCCTTATCATCTGTCTTTCTTGACTGCTGGCTGATGCTGCATCCGGTTCTCATGCCCCATAAAAAGAAGCAAAACTGCAGCGCTTCAAACTATGGACTATGTCTTCTCCTTCCCCAAATGTACAACCAAACTTGATCAAAATCTCGATTCTTAATCGTTGCACGTCAAAGTAGAGACCAAATCGCGGAGAAAGTATTAATGCACGCGTGATCTACGTACCTCTAGAGATTCCCTTCCCAACTAGCGTCATTGTTGTTCAACATATGTGAGTGAGCGACACAAATCAATGGAAAGGGAGACAAAAAAAAACAGCTCTTGATTCACTCAGGGGGATTTGTCATTCAGCATACCAACACAAAGCGTCGAAAAGGAAGAAAGGGGTGAGGCGGGGAGGTGGTAGGAAGGAAGGGGGGGGGGGGGGGTGGTGTCAGCGGAAATACTCATGTCAGTCCTCCTGTGCGGAGTTTTACGCCATTTGTCCCGCCACAGCTACGCATAATTCCGCGCATATCTCGTTTTGTAGGTCGGGGCTTGTTGTTGGTGGCGGCCGATTGTGACCGATTGTTTGCCACCCCATCCGAGGGTTGGTTATTTTTTTTATTTCAGCTATCTTCACCCGACGTCAACCCTTTACCGGATATGTGAGAAAGCAGTGGCATTGTGAGAAGCATTGTTGTTGTTGAAGTACGACCGTTGTTGGGTTATGTGGTTTGGATGTCTTGGCTTGGTGGGAGTGTAGTGTGGTCCCCTCAAGGTGGAATTCGCTCCGCAAGACTTTCGCAGTAGCAGTTTGTAGGCTGTCACCTTGGGCTCATCATCATTATGTTTGTAATTAGTTTTTCGCTTTAAAAAAACTATTTTGATATGGACGTGAGGTTTGTTATTGCTGAGTTTTAAAAAAACTGCCCAAAACGGGAAAATTATCATCATTCGTTATACAGCGGACCAAGAGTTTACACGTTCAAGAAAAGGAAGCTATTACATTCCTAGAAAAAGTACCATTGAGATCCGTGGTTAGTCACTTCGAGCCAAACGGACCGTATTTTGGGCGCGCAATGGTCAATCGTGAATGTGAGATAAATGCCATGCACATTTGCATTTTCTCAAGCAACAAACCTATTGTGAACGGTGTTCAGATTTCCGACTTTGCGGAGCAAGGATTGTTCTGTCGGCCTCGTGGCTCGTTCACAAAGATTCAGCGGTGTGTGGTGATGTGGATAGATATTTTTCCTTTTGTTACTGGAAACATACAAAAATCATGGCCTTCAGCTATTTGCCAAGCGCTGTTTTGCATCGGTAACGTGCTGCATGCGGCAAAAGGACACCCAGCGCACTAACGCTTAGGTTGTGGGACGGAATTCAATCCAGGACGGTCATGTGTATGGGAACTTTTTTTGTTATTTTTTTGTTAACGCACCAGCGGGTCAACTCCAGCGCGCACCAGCAGACAAAGGGGCGCCATATTTTGTACAATAATTTATTGCCTCCTCTGGTATGGCAGGCCCTGCAACGGGTGTATATTTAATAAGTTTTCCCGCCCTGCAAGGGCCACTCAGTACGCTGCTGGATCTCAATTGCAGTGCGGCGTCGTTCACCTGTCTAGCAGTGTGATTATGGCGTACAACAGAATGGAATCTATTCCTAAGCCCACATTCAATTGAACTGTGTACGTAAGGTAAAGCGCAATTGTACTGTACCCAACTACCTGCCGTGTGATGTGCGCGAGACACATTGTAGAGTGCCGACGCGTTGTCTGCCTCAATCAAGTGTTGAATCGAATTTTTGGCTAATGTTTTGATACATTTCATTCGAAACTTTTTTTTTAAATCACTGTCGACTCCGGCTTATATTGAATGCGTTCGTGAGTAACTAAATATCAGCCATCGAAGTTGAGTGCAAAGCCGTCAAAGTTGAAGCGGGAATGCTGCCGTAGTGTCCTACTAATGCATTATGACTCCGTAGTGTCCTACTAATGCATTATGACAACATGATATGTACAGTCAGTCCAAGAAGTGAATATTTTACAGAAATAGGCATGGGACGGTAAAAGTAATGGTTATGTTGATAAAGGGACTATTAATACACCGTATTGCTAAAAATAAGCATTAAATAGTGCAATAGCAACCAAATACATAAAATTTAAAAAATCGTTTGATGGGCGCGCAAAAAGTATTCGTCCGTCTAGCTTTTTGATGATTTACGCTGGACAAACACTACGTAGACGTGAATTAAATTTATTATTATCTATTTGCTAGTGATTTACTTCTAAATCAATGCATTTCTGTTGTTTCAATTGCACTTCAAGCGGTCAGAGAGGCACTAAAGGCGGGTGAGTTAAATGAATGGAGCATGATGGCGAAAATCCTATCTTAACCCTATGCATAACCTATCCTACCCATTTTTATAGGTTACAAAACACCGTTCATTTGATCAGCGGTTGACCATTTTTATGACACTAATTGTGTGACAAACTCCCATGTAAGTAGTCATCCTTGACGGTTAATCTACGAAAGAAGCGGTTTATTGTCTAACAAATCAATATTGCTCAGGAATTTTAGTGAATTTTTATGATGGGGCCAATAAGATCAAGAAAAGTGATGGGTCGCATTTGGTTGATAGGTCATACTGCATTTCATTGTAGCTGGTCATGTTATGGCTTGAATGAGTGAGTTGTTACAAAATGTTTTTGTTTTATAATACCATATGCAGAAAGTGGGCAAATCTGGTAAGGAGCATCGAATAATTAAAAAAAAATCATTTCAAATTAGACTCTACTAACATATTAAAAAAGTCAAGGTCATACGGCCACCGTCTACTGTAGCGAAAACAGTGTGTACTAAGATTCAGGATTAAAATCTCGTGCGACGATAGCACCATGATGTCATGATACTAGGGCTCAGTGAGGAAAGGTGAGCTAAAAAACTGATTCAAATTTATGGGAAAAGAGATTTGGAACATATTATTGCAGTATTGAAGTGCGTTGAGTCCCAGTTCTGAGAAATTTTACTTAAAAAGTAACACATGTTTCAAAGTCAACTGAAACTATACTGATGAAAACGATTTGGTAGACTCTAAATATGATATCAATTGCCAATTTTTCAATAGAACTAGGCCACGTGATCAGGAAATGCAATATTTCTCCCAGAGATTAATTGAAACAAGTCTTGTAGGATGAGTGGGTCAAAATACGCCCTTTTTGAGGTTGAAATGAGTTATGGCGTTGGTCAAGTAGTCAATAATAGTCATAAATGCAATAAGAAACAAGGTCAAGACTTTTTTGATTCCATAGTCTTTGTCTTTCTTTATCTTACGCATATTACGCCAAAAGTCTGATAGGCTTATACTTTTTGCGCGTCAATCAGACGATCTTTTTTTAGCTTTTTGATTAATTTAGTTGTTGCACTATTTAATGCTTGTTTTTATCAGTACTTGTGTGATAGTTCTTTTATGGAACCTCATCTTTACTTTTTTCGTCCCATGCCAAATGCGGTCATAATTCGATTTTTTCTGCAAAATATTCAGCTAAACGAATACTTTTTGGACTTACTGTATGGAATATATTTTAGGATTTGTTAATCTTCAATGTTTCAAGTTTGGTAGGATATTGGATGTAATATGTGAATATTATTCAATTAACAGTGAATATTCCCTAGTCTTCTCAGGCTACATGTACATAATTGAAACTAATAATCTATTGGCCGATTACAGTCCCTTACAACAATTACATGTTCAATGAATGAAATCTATCTCTCAAAATCCTATTGTAGCCTAATATTTGGTCCTATTGTAGCATCCTTTGGTTTTACTGTATTTTAGTTCCTAACAGTTTTATTTACAAATAGACAAATGTATGTTTATAGAATATTTTTGATTGAATTTATATATGAATATAATATAACGTTTCCAAATTGCTTTACAAGTAACATTGGAGATAGCATCAACATACGTGTAGTATCTGCTAAAAGAACACTTTAAACATTAAATACAATGCATTTGTGCTAACAATTGTTAGAGTAGCTGATTTTGTTTCATTTGTACGTCTTTGATGAATTTATAAACGTTTAACAAAAAGTGGTCTCGAATGTATTGACCAAACTTTTGCTCCAAAACATTCACCTACCCCAATCATTTGATGTTGAAGTGGAATGATGTTCTATTATCCGTCAGTTCACATTGTACACTACTTAATAATAGAGTTCGTACATGTCTTGCTATGCCTGTCTTGCCAAATACTCAAAAGCAGCTTGGTTAAAGTTTAGCGTGGCTCGCATTGCGTGTATTATATTTTCCCCCATTTCATTCACGAACTCAACCGATTGAGCGATTTTCTGATGAGTTCGACATGAGGCCTCGTGTGCCGTGTCGGGCACGGTCGGCAAACGGCAAGAAGGCAAACGAAACTGGACTAATATACGTTTGTTGGCGAAGGCAATGAGACTGTTTTAAAAGTTGTTCCCACACACATAAACCCGGCTTGCGTGTGGCAGTCCGTAGCCCGACCAAATCTTAGACCACGTTTTAGCCCCTCTCCTGGCCTGCCTCCTGCATAAACCCGGGGTGGTAGGGAAGGGATGAGGTGATGATTTTTGAGTGGCTTTTTTTCTTGGAGGTTGTCCACGGAGGTTGGCTTGCGATTGTATAAAGTTTTATTTAATTTGTTCCGCGACAGCAGAGGGGGCAGCCTCTCATGTCTTGTTGATTTGTTGTCAAGGTTAAGCGCGGAAGCGGATTAATAAAACCTACAGCAGTTGGTGGGATGAAGTAAAATATCGCATGGAAGAAGAAGAAGCAGAGGAAGTGAAAACTAACACGAATCATTCAAAATATAACGAGAGGACCGGAGGATGATAAGAATCGTGGCAAGGTAGAACATGCCTGACTAGAGGTGATGGTGATGATTTTGATAAAATTTGTGTGCCCCGTTCGGCAGCATTTGCGAGAAGAATGGCTCTATGGTTTAATCAGACAGTCGCACTTATTTAGGCCACTTTAGATCACACTTCTCGCGTGTGTATGTGTTTCTGTGCGTGCTGAAACAAATAAGCGGGAAACGGCCATTGGTTCTAGTTTGCTGCTATAGGTGGTTGGAATAGCATTATTGCTGTTTTTTTTGTTTGGGGGTCTGTTAGAAAATTAGATCTATTAAAAGGTGAAAAATGATAATCTTATCCATTTGAAATTAACTGATGCATTGTTATTGTTTAGGAAATAACTTGAATTTTGAGAAAAGTAACATATTTGTATCGTACTACTATGGTTTGGGCTGGTCTGGTGGTACAGTCGTCAACTCGTACGACGTAACAACATGTCCGTCATGGGTTCAAGCCCCGATAGACCGTACCCCCATACGTAGGACTGACTATCCTGCTATGGTAACAATAAGTCTCTAAAAGCCAAACTCACTTCACTAGTAGGTACAACCAGGCCTTCACCGACAACAGTTGTTGTGCCAAAGAAGAAAAGAAGAATAAGATTATGGTTTAGGGAAGCAGACATATACAACATTCTAGGCGATTAGAGAGAATAACTGATGCGCGAATACAAAAATGCGAATATGAAAAAACGTCATAAAAATGCTACTGCTTTTAATATTAATTTGATATAATAGAATTATTTATTTTATCGATGTGTTAGCAAGTATAATAAAGAAAATAAAATACAAAAATTAATGTAGCCGATGATATTCAAAACTTCATCGTTGCTGTGATTCTTCTATAGGGTTTAAAAGTATCCCCACTTGGCCACTACAAAAACTAATGGAATTCCTTTTAGTTTAGCGAATCATA